>NC_136430.1:269482443-270082443 GCF_052849685.1 Lactuca virosa | reverse complement strand
TGTTATATTAAGGACTTTAAATCAACTAAACTTGAATTTCTCCCATTATAGATGTCTAGTTAAGACAACTATGGTCTTCCCAAACCATTAGGAACAAGCCTTCCTAATGAAGATGATATCCCACATGGCAATCAAGGTGAAAGATTAATCCCTTTGTTGTGCATTAATGGGACTGGAAATCATGCTTCACTTCCTCCATCTCCTCCAATAATTCTCCCTAACCCACAAGTTTCAAGACTTGAAAAGTTCTAAGTCACTCAATCCCTATTGGCAAGCAAAGAGTATATGTGCTTACATCTTGGAGGTTAAGTCATATATTGGCAAGCCGGGAGAGTCGGGTGTCGAAGTCTCGAGGTAGCTGGTTGTTGACTTGGTTCTTTAGTCACTCCCTGATGACAGATCACGACATGACCCTTAGTCATCTTACCTATTTGCTTGATGTTTCTAAATCAGCAATGATTTGGGGCATTGGTAAAGTAAATTAGATTGGAAGATCTACATCCCAAACCTGTTTGGACATTGACAATGGTGACATTGGAAGTCCAGAAAAGCTTTCTCTTCCCAATAGAAAGGGATTGGCCATGGTAAAGTCATTTGACCAATGGTAAAGAGAAAGGCTAAGTCTGAGACAATTAAGTGTACCATTTCCAAAGAGTCCATATGTTTCTTTTGCCAAGAGAAGGAGCATTGGTTGCGAAGCTGCCGAATTTACCTGAAAGTTCATAAGGATGGTAAAAGTCAAAAAAGTTTGACTTTGGTTCAGGTTAAAGTCCATTATCTAACTCTATGAAGTCTCTTTTGGAGATTCTTAATACATGATGTAATGTAATTACATTTTGATGTTTTGAAAGAATCAAAGGAAGCTTAAAGAAAGAGTGTGCTAATTCTGATCGCGAATATGGATTTCCATCGCATGGTTCGATGATCAGAATTTTGAGCTACTGCTTAAGAGTTATGATATATTTCTTAGGAATAGATAACAACATGTTTTTCATATGTATTTGCATTGCAAGGATAATATTTTTCCGAAAAGTTTAAAAATAAAAGAAAATTTTGATTTATTTATTTTAAGTATCCTTACAATGGCATTTGTAAAAAATTGTTGTTTATATGTTTCCATTGATAAGCATTATTGGAAAATGGATTTGATTCTTTCAATTGTGGTAGTGTCATAATTTACTAAATAAGGAAAGATTCTCATCACCCAAGTTTCAGTTGGATAGAAACTTGGAATCATGCAACTTGTATTGTGTGATGAATGAGAATTTTCATCTTTGGGAAGTTAAGACTAAGTCCTTGTTCACATGTATATGTGAGTAAAGTGAAGGACTGAAGGATTGGGTACACTTGGTTGTGCACTGATCAAGTCGACCAAAAGGAATGATAAGATTATTCGTCATGATTTACTAAGGTTCAGTAAGTATGGTTATACTTACAAGTTTAAGTATAATTCTGTAACATTGGAAAAGTTTCAGTGAATGGCGGAACGAATGAAAAGAATCAAATTAGGCAGAAAGATAAAAGTTTCTCCAATCTGAAGAGATGGGAGAGTACTTGAGTATCTTTTTTTATGGTTATCTTGGTGATTGTGAAACCATATCACAATTGATCCTCTAAGGACACCTTAGTGCATTTGTTTGGCTAAGGAGAGGAATCATGAATTGTTGAAATGGTTAAATCAAAAGATAAATCATACTTCGTTCCAAAATCAAATCTTAGAGTCATAATCCAAGATTGAGCCTTGAGTGACATAATCTTAAAAAGGTGTAAAACACTTGTCAAATGTAGAGTAAAATGTTTTCTACTCTGGTACATTTGAGATTGGTAAGTTGTGATGTTTTGGATAAGACAAAGACCAAGTAAGACCAATTGTTAGAAGTGTTTAACTTGATAAGAATCCGCACTAACTCTTGAATATTTGTTTTTTCAAGGAATGATTCTTGACAAAAGAGAATCTTATATGTCAAGAGGTCAGTGGGAGTCTTTAAAAATCTTGAGATGGTTTCAAGAACTAATCAAGAGTATTGTTAATCACTAGCCCACGACTTGAGGTTTGTAACCTATCATGTTGACATATTCTTATTTCTGTGCCTATTCCAGTTAAATTTGACTATGCTAATGAGTTCTACGAGCTCTTAATTATTTGTATAACAATGTGGAAGCAATGGTAGGCCCTTGAGCTACCAAGTGGCAAGAAATTAAGATTGAACAAGTTCAGTCCATATGAGTTTGGGTTTGTTACTAACCCTATCTTGTGATTATGTTTTTGACAAATTCACATGGATAGGAATACATACACCATAATAAAAAAATCTAAGTGTCATAAGGTTTTCTCTGATTCATGAAAATGATGGTGAGGAAACGCTTTCACTAAGTAGATTTTAAGTAGATAACAATTGTGATATTTGCATTCTCATGTCGTTAGTGCAGCGCGTGTGGTTAACCGGCACACTAACTAGTGAGAATGGCAATAGTTCTAGACAAACATGTGATCTATCTAAGGAATGGTGTATGATTTTGATAAAGTCTTATCAAAGCAATCTTGTATCAAAAATCTGAACTTTGGCAAGAAAGCCAATAAAGTATTGATTTCTAGAAGTCCAGCTGATTTCTGGGTACATGTCAGAGCTAGTGGGAGCATAAGTGTTATGCTAGAAAGATGATAATAATTATGCAAGTGGGAGCATGATTATTATGTTAAATGTTGCAATGTTAATTATAGAAAACAAATGTTTCAGTTCGCTTTGAAAAGTTGTTTTGCTATAATTAAAGGAGAGGATTTTATACTTCATTCTAATTCTACAAGCTTAGATTGAGATTTTAATCAACTTTAGTCAAGGATATATATGAATGTTATGTTGGAATGGTTCAACATAAGGAAATTCTATATATGTTGCATTCTCAAAATTCGTTTATGATTACGGCATCCCTCTTCATAGTTCGAATTGTGAGAACATGGCAAATAAAAATTTTATAGCATGAATCATGTCCCATATGCTTTGGGTATAGGATCGATTGCATGTGCTATAATATTTTTCCATTCTAAATTTTCCAAATGCTTGGGGGCATTAAGAGGAGAAAACGTCTAGTATTGGATATGACTAAAATGATTAAGCAATTGTCGAGGACAATCTGAGGTTTACCAAAGATTGGTTGCTCATGGACAATTGGAAGTATATAGTTAGGACCATATTGACATATTCTGAAAAGAGGCAACTCTTGTTCAGAAGTGATGGTCAAAATGGAAATATGGAATTGTTTCCATATGTGGAAGTTATTCTTTGAATCTGTGTAAGGTTAGAAAACTTAATCCAAAGAAGGATGTTCAAGGGAATGTACTTTGAATGTGAGACTTCATTTCCATGGAATTGCTCTCCATTGGAATACTCTGTAATGTCTGGTGACAAGTGTTTGTGACTTTGTGCATAATCATTACAGAGGATCAGTGCATATAAGTTTAAAATCTAACAGATTTCAGTAAATGGTAGGAATTTGGAATTCTTACATTTTTCGATAAGGATTTGGGAATGTGAAATGAGAATCATTGGAATTATGTTCAATCGATCTATTTCACAAAGTAAGGATCGTAGACAAACATAGTGTGCATACTTGGAGTATGGCATAGCTAGTGTTTAGAAAAACATAGTGTACATGCTTGGAGCATGGGACAACTAGTGTTTTTAAATTCAAGTATAAAGTTGATAAAATCGAAACAATAAATAATGAGTAATCAATATGGTGCTTAGATAAAAGGGTTTTTATTTACACTCAAGAGTTTGGGGCCATATAGGATTAGTATTATTCTTGTGTTTCACTTTGCATGTTTTGACTTCCAGGATAACTAGGTCTATCTTCCTGAATGACTAAGTTATTCAAACCATCCACAGTTGATAATATGTTGGAAGTAGGTATTAAGGCAAGACTATCATGAAGCTGGTTTGTAGATGTCCAAGGCAGTGGACATAGCAAGAGTTGCTGCAACATTCATGTGTGCTCATAAGTTCTGAGTATTGGATTAAACCCGCGCTCATTTGAATCATTTCATGGATTTTATCATGAGTGAATCATGAGACGATAATATCTTATATTCTTCAAACCTAGAGATATGAGTTGTTGACTATGATTTGGTTATACATTGATTGCATGAAAACACATTGGCAACTCGATGTTATAAAACGTGCCTTTGTGTATGATTCAACAAGTAGTTAGTACAAGCATATTAGTCAAAGTTTATCCATTCATTTTCCCTTTAAAGGGATAAAAGCGATATTTGTGGGCTCCTCGATGATTTATTGATGACACCCTAAGTGTTTGGCCAAGCCTGGACTGATTTGATTTGTTTAATTAGTCGGTCGTCATAAATCGGAAATCGAGAAACAACAAATGGACAGAGAGAATGATTATAATCCATGTCTCAGTCCATATGATATCTAGAATGGAGGAATATATGATCACTTATCTAATGGAAGCGTCATTGATTTGTTCAGAGTTCGACAACGGCTTTTAAGAGCTACGATTGCTAGTCGGGTTATGAAGTTGTACTTACAATAATAGTTATTAGACTTATCCAAGTGGGAGACTGTTGGATTAGTGTCTAAGTCCATAACTATAATTGGTATACACTTGACCCGACCCAGCATGGTCCATTTGGGTTGCATGGCATCGGGACATTTGGATAGACCTTTTGTGAGAATAGGATATTTGTGACATATTAATATATTATAAGTTCTAATATATTAATATGAAATCATATTATTTAATTAGTATTGATCAAGAATTAATTTAGTGATCAAAAGAGACTAATTAAATATATGGGGATTGATTGTGTAAATCATTGATTCTTATATATGTGGGCTTATGATCCATGATTCCTTATGTTGGGCTAAACCCATGGAATGATCCATGGATGCTCCATGGAGGTTAAAACCCATGGAGCATAAGGAATGGGTAAAGTCATGGGTTACACGGTGTAACCCTAATGTGCACACTATATAAAGACCCCATTGCTTGGTGAAATTGGTACTAGTGCATACACAAGAGGGCAAGCCAATTTCTATGAGTCAAGTATCCTCTCTCATGGTTATTCCAAGATGTTCATGGTGTTTTGTGAACCATTTGAGGTGTCACACTTGGGGCACTAGGCTCTTAAGCTCCATGGAATCAAACTACAACAAAATGTATGTCTTCTATCTAGTTTTTGTTATCCTAGTACATATGAATGTATGCTAGTTAGGATAATACCTTGGAAATTGATATTTGCATGTATAATAGAGAAAACATAGATCCAAGGTATTTAGGGTTGCATGTACACTTAGGAGTGTTAGAATGCTCAAAACCCAACAGTATGCTGGATAGGTTCATGCCTTGGAAAAAATTTTGTTTCATGTATAATTTGAGAAAACTTATATCCAAAGCTATTAGGGTTGTATGTTCACCATAGGAGTGTTATAGTACCTAAAACCCAACATAATGATGATCTGTTACTTCAATCTCTCTAACTCTTATTCTCTACTCGAAATCAGGTCTCCAAGGGTTCTTGGTCGCTTTAGATTGAAGAAAATAGCAGCTCTCTATGTATTCATCCCAAAATCTGACCTAAAAACTGATATTTAAACTTGCCAAATAATGACTTACACGTCGTAGCCAAATGGTCGCCATGCCGGGGAAATCATTCCAGACTCGTAATCCTTAAGCTTCTCCATTGGTTAATCGAGAATGTTCTAAACGCCATGCTATGTATACAGAGATGCCACGCCGTGAGATTCTTCTATTATCCACAATTCTTCTCTTATTCTTCTATTATGCACAATTCTTCTCTTATTCTTCTGTATTCCATCTTTGCTCTGTATTAGTCCTTTTTCACGAAAATGTCCATCTTTGGCTATGAATAAGTATTTATACCTTATAAGTACCAAATATATTTCTATTAAACCAAAATTAGCTTATATATATATATATATATATATATATATATATATATATATATATATATATATATATATATATATATATATATATATAACAATATCACCAAATCACATATTTATAAAATTTGTAGTCCATACAGTCATCATGAAATTTTCATTCAATGGATTGGTTTGGATGTCATATGCTATTTGATGAAGTGAGGTTGTATATTTTTCTAGTGGACTAAACCTTATTGTACCTTTTGCATCTAAATGTTGTTGGAAATAGCAACACTATGGTCAAATTTTCAACTATATGTTCATATAAATATTTGTTCATTTGAAATCGTCTTCAAAAATATTACACTTCACAAGTAGCATGCTCGTCAAAGTAGTCATGCATGAATATTGGTGGACAACTTCACAATCTCTTTTTGTATATATTTGTTTTCTATGACATGAACTTTCAACTTCATCACTACTCAAACTATCGAACGTTCTCTCTGATGCTTTAGAATGCCCTCCGTTCTCTGCATCAAAAATTTAAATGTTTCTAAAGAGGAAGATGACAGGGTTGGTTGTTACTTATATAGATAAAAAATACAAATAAATATAAAAAATAAACAAAAGTAATGATTTAAGTTATTTTAAGTAATGATTTACCAATCTTTAAATTAGGAGACACATGTTTAAATTAGGAAACACATGTTTAATTAATGAAAATTTCGGATTTTAAGGGATATTGATTTTTTTAATTTTGAATTCTGGTTTTTTTTAATTAATTCATTTTTAATTCTAACATAATTTTTAATTTTACTCGATTTTATTCTTTTAGAACGCAATTTTGTTAGAACGATATTCTATAAAAATGTCAGAATATATTATGATAGAATACATATTTTGATTGAAATAATTTCTTCTAGAAAAACAACATTCTTGAACCATCAATTGAAATATAACATGATCCTTATATATTCAGACATTGTAATGCAAATATAGATTCATACATACATTTACAGAATAATAGTCTAAAATAACATCCTTAAATAGACAATTATTGAACAAATAGATTTGATTACTAAAATCAAGGTTCTAAATAACGTAAGGCGTGACTTGGCGGCAATGTCAAACCTCAAGCTTTTCCGAGCCTTGGCGAGTCACGCCGTTTGTAAGGCGGCAAATTTGTATATAATTAATATTTTTATATGTATTTTCAGCTATTATTCTATTTTATACACATATATGAGTTAAGGCGCCGTTTTGGTAAAGCTCGGCGGCATGCACAAGCCTTGGAGCCATGGCGCGCCATGGCGAAGCCGTGGCGAGCTTTTTAGAACCTTGACTAAAATTAATTAATAGATAAGATTAAAAAGTTACATTATTTAATTAATTTTTAAACTATCTTACCTAAATTAAAGGGATTAATTAAATATTTATTTAATTACTAAAATTAATTAATAAATAACATTAAAATTTTACCTTATTTAGGTTTTGAGATGATTGACTCACATTGATTCTTACATCCATATAATAATTAGTTAGAATACTTGAACCTCTCTCTCTCTCTCTCTCTCTATATATATATATATATATATATATATATATATATATATATTGTTAGAACAATGTTCTAGTAGGATCGATAGATTCTATGCAGGTAAATAGTTAACAACGTAATAATGAACACAAGAAAGGCTTCAAAGATGTCGTATGATTAAACTTTAACACCTCAGAAGAGCTCGATTAAGAACTTCGACTGTAGAGGTGTTTAGGGTTACAAAACAATAATAATGATAATCAAAAGCGTAACTAATGCATACATGCATGCACTATTTATAATCTAACCCTACAAGATAATCACGGATGGACAGACCCATTCCGGATATACAAAATAAGCCCATGACGCAACACAATAATATTCAACAATCTCCCCCTTTGCGTCAATGGAGCCGAAAGCTCAGGTCGGTTGAGCTATTGAAGACTTCTTGACTGTCTTGAACACCTTCGATATGATGTCCAATAGATGATGACGAAAAGTAATGTACCATCGAAGCATGTCCGTGAAGTTCTTCTTATCTGCTTCAGAGTTCTGCTTGCACCGGTGAATGATACTGATAATGTGCTCTGAGCAGTCTGTTGAAAACAGATGTTTGTCAACAAGAGCGAACAAAAAGCGATTGTCATCATCAGCACCCTTCTTCTTTTCTTTGTTCCCGGAACCCGAAGCTTCATTACCCTTCGGTTCCGTTTTAACTGTGACTTTCGGTTGAGCAGTTACGGTTTTCACAGTAGTTACCTTCGGTTGAGCACCTTCTCCCCCTTGTTTTGGAGGGACGAATCTCTCCGAAACACCCTTCATCTCGTGTAACATTGCATGGGCAGGAAGAAGTTTGGAAGTTAAATGGTTTCTGATAGTAAGAGTAAGTGTGGGATCATGAGCACCAAGAAGATTGGTAAGCATATCCTTGACATCCCTACCATAGCTTCTAAAAACTGCACGCTCAGTCTTCAACAAGGAGATTTCCTTCTCAGCCTGAGCCAGCTGCACTTACTGAACTTCAATCGTCGAGGCTTTGCGTGCAAGTTCTTCCTTTAAAGCACTCTCCTTAGCTAAATCAGCTTGGAGTGTGGAAAGTTGAGAAGTGACGAAACTGAGCAGAGAAGTATTCTCAGCTTGAATAGACGACCGAACTGCCTCAAACTTTGTTTGCTCCTCTTGAAGGGATTTAGATAAGGAATCCACTGAAGCATTCACCTTGGCGGCATTAGAATCAGCATGCCCTTTGAGTGACTCTAGAAAAATTTGTGTACTATGTACCAGTTCAGAAACTTCAGTAATCGCCTTCTTGCAGGAGGAAGTGGATGCATCAACTGCCTGTGTAGAGGATTCGATGGCACCAGTATACTGCTCAAGAGCAGTGTCAAGAAAGGCCTTGAGCACCACATCATTATAGGACTTGGAAGCAGTCAGCAGTTGATCAAGCTTCTCATCAATACGCTGCAGTTGTTGACGAGTAACAGGAGCCGCTTCATCATCATCGGTAGGAAGCCGATAGGGACTGTAGTAAGTGGAATCGAACTCATCATTATCACCACCGAGAGTTGCTCCTGAATCGGTTGAAGGTGTGGGTGAAAGAGGTTTAGAAGTAACAGGAGGTTCGGCTCCAGTATTCGCCCCCGTATTAGATATGTTGACGTGTACTGTCGGTTATGGGGTAGTGGTGGTAGTGGATTGGGAAATAATAGGAGAGGGTATAGGAGTAGTAGAAATTGGAATGGAACTTACTGGTGGTGGAGGTGGAGTAGAAGTTGTTGGTGGAGTTGTGGTAGGAGGGGTAATAGGAGCAACCGAAATTGGAACAGATGTTTTCGGTGAAGGAGGAGGTGTTGGAATGGAGTCATGAATAGGTTCGGTTGGGGTTGGGGATCGAGGAGGTGTGTTACCTCTTGGTGATTCATGATGCTGAAGTTCCTCTTCTTCATCCTCCTCTTCTTTGTCTGAGCTGGAAGGGGAGGGGCTTTTAGACTTCTTCGCCATATTCTTTATTTTCTTTGACTTAGAAGAACCCCCCTTTTCAGACTTTCGCTTCCTTGACTTAGCAGGCTTAGAGGAAGCATCCTCGGTTGTTCCCTTCTTTGTAGTAACCCTCTTTCCTCTGTTTGCAGGCTTCTCGACAGCATCCAAAGCAGCTTGCTGCTCAGGAGACAAAATTCTAGGTTCTGTGGGAGGAAGCTTGCGATAATCACTCATCACTTTGCTTTCGGTGGAGACACATCGATAAATCGTCTCAGGGATTAAACCATTGTGACGTAATTTTGTAGGATCAGAGAAAATGATCTTCTTAGTGTGAAAAGTAGCCACAGAAGAGAGCAGAGCGTCCTTCATCACTGGAATATGTAAGGAATCAATTTCCCTTCTCGTGACAATGGTCCAGAAGCGACCACACGAAATTTCAGAGTGTCTCGTAGAAGTATTGAGACTTTGCACCACCTGTGACCAAATAATTGACCCATAGTCAAGATTGAGACCATTGTAAAGACCGTATAGAATCATTAGAAAACCCTTGCTGGTACCATCTGACCCAGCACTCCTCTCTGTTAAACCCTTGTTGAGAAGAGTTAGCAGCCCATTCCATTTTGGTGGTAAGCACGACTTCTTAACCTTTGTGACGGTCGTAAGTACATCAGTGTAGCCTATCTCGTAGAGCATCGAGAATAATTGTGTGGTGGTGATGAAATCCGGTGAGATCACAGACGAGTCCGTAGCAAGCTGTAACAGTGAACAAAACCTCCCTTTGGAAATCGAAGCCTTGTGAGAGAAGATTTGGAAGAAGATCCTCTCCTTGTTCTTATCATAGGAAGCAGTGGTGTAGACTTGCGATAGCAGGGACATGGGGACGGATTCCACCTGTGTTAGGGCTAGAACAAAAGGAGAGTACTTCAAGCATTCAACCACTTGAAGCGTGTAAGAATCGTACAGAAAAGGGTTGAGTTGAATAATCATATTCTGGTTTGGCTTAATCATTAGCAATGAAGACGATGCAGATTGATCTTGAATAGATGATGAATGCGCCATTGTAGTGAGAAGGAAGAAGATGAACAATGCAAAACGCCTTAGCTATTGAGATAATTCGATGCTGGTAAAAGAGACAAATACCATCAGAAACCCTTTATATACCGTTGCCAGGAGAGAGAAAAATCATCATGATAATGACGCGGTCACTGAAACGTCGCCTGAAAAAGCGCGATGTGACAGGTTGGTTACTCCCAGGTATACGTCAGCACCCGTGGGTTAAAGAACCGTTCAAATTCACACGCCCAAAAGCTTATCCAAAAATTTGTCGTTTGAAATTCAAATTCGCTCCAAAAATTAGGATAACCCCTGTTGCTCAAAAGTTAAACAGCAATCAGAATGTGGGAAAATCACAAAGAATTTTCGTGCAATAGTGTGACAAATGATAAAGAAATAAAGCAAAAAATGTATTAGATGTGAGTGATGTCTGTTAGAAGACATGAAGCGGATGATTCCGGGCATGAATCTCTTCCTTCAAAGTCAAGAAAGACTTGAAGTGCTTGCGTGGTTTCCTGTGAAAATACGATCGAGTGCTTGTTAAGAAACACCGAAAGGCTTCTTTTAATTAATAGGCTAAGGGTGGCTTAGCTTCAACCGAACATCGATTCTTAACATAAGACCGAACATTGGAAGAAGTACTTGTGAGACCAATGAGATCTGTTGAACAAGTAGGTCGGATAATATTTGCAGTGACTATAAATGGTATAGAAATCTCCAAAACAAAAACAAACTGGATCTTTTTGGGAAGAAACGCCTTGGTGTTAGACAATTTCATAAAAGACCACTCAAAAATAAAAAGAGATTTCAGTAGGTAACAAGTAAGATCTTGAATATTAAGATTCACCGTCAATTCATTGTTGGTGTTGGATTGTGGGTTTCACTCAGCACGTGGTGTACGTATCTAAGATCACAAACACAGATTTTATGCAACCATAAATCTCAGTGGTAAAAGCCAGAGTCTCAAGGATTACAGTGGTGAACCAAAAGTTGATGGAGAATGTAAGGAGGGTGGCTAAAAGAACCGAAAGTACCTCTGCTATATAAACATGACAAAGCAGAAAACTCTTAACTCATTTGAGACGAGTAAGGTAGCTCTTGACTTGAGAGAATTGGAACAACCTGATTGGGAAGAAACGATAGGTATAGATCGAATCATTAAGGCCTTGCTCTTAGTCATAGAGGCTTCGGTCGACATGCAGCAGCATGTTTCTAGGGACTCTTAACTAGTTCTGATAAAAGAAAAATTCTACCTGCCTTAGCTCCAAACTATGGTGCATTGATATACTTGGGACCTAATTTAAAAAGAACAAGCAAACAAACAAACCACACAACCAAAACAAACAAAACAAAAAAAAATTAAAAAAAAAAATATTTTTGGGTTTTGAAATTTTCTAAAAAGAAATAAAAACAGAAAAAGCAATTATTTTTGGATTTTTAATGTTTTCTGAAAAAAGAATAAAAACAGAAAAATAAAATAAAATAACACAAAACACTCTTAAAAAATAAAATAAAATAAACGAGAGTAAGAAGATAGACTTTAAAAGAATAAACAAAATGTACAGCCGAAGCCAAACCTTAAAAGGATGAAGCAAAATAAGTCGAGCGTTCAGTTCATTTCGGTTCCCTAAAATTCCGGAGCCGAAATAGACCGAGCGTTCGGTTCATTTCGGTTCCCGAAAATTATGAAGCCGGAATAAGCCGAGCGTTCGGTTCATTTCGGTTCCTAAAATTCCGGAACCGAAATAGACCGAGCGTTCGCTCTATTTCGCTTGTCTAATTTTCAGAGTGAGATATAAGGATTCGGCACAGACTCTGCTTCCATCATTCCCAAGCCTTGTAAAATTCTATTGAAGCTTGCTTCTGGTAAGGCTTTAGTGAATATGTCAGCCAGTTGATCAGAGGACCGAACGAAATGTACTTCCACGTTCCAATCTTCGACATAGTCCTTGATGAAATGGTATCTCAGTGCAATGTGCTTTGTCTTGGAATGTTGCACTGGGTTGTGGCATATTCTTATTGCACTTTCTGAGTCACAATATAAAGGTATTTTCTTCATGCTTAGCCCATAGTCTCTTAGTTGGCTTTGTATCCATATTACTTGAGAGGTACAGGATGTTGCAGCTATGTACTCAACTTCGGCTGTTGAAAGTGACACACAGGTTTGCTTCTTGGACTGCCAGCTAACAAGTTTACCATCAAGGAATTGGCATCCACCAGTTGTGCTCTTTCGATCCAGATCACATCCTCCAAGATCGGCATCAGAAAAGGCTTGAACAAAAAATCCAGATCTAGCAGAGTACCAAAGACCGAGTGAAGTGGTTCAATTCAGGTAACGGAATATATTTTTCACTGCCACCATGTGAGGTTCTCTTGGATTTGCTTGAAACCTGGCACAATAACAAACAGAAAACATAATGTCCGGTCTACTAGCTGTTAGATACATAAGAGACCCTATCATTTGACGATATAGTGTTATGTCTACAGTAGGTTTTTCCAGAGATGGTGTTAACTTAGTTCCAAATTGTTGGATTAGTGTCTAAGTTCATAACTATTTTGGTATGTACTTGACCCGATTATGAGCATGGTCATTTTGGGTTGCCTTCACCATAGCAATATGTAGGATGAATAAAGGAGAGAAAGGTTTAATTATGATTTATTAATATATTATAAGAATAATATATTAAAGGAGAAATCATATTGTTTAATTAATATTAGTCAAGAATTAATTAAGAATTAATTTTGTGGCTAAAAGAGATTAATTAAACTTAGGGGACTGGAATTGTAATTATAGGATAACTGCAATTGGGCTATGGATCTCCTTGGAATAATAGGTTGGACGAATTCTATGGGGAAGCCCATTAGAAATCGTCCAAGGCATGTTCCAGAAGGGGTCCATGGGCTGTTTAGGGCTTAAGCAGTCAAATTAGGGTTTCCTTGTTGGATAACCCTAATAGCCTAAGTATATAAGGAACCCTTTGGCACCAAAAACGTGGCTAACACTTGGATTAGGGTTTCCAGCCGTTTTTGGTGCCTCCCCTCTCTTCTCTCCTTCATCCAATTGCTTAGTGGTGTTTGTGACTCCATTAGAGGTGCAACACTTGAGGCACTAAGCTTTCTGAAGCCAATCAAAGCAAGGAATTGATTTTTATTACTATATAACAATCAAAGGTAATTACTAGATCCAAAAGCTATCAGGGTTTGCATGTACACCATAGGAATGATGTTTTGCTCGAAACCTATCACAAATGCCATAGGAACCTTCACTTTCGTATCTCAAATCATACCGAACTTTGCCAGCAAGTTCTTTGTGTAGGCCTCCTGGTTGATAAATATACCTTCTGGTCCCTGTCTAATATTCAAACCAAGGAAAAAATTAATCGGACCCATTGCGCTCATTTCAAATTTAGTCTCCATCAACTTCCTGAATTCAGCTATTAAGCTAGGATTCGTGGAGCCGAAGATGATGTCATCGACATAAATTTGAACTATCATTAGATGTTCGCCTTCTTTCTTTCGGAAGAAGATTGGGTCAACCGAACCTTGTTTAAATTTCGACATTTTCAGAAAGCGAGTTAAAGTTTCATACCAGGCTCTCGGTGCTTGCTTCAGACCGTATACAGCTTTATCTAGCACATAGCAATGATCAGGATATTTTTCGTTCACGAACCCAGGTGGTTCCTCAACATATACCGTTTCTTCTAGTTCTCCATTCAAAAAGGCACATTTGACATCCATTTGGAAAACTTTGAAGTTTTTATGAGCAGCATATCCCAGAAAGATTCTAACTGATTCCAACCTTACTACAGGAGCGAAGGTCTCCTCATAATCTATACCTTCTTCTTGGCATTATCCTTTCACCACCAACCGAGCCTTATTTCGAATGACGTTCCCCTCTTTGTCTAATTTATTTCTGAAGACCCATTTTAAGCCGACCACCGAAGCATCCTTTGGAGTGGGAATCAACCTCCAAACTCGATTTCGTTCGAACTCACGGAGTTCATCTTGCATTTCTTGTACCCAATCAGAATGATCAAGTGCATCAGTAACAGTCTTTGGTTCGACTTTGGAGACAAACTAATTAAACATACAAAATTCAACTTTAGAGAATAATGCAGCTTGTTTCGCTTTCAATTGAGAACGAGTGAGAACTCGCTCAGATGATTCACCTATTATTTGAGCTTTGGGATGATCCTTATTCCATTTCGTTATAGGAGGGTAATTTGGGTCATAAGTTGGATCCAACTCTGCGTTTACTTCTTCTTCAAGTTCTGATTGATCACCTTCGTCAGTTGTATTCTCTTTCTCCCCCTCAACTGGCGAAGTGTAACCTTTGTCTGGTTCAGAGTTGTCCTCCTCTGTTGGAGTTGGATTCTCCCCCTCGATTGGATCATTATTGGGTGGGTTTGGATTTTGATTCTCCCCCTCGAAAGACATTTCGGTTGTCTTTGGTTCAGATGAACTCTCCCCCTTGAACATTAAGCTTGTGTTTGGAGGATCAGTTGAGGGTTGACCTTCGGTCGGTTTAGGAGGTTCACTTTCCATATCTTTGGCAGCTTCATCTACGATCTTTTTGAGATTGTCTATTTTGTTGTCTGCTGCTTTCGCCTCCGAGTGTGCAGCCTTCTCAGGTTCATCGAATAGCCTTATGTACTCTTCAAACAGGTTGGAAATTGGAACCGAGACTTGTCCGAATTCAGGAAATATTTCCCCTAAGGCACTTTCGCTCCTTTGAACTTTCTTCATATAATTGTCATCAAAGGTCACATAGTATGTTTCTTCGATTCTTTTAGATCGTTTGTTCAAAACTCTGTATGCCTTTGAAGTGAGTGAATAACCCAGAAAAATTCCCTCATCAGCTTTGACGTCAAACTTGTTTCGGTTCTCTTTTGAATTGAAGATGAAACACCTTGAGCCGAACACATGGAAAAATTTGACGTTGGGCTTTCGATTGTTCAGAATCTCATATGGAGTAATTGAGAATCGTTTGTTGAGCAGGGATCGGTTCTGAGTATAACACGCAGTTGCAACTGCATCAGCCCAGAAGTATAGCGGAAGAGAAGCGAAGCTTAGCATGGTTCGAGCTGCCTCATATAGAGAACGGTTTCGTCTTTCAACAATCCTATTCTGTTGTAGGGTATAAGGGGCCGAGAAATTGTGAGATATCCCCTTATCAGCCAGAAAGTCCTCAAAATCTTTATTCTTGAATTCTAGCCCATTGTCGCTTCTGATATTCCTCACCAGCTTTCGCAGCTGCACTTCCACTTGTTTGATGAACGCCTTCAACTTGGCAGTTGCTTCTGATTTCTGTTTTAGAAAGAAAACCCAGGTGAAACGTGAAAAATCATCAACAATGACAAGTATGAACTTACTACCACCGATGCTTTCGATAGCCGAAGGTCCACATAAGTCAATGTGCACAAGTTCAAGAGCTTCAACAATCTTTGTATTGATACGTGTAGGATGGCTCTTTCTGCTTTGTTTGCCCATCTCACACGCGGCACACAGATGTTCCTTATCAAATTTAAGAAGAGGAAGGCCTCGAACGTGATCACCAAGCTCCAACTTATTAATGTCTTTGAAGTTCAGGTGCGATAGGCGTCGATGCCACAGCCAGCTTTCATCAGTGTTTGCCTTTGATAGCAAGCATATCGCTGGTTTTCCTCGAATTGGGTTGAGATTTAGAGGATACATCTCTCCCTTGCGTTCAGACTTCAACAGAACCTTTTTAGTTTTCTTCTCAATTATTTCTGATCCCTCATCATCAAATGAAACCTTCAAACCTGTTCCCACAACTAATTGTGATACACTGATGAGGTTATGCTGCAACCCTTCCACATAAGCAACTTTTCAAATCGAGAAGTCTCCGTTGGTTATCATTCCATATCCTTTGATTGTGCCATACAAGTTATTACCATACTTCACACATCCACCATCTTTTAGGGACCGAAACTCCCTCAGCTCTTCTTTCCTTCCTGTCATGTGACGCGAGCAGCCACTGTCTATATACCATTCGTCATCGAACTGCTCGTCACTAATCACCTGCAAATTTAAGCAGATTTAGGAACCCAAAGTTTCTTGGGTCCTGGTGAGTCTTTCACAGAAAAAGGAATTGCAGTAGAAATATCAATCAAATAAGTTCTTTTTATTAGAGTAGATTGATCTTTTCTTTTGATGGTGTACACCTTGATTTTAGATTTATCTTGTTTAATTTTTGGTGTATATGATGGTGTGTTGTTAGCCGGTTTTGGTGTTTTCTTTTCTATCCTAGGGTTAGCTGGCTTTTTCTTATTGTAGAAATCAGAATTTGAATCAAGCTTTCCCTTTCCTTTGATGTCCTTTACTGAATTTAGTTTATTTTAGGAGTTTCAAGGACCGAAACTTGACTTTTGGTTATAAGTCTTTACTTGGGACCGAAACCTGACTTTCGGTTCTGAGCGCTGGTGTTGACAGTGGGACCGAAATCTGACTTTCGGTTCTGAGCACTGGTGTTGGAACCGAAACTAGACTTTCGGTTCTGAGTCCTTGAATAGTAGGAGCTTGGACTTAATTTCTCTTTTCCTTTCAGCTTTTCCTTTTCTTTCGCAATTGACTCTTTCTTTGAAGGAACGTAGTTAGGACTTTGAGATTGCCAATACCGTTTTCGCTCATTCAGATTTTTCATATATCTTTGATTTCTTTGGCGTTTTTGTTCAGCTAACTCCTTCTGAGATTTTTGAATGTTGAAGCTTGATTTTGGCTTCTCCTTTTGAGTTTCGGTTCTTTTAGTTGGAACTTTCGGTTTGCTCTTTGGTTCCTCATAAATTTCTTTTGTCTTAGTTGGAATATTCGGTTTGCTCTTAGGTTCTTCAGGAATCTCTTTTGTTCCACTCGTACTTGGTTTGTCGAAACTCGAGGGTTTGTTGATGGGTTCAGCAACATATCTTCCTTTTACCCTCCATGAAGTTTGCTCAGATAAGCCGACTGTTTCGTCTGCGTTATCAATAGGGGCTGACCAGAAGTAATCGTCGCACCCTTCAGCATTGTCTTTGTCGACCAAGATTTTCAGTTCTGCTGTTTGCTTTGCAGTGACTCCTGTAACAGCATATATCTGAATCGGCACAGTTTCAACCTTTTTATAAACCATTGCTTTTTCCTTGAGTTTTTGTGGCTTGTCCTTTGACAGACGAGCATATTCAACAAAATTTTCAGATATGAGGGGTTTCTCATTCTCGGTTTCTCTCTTCATAAACTCTGAGCAATCAACCACGTCTTCGACTGAGATTTTGCTCATCTCACTTTCCTCATCAAATTCAGACGTATTTTCTATGTTTATTTTATTTTCAAAAATTAATGTGGCGCTAGATGAGTCAAACGATTGAACAGTTTCGGACTTAATTTTTAACCTATCATTTTCATCTAACAGATTTTTGAGCATACATTTATGTTCCTTAGAGTCGATGAATGTTTCTATTTTGTCCAGTCCGATTTTATAATGGTTGGATGTCTCTTCTGAGGATACAATAGATTCACAATCAGCGATAACTTCATCCTCCTTAAATTCAAGGAAGGGTAAAATCATTTTATGAATCTTTTTCCCTATTTCACAATTTAAATGCAATTGAGTAATGTTATTATATAAGCGCTTAGCAATTAAACAAAAAACATTCCTTTGTTTCAAAAACTCTAAATTGTCTCGTTGCAAATAAATACTTTCATCCCTAGCCCTATTTAACTCCTTCTCCTTCAGCCCAATCCACATCCTTCTCTCCTCACTCTTTGAAGACACCCTGCTGATTTGGTCAGTTAGGTTAGAGTTCGCTAAGCGAGTTTGCGTGAGACTACCACTTAAGTTAGAAATTTTAAATTTTAATTCATTTAATTCTTCTTCATAGTTTGTTACTGGAACTTTAAGTGATTCAAGGATGGATTGTACCTTTTGGATCAGCCGATCACAGTCGTTGATCTTCTCACTAACGGGCTTTGCTGCAAAGCACTTTTCCTCAGTTAGGTTCGGCTCTTTACCTGCACTTTCGGTTGAACTACCAGCTGTGACCATCAAACATCTTCCAGCCGAACCTGCATCCCTTGCCATGTAAGCTCTTCCATGAGTGGGCTTTCTCACCTCTTCATCCTCAGAGTCGGTTGACCAAACTTCAACGCCACCGAATTCATCCTCTTCTGCATTTTCCTGCACAATTAAGGCATTCATTGAACCGTTAGTTGCCTTCTTTTTCTTGATCTCCTCCAACTTCCTCATGTAGTATGCCTCATCATCTTCACCATCTCTTTTCTCAGCCATCTTCCTCAGCATGCAATCTTTGGCAAAGTGATTCTTGTCGTGACAGTAATTGCAGTCGAATCCAGAGTCTCCTGCAAGCTTGCTCTCCTTCTTGTCATCATCCTTTTGAGAAATATTCTTCGCTACATCTTTCACCTTCTCAGAACTGTAACTTCCCTGCCAGTTTCGGTTCTTATTGACAGGAAATTTCCTTCGAGCAAACTTCTTTGGATTGGTGACCATCATAGCATATTCTTTGCTTGTAAGGTCACACTCAGACAGATCTGAGTCCTCCTCTTCTTCTGCCACACTTTTTCCTTTTGAAACAAGGGCCAACGATCCCACACCCGAAACTACCTTTGCCTCCTTGGTTACCACACTCTCACGGGACTTAAGTATTCCCACAAGTTTCGCTAGTGAGTAAGATTTAAACTGTTCATGAGCTTTCATTGTTGAAACCACTGCCATCCATTCTGGTCTCAAACCATTCATGAAGGTTACCTTTCGCTCGATAAACTTTCTCTCTATACCATGCTTAAGCATCTTGCTTAGGAGATGATTGAAGCGATCGAAAGTTTGTATGAGTTTTTCTTCTGGTTTCTGTTCGAAAGCTCCAAATTCAGAGAGCAGTAAGGTTTGAATAGAGTGTTCTAGATCTTCATCGGTTGAGTAAAGTTCCTTCAACCTATCCCAGATTTCTTTAGTCGTCGTGTACGAACCAACTAACCGCAAAGTGTCAGATAGCAAAGCGAATCTGATCATTCTCATGGCCTCCACATTAAAAAGCAACTTGTCCTTCTCATCTTGTGGCATCTTATCTACGTCCGCCACCAGCTTATTATACTCTTTTTGAGTCTTAACAGTTGTGTTCGTTCCAGAGAGAACAAACGGCCCAAGCATGATTGCTTCCCAGATGAGGTAGCCATTATCTTCAGATCCAACCACGTAATCTTCAACGTGATGTGCCCATACTTCATAGTCTTGAGTGTAAAGAATGGGAACCCTTGTAGTGGATCCAATGCTGTTAGAGATGTTGATGGGATTTGTTTGAGAATCTTCGTGAGACATGATGAGCCTTTTCTTCGAACCGCTAGAATCTGACCTGTGAACTTAAGATTAGGGTTTTACCAAACACAAGAGTTTCCGTCGTCAGGAAGAAGACGGCTTCTATATATTCGATAAAAGCGGAAACCCTAACGAATTATTAATACAGAAGGAATGTGTATTGATCACACAGTCTCCTTCTCTGATACCAATTGTTAGAACAATGTTCTAGTAGGATCGATAGATTCTATGCAGGTAAATAGTTAACAACGTAATAATGAACACAAGAAAGGCTTCAAAGATGTCGTATGATTAAACTTTAACACCTCAGAAGAGCTCGATTAAGAACTTCGACTGTAGAGGTGTTTAGGGTTACAAAACAATAATAATGATAATCAAAAGTGTAACTAATGCATACATGCATGCACTATTTATCATCTAACCCTACAAGATAATCACGGATGGACAGGCCCATTCCGGATATACAAAATAAGCCCATGACGCAACACAATAATACTCAATATATATATATATATATATATATATATATATATATATATATATATATATATATATATATATATATATATATATATATATATATATATATATATATCCCTATTCTAATAAATGAATAATTTTAATCTCCTTTTGTCAAGTGTCACTCTAATACAACTCATCATTAATATTATGTCATTTGTAATGTAGATATATTAGGCAACTTATTTCAAAATTCAAATTTACATTTTCTAATTATATGTTAAATTTGAAGTTATAATAACTTCAAAATTTTGATATATCTCTTAATTAAAAATTTATTACAATGACTTATTTAAAATAATTGATTAATAAATATAAACTTTTATTATAAAAGTTAATTAATTTTATAACTGTTGTTCCTACGAGTTATAAACTAGTATTCTAATAAATGAATAGGTTCATTCTCCGATTGACAAGTGTCATAATATTAGAACTCCTCATTAATATTATATGTCACCTATCATGCCACTTGTCAACCTATTAATTATCAATTTCAAATTTCAAATTTTAATTCGTTACTCTAATTACATTAAATTAATAATTGATTCTCCAATTTTGAATTTCAAATTTTAAATTTTTTCACTCTAACTATATTAAATTAATAACATTAGATTAAAAAATAAAATAAAATTAATACAGACTATAATGTGATATAACTTCACGCATTTATTTAAATCAACGATTATAGTTTTATATAACTAAACAAATATCTCTTAAATAATAATTTATTTAAAATAGTTGATTAATAATTTTGAGTTTTTAATATAAAATTTTAATTAATTTTATAATCGTGGTTCTCACGGGTTATATATATATATATATATATATATATATATATATATATATATATATATA
Source organism: Lactuca virosa (assembly GCF_052849685.1). Taxonomy (NCBI): domain Eukaryota; kingdom Viridiplantae; phylum Streptophyta; class Magnoliopsida; order Asterales; family Asteraceae; genus Lactuca; species Lactuca virosa. The sequence continues at coordinate 270,061,268 of NC_136430.1, read as the reverse complement.
TATATATATATATATATATATATATATATATAGGGGTGAGATCGGTTGAGAACTCATATTTTCCTGAGAACCCGAGAACTAAAAGTGGAGCGTTGGATCAAAAATAATTCATTTGCGATATGATCGTCATCTTACCAATCTCATTTAATGTTTATTTTTTTTGTGTTATTTAATATATTAATATAAATGTCTAAAAATTTACATTATAAATCAAATTTTCAGATTTTTTTCAATATAGTATTTTTCATTTTTTTTAAATGCAGATTTTTTTATTTTTTATAGAAAACATGAATTTTTGAAAAAAAATTAAAAAAAATATTTTTTTTAAAAAATGCAATTTTTTCAAAAAACTGCAATTTAAAAAAACTGCAATTTAGAAAAATGCAATTTTTGTAAAGAAAATTGCATTTTTTTCAAACAAAATTGTAATTTATTTTTTAAAAAACTGCTATTTTTTCAAAAAAACTGCAAGTTTTTTAAAGAAAGTTATATTTTTTTTTCAAAAAAACTGCATTTTAAAAAAATACTGCAATTTTTTCAAAAAACTGCATTTTTTTTAAAAAAAAAGTAAATTTTAAGGTGCATATATGCATATTTTTTCAAATGCATATATGTATATTTCTTACACTATAATATTCATAAGTAAATCACCAAAAATCTCATTTTTATTAATTAATCTATAAACATAATAGTACAAGTATTTTATTCGATACAAAATAAAGTATAAAAAATAAAAAATGCTACAAATTTCAAAGCGTTTTCATGTCTTCATGTCAATATTTCCTTATTTTCTTTATTTTATCATTTTTCACCTCTTCAATATTCACCACAATTTCTTCCAAATCTATAAGAAAATTAAAAAACAAAATGATTGATGCAAAAACACTCACAAAAATACATATGTGATGTTCATGTGATTAACATATGAATCACATGCGATTCACATACGAATCATATGAGATTGACATATGAATCACATTTACATATGACATCATATATAAATCACATGCGATTCACATATGAATCACATGTGTTTTACATGTGAATCACATATGATTTACATGTGAATCGCATGTGATTTACATGTGAATCATATGTGATTTACGTGTGAATCACTTGTGAATTACATGTGATTTACATGTGAATCACGTGTAAATGTGATTTACATGTGAATCATATGTGACCAACTTGTAATTTACATGTAAATTACAGGTTATTCATATGTGAATTACATGTGAATCACGTGTAATTGTGTGACAACCCGAAATTTCTATTCTGTACAACCATTCACTTCATTAGAAGTCATAATTGTTTCTGCTAACTGTTAAGCATTTTGGAGTCAGTCTGAGTGTTTTAAAGTTAGTACTTCAAGAGATAACAAGAGAAAGGATACCCTAGGGTTTATTATGCACCAATAATGTCCCAAAACTCCAAGAGTTTGGAGTTTACGGACTAAACAAGGTGTTTACGGTCGTAAACCCCAAGGGGTATAAATATGGCACTTAGCCATTTTATTCACTTTTTCACATTTTCAAGAACTAGAACTCATTTCTCTCTCAAGTATCATCCGACTTTTCATCAAGATCTTCAAGAAAGTAAGTGTTTCTTGCCTTGTTTAGTCGATATCTTACTTAATCTAGTGATCTTACGTGATTCCATCCGTGAAATCATTCCATTTGTGTAGATCTTCAAGTGTTCTTAGTTTCACCAAGAACACCAAGAACACACACTAGTGTTCTTGGACTTCTAACACCTTTTCAAGCTTCTACATAGTAAGTACTCTTACCTTGGCTTGTTATAAGGCTTGTTACACTTCTAAATCATCTAGGAAACACAAAGAAACACATGATCAAAGGTGTTTACGGTCCAAGATGTTCTTGGACCGTAAACCCTGATAAAGGGGCCAAAGTGTGCCCTAGTCCCTTACCAAGCCTTGGATACTAGTCTAGAACATATCCTAAAAGTGCTTAGGACCTTAAACATCAAAAAGACCATAAACCATTAGGGTTTACGGTCGTAAACCCAAGCAGAAATGGTCCATGGACCGTAAACTCCACAAAGGAGTGAAATGGTGCCTTAATCACTTCCAAAGGCTTAGACTTCAAGAAGGAATGCTTCTTATGACCTTTTAAGCTTCAAATCACAAAACGGTAAAAGTACCATGAGTTTACGGCCGTAAACTCATGGGTTTACGACCGTAAACTCCAATGGAGTTGGTCCCAAAACCGTAAACTCATAAAGAGCTTACCCTTGGACCCCAAACTCAATAGCCAAGTCCTACAACCCTTAGATGCAATCCTTAGTACTTATAACACTTAAATAAAGTGTTTTACATGTCTTAGTATGTCTTAACTTGGTTAATTAGTTGTTTAATGACTAATTGGATACATATATGTGTTATTATATGTTAACTAGGATCCTTGTGTGTGTTCAAGTCTTCACTTGACACTTAGCATCCTATAACAATCCGTTCATCCAAACCACTCACTACAGGTGAGTTCATACCCCTTAATTAACCTTTTAAATGATTTTAAATGCTTTTATGGGGGGAAATACAAGTTGAACTATTATAGTTATTATATCAATCACATGTGATTAATAACTACCAAACAAGTGGATTTCTTACTTTTCAAACTGTGTTATCAAACTGTTTTACAAACTCTTTTACATATCAAATACTGTTATTAAACTCTTTTAAACTTATATTCTGTTAAATGTTTATCTATATAGATATAGTTATATAAGTATGATTGAAAGGACTTAGGACTGATAGCTCACCTTACTTCCTGTTCCTTGTTTGGTTGTGGACTTAGGGTATTCAAGTTATTTGTCCGAAGGTCGTTTAAATCCTAGTTATATATTATGTATATGTATATAGATATAAAAGTCCTTCTTCCATTCAGTTCAATACCTTTGGGTAGCAAAGGTATACAGACATGTTCATACATTTAAACAACATTACTAGTAAGCTATAATAGGTATAGTTTAGGGAGATACTAATACTATTACTAGAACATTGAAACATACAAAGAGTCACTTCATACATGAGTCAATACCATACAGAGAGAACATAACATACAGATAGAGAATACTGTGATGAGAAACAAACAATACCATACAAAGAGAACATACATACATGCTAGACAGGGAGAGAACACACAATACAGCTAGCATATACATATACTAGAACATTACTACAGTTATGTGAGACACTTAACGGGGCATGGCATTACCTGTCACGGCCGTTTTGTATCCAGAATCTCCTTAAGTGGGGAGCGTATGAGTTTGTGTATAGATTTATACTGGATTGACTATCCTACACATTGCTGCTCGCCACAGTGGGACTTGCAAGTCTACGGGTGCCAAACGTCATTTCTTCCGACGTCTTACATCGTCGTGTTTATAGTCGGTAGCAGGATACAGGCCAATCACGTGGTACTTTAAATAACAATTGGTTTAAGGTAGTTAGTACAGCAGTAGTTACTTAATACAACACTACAGTACTATTTCATTTTCCCATTACATTCACTTTGTGACCTTCACACAATAAACAGCAATGTAAAAACTATATTTTTGGTTAATGATAGTCAGATTTGGGAAAATACATACTCTTACAAGAGATACACACACAGATACTAGATAACTTGGTAGAAGGCTACTTTTAGTAGGAAACATAGGGTTTTCTAGGGGAGTTCAAACAATTACAAACATTTTCAAACTTATACATTCAGACTTACAAACACTTTCATACAAATACAGACACTAATATACTTATGAACTCACCAGCTTTAAAGCTGATAAACTCTTTCAAAATAACTTGTATTCTCAGGTCACCAGTAGACAGGTACCGGTGCCAGGTTTTGAGAAGATGGAGCTCGTTCAAGACTCATCTTTTATTTTGATTCATATTTTTGGTGTCTATATAACTTGACAGAACACACTTGTATTAAATTATATTATTAATGCAATGGATGATGTTGTTGCTTGTTTACTACTTTGCATTGTTGTGATACTGAACACGACGTCCTCCACCCCCGAACGTTTTCGTCGTTCCGGTTTTGGGGTGTGACAGATTGGTATCAGAGCATTGTTTATAGTGAATCGAGTGTATCAACCCATAAAAGATATAGGAACTATAAACACAGCGGGATTAAAATACTCTAATAAAGAGTTTATACTTTTAAATAATAAAATATTTAACTAAGTATACGTTCCTGCATTCATACTAAAATCAACGTCACTAGGACAGAACAAAAGTATTACGATTGTTGGGCAGCACAAGTAGACTTAGAGACATATAGTCAAACCTGGGAAGATATAGCCTGATCAACTATATTATCCGAGGAGTGATTAGCATGTGCCTAAGGATGGTTGTGAGGTTGCAACAAGTCTAAAAACTTACCAACACTACTACAACGAAAACACTAGAACAGAACATAAACTTAAAATACTATAGGAGTATTTTGTGTTACTATTAACTACTTATCTGAGAACTAAAAAGGTATTTATTAGTATGCCAATAATTGCTGAGTGGATACGCTAAGGTTATATGTACTAGGATGTCATAGACTTAGAATCTATAATCTTTGCTCTACTTCCTGTTCCTTGTTTGGTTGTGGGCTTAGAGTTAGGGTCACCTATTCGAAGGTCTATCCTATTTTGAGTACATATAACTAGTATGCACTAAACAAGTATTGGAGTAACTGATAAAGATCCTCTTATGATTATCTAGTTAGTTCGTCTATTAATTATTTCTTTATCCCTTTTCTCGCATAGATATCATGGATGGATTCCATATCCCCGGAGACCCGTATTATCCCAACGAAGGCAATGCTGGATGGCTTGGTGAAGAGCCAGAAGATGATCACCAAATCCCATTGGATGATCAAGAAGCTGAAGGCTTTTTTGATGGTTCTGACTCGGAACCTGAAGTCAACAACCTACCCCCAGCTGCTCAAGACCCAAACCTGAACCCTCGTCCAGCATTTCAAGGACTCACACCCCTGTGGGCCACAAACTTGAACAGATAGAGTCAGGAACAGGGTCAACCCATTCCCTACAATAGAGACAGAAGCTTCTACAACCTCACGGAGGGAGGTTCAGCTGACAGGGTCCTACCCGTCATGGTCCGTAGGATTGTTCGGAACACCGAGCAAGGTCGAGCCACTATCGACCGAGTCGTGGAGATTGACGCCAACTCTGGCGTTAACACACTCCGCATTCGCCAGCTAGATTCTGCTCATGAGAGGACTCAGGTCCGCAATGCAGCTCTGTAGAGAGAACTTGCTGAAACCCAAGCTGAAGTCAGAGAACTTCGAGCTCAGCAAGCAAGATCTGAAAGGCGTATGAGGGACATAGAACATCTTCTGTCGGAGTCAAGAACTCACTCTAGTAGTTCTCGTCGCCGATAGAGTCCCATCAACTTCTCTTTTGGATATAACCTAGTTTGTGTAAAAACTCTAGTCTAATTTCCTATCCTTGTAAATCTAAGACCTGTTAGGTCTTGATTAGGTCGTAGTTCTGTCAAAATTTTCCCATCTTGGTTGATGTAAGGCCTACTTCTAGGCCATTTTTCCCGAACTTATTACATCTGTAATTCCAGTATTATTGACAGATATCTAATCTCACGGAAATTATTATCCAAATGCTATCATCTGTTAGTACTAGATCTACATTCAAAGTGTACTATTCAATTGTGCTGTTTGGCTATGGAGAGTTAGTCCATGAGTCATTCTCATCAATGTTCCTATTAAATTCTTATCAATAGCTTCATCTTTCTAAACTTATAGTTAAAAGATGCCTCCACGCCGATCAACAAGACGCGATCCTCCGATAACTGCAACACCACCTGCTCCTCAAATCGATACGGCAGCTCTAAATGCTGTTGTAGTTGCGGCTGTGGCTACAACCATGGCTCAATATCATTCTTCTGGTTCCACTGGAGGAGGAACCCCTGTTCAATCTACTCTTGGTGAAGCTCATGTGCGCTTGAGAGAGTGCTCCTATAAGGACTTCACTAACTGCAAGCCCAATTCCTTTAGAGGGACAGGCGGAGTCATTGCCCTCTCGCAATGGTTCGAGAAGATCGAATCGGTTTTCGAAATCTGCTCCTGTCCAGAGGGGAGCAAGGTCAAGTTCGCTGCTTGCACCTTTGAATAAAAAGCTCTGACATGGTGGAATAGCCATGTCAAGTCAATATCCCTAATAGTGGCAATTGCTATGGGCTGGGAAGCTCTAAAAGAGCTAATGATTGAGGAGTACTGCCCGAGGGGCGAAATCCAAAAACTAGAGGAAGAACTGTGGAGCCTAACCATGAAGGGCTATGATATAGTCTCCTACACCGCTAGGTTCTGTGAACTGGTGACCCTCTGTCCCAACATGGTTCACACAAAGGGGCAGAAGATAGAGAGATTCATATGGGGGCTGGTGCCTCCATTCTAGGGAAATGTTTTGGCTTCAAACCCCACTACATTCGATAGTGCCAAGCGATTGGCACAGCGGCTTATAGACCATGGGGTTCGTACCCCGGCCGCAACAACAACCTTGGCCATCTCAGAACCCGCCAGAACCGCTGATTCCAAGCGGAAATTCTGGGATGACAAAAAGAAGAAGAAGGCTGCCAAAAAGCAGCAGATCGTGGCAGTTCATGCTGCGTTAGCATCTGCCGCTGCTGCTCCGGTGAAGCAGTACGCTGGAAGCTTGCCTAAGTGCAACCAGTGCAACTTCCACCACACAGGAGCCTACCGGGAAATGCAGTGTTCGAACTGCAACAGGAAATGGCACACCGTCCGTTTCTGCAAAGCTCCGGCGAGGCCACTCAACCAAGTCCCCAGCGCAGGAGTGGGCCAAGCTTGCTACGGTTGTGGCGAGGTGGGCCACTACAAGAGGGACTGCCGAAAGGCAGGGAATGCCGGTAGAGTGGGAAGAGTTCTGGCCATAGGCCACGAGGAAGCGGTTGCCGATCCCACAGTGGTCATGGGTACGTTTCTCCTCGATAACTCTTATGCATGAATTCTGTTTGATAGTGGAGCGGAGAGGAGCTTCGTGAACCAAAAATTTGCTCATTTACTTAAGCAAAAATCACGAGCACTTAAAGAACCGTTCACTGTAGAAATGGCTAATGGAAAGACGGAGAGCACTAGCAGTATATTCATAGGGTGTACCCTAACTCTAGATAGCCATTCATTTTCGATCGACCTCATGCCGGTATCAATTAAAAGTTTCGACGTCATTATCGGCATGGATTGGTTGAGTCTTCATCGTGCCGACATCATGTGTTACGAAAAGGCTGTACGCCTAAATCTGTCGTCTGGCGAAACTCTAGTAGTATATGGCGACAAACCCGGCACAAACCTTCGTATCATCTTGCGCATTCAAGCTCAGAAATTCTTGCGAAAGGAATGTCGCGCATTCCTTGCTCATGTGGTCGATGTGAGCCAAGAAACGAAAGACATTCAGAACATTCCAGTAGTACACGACTTTCCCGACATCTTTCCTGAAGAACTCCCAGGATTACCTCCGCAACGTCAAGTCGAGTTCAGAATCGACTTAGTTCCAGGGGCTACTCCCGTAACCAAATCGCCCTATCGTCTAGCACCTGCAGAGATGCAAGAACTGTCCTGTCAAGTTAACGAACTGCTCATCAAGGGCTTTATAAGACCAATCTTCTCACCCTGGGGACCTCCAGTCTTGTTCGTCAAGAAGAAAGACGGATCGTTTCGTATGTGCATCGACTACAGGGAGCTCAACAAACTGACCGTCAAAAATCGTTATCCTTTGCCTCGTATTGACGATTTATTTAACCAACTTCAAGGGGCGAACTTCTTTTCAAAAATCGACTTAAGGTCCGGATATCACCAGCTACAAGTGCTAGGGGAGGATGTTCCGAAGACAGCCTTCCGAACTCGTTATGGGCACTACGAATTCGTAGTGATGCCGTTCGGATTAACAAACGCGCCCGCAGTAATCATGGATTTAATGAATAGGGTGTGTCGTCCTTACTTGGATCAGTTCGTCATCGTCTTCATCGATGACATACTTATCTACTCTCGTAGTAAGGAGGAACATAGTCAACATCTGCGACTAGTCTTAGAAACATTACGTTCGGAGAAGCTCTATGCGAAGTTCTCGAAATGCGAATTTTGGATCCGAAGAGTCGAATTCTTAGGGCACGTGGTTAGAAAAGAGGGAATACACGTGGACCCTTCCAAAATCAAATCCATTGAGAGCTGGTCAGCACCGAAGACGCCTACTGAAATTCGTCAATTTCTAGGCCTCACTGGCTACTATCGCAGGTTCATTCAGAACTTCTCCCGCATTGCGAAACCTCTTACAACACTGACCCAGAAGGGCGTGGCCTTTGACTGGGAAGAGAAGCAGGAGAGAGTGTTCCAAACGCTCAAGCGAGCCTTGTGCACCGCACCAATACTATCCCTCCCCAAAGGGATAGAAGACTTTGTTGTCTATTGCGATGCGTCAAATCAAGGACTCGGATGTGTTCTGATGCAGCGAGGTAAGGTCATCGCCTATGCCTCGAGACAGCTGAAGACACACGAGGTCAACTACACTACCCACGATCTGGAGCTAAGAGCAGTTGTGTTTGCTCTGAAGATCTGGAGACACTACCTGTACGGTACGAAAAGCACTATCTTTACAGACCACAAAAGCCTACAACATATATTCGACCAGAAGGAGCTCAACATGAGACAACGACGGTGGGTCGAGCTACTCAGTGACTACGAATGCGAAATTCGTTATCATCCGGGTAAAGCCAACGTAGTAGCTGACGCCCTAAGTCGGAAAGAATATTCTGGTCGTAGAGTCAAATCTTTGACTATGACTATCCATTCACACTTGTCCACGCAAATTAAGGAGGCTCAGCTAGACGCTTTGAAACCTGAAAACGTGGCGGGTGAATCCCTGAGAGGGATGTATAAGAACTTGGAAGTTAAGGGTGACGGAGCTTATTATTTCATGGATCGGATCTGGACCCCGAAACTCGGTGGTTTCAGAGACTTGGTCATGAACAAGGCGCACAACACTCGTTATTCCGTCCACCCAGGTTCAGATAAGATGTATCTGGATCTTAAAAAGCTATACTGGTGGCCTAACATGAAAGCAGAGATTGCTACCTTCGTGAGAAATGCCTTACTTACGCCAAGGTCAAGGTCGAATACCAGAAACCCTCCGGTCTACTACAACAGCCGGAGATACCGGAATGGAAGTGGGAGCGGATCACTATGGACTTCATAACCAAGTTGCCCAAGACAACGGGTGGACTTGATACCATATGGGTCATCGTCGATAGATTGACCAAGTCCGCACACTTCCTGCGTATCAAAGAAACAGACAAGATCGAGAAGCTTACAAGAACTTACATACGGGAGATTGTACGACTACACGATGTTCCCATATCCATTATCTCGGACAGAGATAGTAGGTTCACTTCAAGGTTCTGGCAGTCGCTACAAAGTTCCCTAGGAACTAGGCTGGACATGAGTACAGCCTACCATCCACAGACCGACGGGCAAAGTGAGAGGACTATCCAAACCTTGGAAGATATGTTGCGAGCCTGTGTGATCGACTTTGGGAAAGCATGGGATACTCATTTACCCCTTGTCGAATTTTCCTACAACAACAGTTATCACACAAGCATAAAGGCTGCTCCATTCGAGGCCCTCTATGGCCGAAAGTGCAGATCCCCTCTGTGATGGGCTGAGGTGGGTGATACCCAGTTAGCTAAAGGACGAGTTCCTGAAAGCACTCTTACGGGTCCAGAGATCATTCGGGAAACGACAGAGAAGATCGTTCAGATTCGTGAACGATTGAAAGCCTCTAGAGACCGACAGAAAAGCTACGCTGATAAACGAAGGAAACCGCTGGAATTCCAGGTGGGCGACCGTGTTCTATTGAAGGTCTCACCCTGGAAGGTCTTGATACGCTTCGGAAAGCGTGGAAAGCTAAATCCAAGGTACATAGGGTATTTCGAGATTCTCGCAAGAATCGGCCCTGTAGCTTACAAACTTAACTTACCACGCGAACTCAGTAACGTACATTCTACTTTCCACGTCTCGAACTTGAAAAAGTGTCTGTCCGACGAGACTCTTGTAATCCCACTCGACGAGATCGAGATCAACGAGAGCCTCAACTTCGTGGAAGAACCTATAGAGATCATGGACCAGGAGGTCAAGCAAATGAAACAGAGCCGTATCCCGATAGTGAAGGTTCGCTGGAACGCCAAGCGAGGACCTGAATTCACTTGGGAGCGAGAGGATCAGATGAAACTGAAATATCCTCGTCTTTTTACCTAGTTATTTGTAACTACTTATTTGCTTAAACTCTAATTTCGGGACGAAATTCCTTCTAATGGAGGGATGATGTGACAACCCGAAATTTCTATTCTGTACAACCACTAACTTCATTAGAAGTCAGAACTGTTTCTGCTAACTGTTAAGCATTTTGGAGTCAGTCTGAGTGTTTTAAAATTAGTACTTCCAGAGATAACAGGAGAGAGGATACCCTAGGGTTTATTGTGCACCAATAATATCCCAAAACTCCAATAGTTTGGAGTTTACGGCCTAAACAAGGTGTTTACGGCCGTAAACCCCAAGGGGTATAAATATGGCACTTAGCCATTTTATTCACTTTTTCACATATTCAAGAACTAGAACTCATTTCTCTCTCAAGTATCATCCGACTTTTCCTCAAGATCTTTAAGAAAGTAAGTGTTTCTTGCCTTGTTTAGTCGATATCTTAGTTAATCTAGTGATCTTACGTGATTCCATCCGTGAAATCATTCCATTTGTGTAGATCTTCAAGTGTTCTTAGTTTCACCAAGAACACCAAGAACACACACTAGTGTTCTTGGACTTCTAACACCTTTTCAAGCTTCTACATAGTAAGTACTCTTACCTTGGCTTGTTATAAGGCTTGTTACACTTCTAAATCATCTAGGAAACACAAAGAAACACATGATCAAAGGTGTTTACGGTCCAAGATGTTCTTGGACCGTAAACCCTAATAAAGGGGCCAAAGTGTGCCCTAGTCCCTTACCAAGCCTTGGATACTAGTCTAGAACATATCCTTAAAGTGCATAGGACCTTAAACATCAAAAAGACCATAAACCATTAGGGTTTAGGGTTGTAAACCCAAGGAGAAATGGTCCATGGACCGTAAACTCCACAAAGGAGTGAAATGGTGCCCTAATCACTTCCAAAGGCTTAGACTTCAAGAAGGAATGCTTCTTATGACCTTTTAAGCTTCAAATCACAAAATGGTAAAAGTACCATGAGTTTACGGCGGTAAACTCATGGGTTTACGACCGTAAACTCCAATGGAGTTGGTCCCAAAACCGTAAACTCATAAAGAGCTTACCCTTGGACCCCAAACTCAATAGCCAAGTCCTACAAGCCTTAGATGAAATCCTTAGTACTTATAACACTTAAATAAAGTGTTTTACATGTCTTAGGATGTCTTAACTTGGTTAATTAGTTGTTTAATGACAAATTGGATACATATATGTGTTATTATATGTTAACTAGGATCCTTGTGTGTGTTCAAGTCTTCACTTGACACTTAGCATCCTATAACAATCCGTTCATCCAAACCACTCACTACAGGTGAGTTCATACCCCTTAATTAACCTTTTAAATGATTTTAAATGCTTTTATGGGGGGGGGAATACAATTTGAACTATTATAGTTATTATATCAATCACATGTGATTAATAACTACAAAACAAGTCGATTTCTTACTTTTCAAACTGTGTTATCAAACTGTTTTACTTCAAACTGTTTTACACACTCTTTTACATATCAAATACTGTTATTAAACTCTTTTAAACTTATATTATGTTAAATGTGTACCTATATAGATATACTTATATAAGTAGGATTGAAAGGACTTAGGATTGATAGCTCACCTTACTTCCTGTTCCTTGTTTGGTTGTGGACTTAGGGTATTCAGGTTATTTGTCCGAAGGTCGTTTAAATCCTAGTTATATATTATGTATATGTATATAGATATAAAAGTTCCTTCTTCCATTCAGTTCAATACCTTTGGGTAGCAAAGGTATACAGACATGTTCATACATTTAAACAACATTACTAGTAAGCTATAATAGGTATAGTTTAGGGAGATACTAATACTATTACTAGAACAGTGAAACATACAAAGAGTCACTTCATACATGAGTCAATACCATACAGAGAGAACATAACATACAGATAGAGAATACTGTGATGAGAAACAAACAATACCATACAAAGAGTACATACATACATGCTAGACAGGGAGAGAACACACAATACAGCTAGCATATACATATACTAGAACATTACTACAGTTATGTGAGACACTTAATGGGGCATGGCATTACCTGTCACGGCCGTTTTGTATCCAGAATCTCCTTAAGTGCGGAGCGTATGAGTTTGTGTATAGATTTATACTGGATTGACTATCCTACACATTGCTGCTCGCCACAGTGGGACTTGCAAGTCTACGGGTGCCAAACGTCATTTCTTCCGACGTCTTACATCGTCGTGTTTATAGTCGGTAGCAGGATACAGGCCGATCACATGGTACTTTAAATAACAATTGGTTTAAGGTAGTTAGTACAGCAGTAGTTACTTAATACAACACTACAGTACTATTTCATTTTCCCATTACATTCACTTTGTGACCTTCACACAATAAACAGCAATGTAAAAACTATATTTTTGGTTAATGATAGTCAGATTTGGGAAAATACATACTCTTACAAGAGATACACACACAGATACTAGATGCCTTGGTAGAAGGCTACTTTTAGTAGGAAACATAGGGTTTTCTAGGGGAGTTCAAACAATTACAAACATTTTCAAACTTATACATTTAGACTTACAAACACTTTCATACAAATACAGACACTAATATACTTATGAACTCACCAGCTTTAAAGCTGATAAACTCTTTCAAAATAACTTGTATTCTCAGGTCACCAGTAAACAGGTACCGGTGCCAGGTTTTGAGAAGATGGAGCTCGTTCAAGATTCATCTTTTATTTTGATTCATATTTTTGGTGTCTATATAACTTGACAGAACACACGTGTATTAAATTATATTATTAATGATGGGTTTTGAGCATTCTAACACTCCTATGGTGTACATGCAACCCTATAAACCTTGAATCTATGTTTTCTCTAATATACATGCAAATTTGATTTTTCAAGGTTTACTTCCTAACTAGCATGGCATGGGGAATATGTAATATAAAACTAGTAGAAGTACATACCTTTCTTGTTGCTTGGATTCCTTGAAGACTTTGTGAGCCTAGCACCCCAAATGTTGTGCCTCAAATGCTTCACACAATAGCACAAGACTTGGAATAACTTGAGAGAATACACTTGCACTCAAAATCGGTTATGCCCTCTTAGAACTCAACTAGTGGCCGATTTTGCTAGCTATAGGGTTCCTTTTATAGTGTTGTCACAATTAGGGTTTACACATGAATGCCCTTAATTGTCATGACTCTTGATTTCTAATGATCCATGGGTTTGTAACTCCCATATCCATGGAGCTCCAAATCACAATAAACCATGGATCATGAATCTACCATAAAAGATTAGATGATTGTCATAATCAACCCTATGTATTTAATCAGTCTCATTTTGATCACCAAATTAATACTTGATGAATACTAATTAAATAATATTATTATTAATATATTAGAACTTATAATATATTAATAATCACAAGTGTCCTTTCTCTCATTTAGTCTATCCAAGTATTGCAATGCCATGCAACCCAAATGGACAATGCCGGGTCGGGTCAAGTACATACCAAAATAAAGTTATGGACTTAGACACTATATCCAACAATTAATGCAATGGATGATGTTGTTGCTTGTTTACTACTTTGCATTGTTGTGATACTGAACATGACGTCCTCCACCCTCGAACGTTTCCGCCGTTCCGGTTTTGGGGTGTGACAAGTTGTGATTTACATATGAATCACATGTGATTCATATGTTATTTACATGTGATTCATATGTTATTTACATGTGAATAACGTGTAATTATGATCTACGTGTGAATCACATGTGATTCATATGTGAATTATGTGTGAGTCACATGTGATTCATAGGTGAATTACATGTGATTTACATGTGAATCATGTGTAATTGTGATTTACATGTGAATCACATGTAATTCATATGTGACCAACTTGTGATTTACATGTGAATCACATCTTATTCATATGTGAATTACATGTGATTTTCATGTGAATTACACGTGAATCACATGTGATTCTATCAAAAAAATGTCAAATGAATCTCTTACTAACAAGGAGTGAGCTTGGAAACTTAAAACCACAAATGTATCCACCAGATCCCAAAAAAGAGACGCCCATCTTCAGATCTACCAACCACATGAGCATCACTATTGGTATATGAAAACAATCTATTTTGAATGTGTGGTGAGAACATAAGTTTAAAACATTTAGAATTAACCTTGTTACACAACCATTCTGTTCATGAAGGAGTTTTGCATAAAAGAGAAACAAGGATGAGTCCAAGCACACCTCATGTTATATTTTATCTGTTATACAAAATATGTAAAAAGACTAATTAAACCTTGCAATTTAAGAATTTAAATAAATTTTGGATATATATATATATATATATATATATATATATATATATATATATATATATATATATATATATATATATATAACAAAAAGGATTTGCCTTACAGCAAACAGGGTGAGTAGATACGCACCAATTGTTACTCCCATGCACATAACGACACCACGTCTGCAAAATTAATTCATCAGAAAAATAAAAATAAAAAAGACTATTTATATCCAAATTATTAGTTGAAAAACTAAAAAAATATTAAAGTACCCAAAATATTCAAGAACCTCAGCAACCTGATCAGCTAAGTCATCAACAGATAACAATGGATCATTATATGACATTGTTGCAGCTTCCAACTGTAAAAGCTCTTAAAGATGTATAAAATAAGATAGGAATACAAATTGTTTTACTATTGAATTGTTTATATATTTAAAAAAGAATAATAAAAAATAAAAATGAAGTTTTGATTGTTGACCTCATGGCCGGGAGGGCTAATATGGTAAATGTAGAAATTATGAATCAGTAAAGAAAATGCTTCAAGGCATAAGAAAAGACCTTGGAAACATGACATATCTGTTCAAACATGCAAACAAATAAGCAAGATTTCATTTATTTTCAACAAATTTTGTTGATCAACGAATGAAAAACAGAATCACTTACGATTTAAAGATAAATCAGGATATGTAATAAGAACTGGCTTCTCTTGATCTCCATATATGGCAACAGAAACAAATCCACTGGAAGTTTTTACAAGGTGTTCCTGGAAATGAAATTATTAATTTGTGTAACAATGAGAACATGAATTTAAGATATAGAGTCAATTCAAATTAGTACACAATGAATAACATGAATCCCCTTTCAAAAAAAAACGATGGATTCATGGAATCACAGATTACCTCAAATGGTTTAGGACAACATAGTAGTTGAGTTTCTCCATTTGTGTCAATACCTCAATATGCTGCAACCATAACCATTTCAAACATTTATAGGATATCTCTTTTTTACTAAGTTTCAATGATTTAGGATCTTTTTCTTTTAACTCAATCAATCCAGATAGCTATTATGACTTTCTTTTTTACTTAATCTTAATCTGGACACAATGTATTAATAAGTTAAGTAAAAGAACCAGGATTAATGTATCAAGACACTAACATTTAACATATTTGATGAATATCATGAAGATTTATCCAGTCATACAGCACTATAAAAAAACAATAACTCAAATTTCAGCCACTTTAGGTAGAATGATATAGTTAGTACCTGTGTGATGACTTTATTGGCAACGAGTTCATCGACATTTCCGATGTTGACTTGGACAGAATCCTAAATTGCAATTGGTTTATCATTCATGAAGTCAAAGTGAAGTTAACATGTGATATTTCTAATTGAGGCATTTCATCAAACATGTTGAGTGCAAACAAATATCTATATTTTTTAATAACACATGTGTCTATTTTTATACCTACAATCAACACAAGGATTTAACTCTTTATAAAAACATATTGACTAAACAGGTTCAACTTAACGATTAGGCAAAAAAAATTCATAAAGGTCAAACAAAGGTCAGGAGTCAATAATAGAAACAGATGATACCTAAATTTTGATCGACAAGGAATCATCTTCTTCGTTCAGGTCTTCAATCCACAGTGGAGGCCGAGATGAAGTCGGCGATTACAGTGTACTCTGGGGAACGAATTGATGGAGGATAAAACGATTCAAAATCAAAGCATCTTCACTGGAGTTTTTTATATGAAGAACGTGAGATCAAGGAGTTCAGCAACAATGAAACTTCGATCATTGGGGGATTTCAGATTTCATATAGATTGATGATCAATGATGATAGTTTGATCGATTGGGATCTGGAAATCGACGATAAATCATGTTCATCGTTTATCTTCACCGTATTCGTGAGAGTAGAAGCAATTTCAGAATCGAAAGCATGAAATTTGATGAAGGATTAGAGGCAATTCGATGGAGGTGAGTCGTCGGAGGATGGATCGTAGCTTTGAGCGAGAGAGGAAAACGGGGAGGAGAGAGAGAGAGAGATGAAAAATTTATTTTATCAGATATTAGATTTAAGAAATCATTTAATTATACTTTTATTCCTATAATACCTCTGACTGAATTAATTAAGATACTCTTCCTTCTTTTTTTGTCTACTTATTTACAAAAACGTCACCTTACATCTCGACTCTTCATTTTTTTTGATCCAACGTTCCATCTTTAGTTCTCTGGTTCTCGGGAAACTTTGAGTTCTCAAATGATCATTCCTCTATATATATATATATATATATATATATATATATATATATATATATATATATATATTCGACATCCACCTAACGAGCTCGGCACAACTCCCTTTAGGCTGTGGGGAGTGGTCACACTCACCCCACCGGAAAAGCGCAGCCACATGTGCGCCACGTCAGCTTCACACCCAACCCACCACCAACCCACTAAACATTGGAAATGGTTACCACTCCACAAATTCATTTTTTTATTTTTTTTATTTTTTTAACATTATATTAAATAAAAAACAATATACAAACCATAATTTAAAATTAAAACCACATTAGATTAATATAAAAAACACAAAATAAAATTCTTAAATTCTTAATAAAACATAAAAAATTAAAATCCTAAATTACTTGAAAACATAAATAAAATCCTAAATTACTTAAAATCATAAATAAAATCCTAAATTATTTAAAACCATTGAACCGAGAACCTAAATTCCATATTTCTCCCGGACTTGTCGTTGAATTTTAAGAAAGGTCGCAAGATTTTCCGGGTCGAGATCCGGTTGGGACTTTGTGTTTATGATTTGAAGATCGGTAAGAGCTATTTTTTGGCGATTAGCTGCCTCCGACGATTCGTACTTTTTTTCTAGAAACACTAGAGCTTTATCTATGGATGTCGCAAGCTCGCTTTCGCTAGTTGCCGGTGCTTTTCCGCTTGAAGACGCTCCCTTTCTCGCTTTGTCCCGTCCCGGTGGTCGACGAAGTTGGACGTCCGCTGGGCCCTCCCCCTCAGTGGCATCGAAGTCATCGTTGAGGTCGAGTCCAAAACCCACGTCCGACTCGGACGTTCTTGCCCTTTTGTTGGAACCGGTTGTAGATCCCGAATGCGCCATTTCCGGATATAGAACCCATTTTGGACCGTTACGACAAACTTCCCACGCTTTTTGGTGGCCGAACGGTTTACCGTTGGTGGTAATTTTGTATTCGTAGGTCGCGGTCGCTAAAATGTTGAAGTCGTTGCTACCACTTCTATGCATATTTTTAAGCTTGTCAAATATGCCATTGAATTTGGTGCAAGCCGCTCGTAAGTCACGCCATTTTGCGTTGATCGAGTCGTACGTCCGCTCCGTTTTCTTTCCTAATAACGCGTGGAAATGATCTAAAATACGACACCAAAAACTTTGACCCGATTGTGCGTTGGCGACATCCCCGTCTTGGGATATGAAAATTCAAGCTTTTGCTAAAGCTTCCTCCTCGTCTTCGTTCCATGCGGTAGTCTTTTTTTTTCTTGGATCTTTGGTTTTTTTTTGCCTTCGACGAGTTGGTTGTTGTGTTTCTTGGACCCGTTCGTCGTCGTCGTCATTGTCGAGATTTATAGGTTGAGATTGAGATGGTTGAAATTGTTAAGAATGTTGTTGAAATTGTTGAGAAGGTTGTTGAAATTGGTGTGAAGGTTGTTGTTAAAAGGCTTGGAATTAGGGTTGATTGAATTGTTGTGGTTGTTGTTAGTAGAAGTTTTGTGGGTATGAAGTGGTGAATAGAGGTTGTTGTTGGATTGGGGAGGTTAGCAATTGCATGTAACTAACATTTGCATTTGGAGTGTTTGGAGTGTTTGGGGTGTTTGCATTTGAATCCATGTTGAGAGAAAAAAAATATGAGAGATGAAGTTTTTTTTGTAGAAGGTAATAAAATATAAAGAGTGTTTTTTGAAGTGTAAATTTAAGTAGAATAGTGGATAATTTATAGGTGTAAATATTTGTGTTTAAATGGTAAAAAGTAAATTTTTTTTTTAATGTTAGAAACGGCTATATAGCCGTTTGTTTTACAAATTCCGAACGTTACAAAAATGGAGGATTGTGATTGGGCGTCTCGTCGTGTCTTTGGAACCACGTCACCAGCACCCTACTGGCTTTGGGGGCGGTGTTCACGCGTGGGAGAGGGTGCCACCTCAACCCAAGACGCGTGAAACTACCCCCGTACCGGGTAGCCTTAGCATAATAGATTGAGGAGCCCAATTACTTTTTACTTTGTAATTGCCAAAAATAAAGATAAAAATGGTTATTTTCTTCTATACCAGTATACCATAATGGCATAATCCACTAAAATCATTTTTACATTTATTCCTTAAATTGAGTTGACGAAAAAGAAAAAAGAGCCTATTTACCTTTGTCTATTTTGTGTATACTTTTCCCTTTTTCTATAGCTGAAAGTAATCTTTTTGATGAACAAGCTTTAGCTAAGAAAACTTTAATTTGATAACACTTTTAAAATGTTTTTTTCCCTACTAAAATAAGGTAAAATTCTAGTAACATCACCCAAGGAAAAGCCAAATATGTTGGGTTTGAACGTGGTAATGGTACTGGTCTGCAAAAGCATCGCACGGCTGCCTCCTTTTCATTACCCAACTTTAACAAAAAGTGCCTTCAATTACCTTTTTTACTTATCTATACTCACTTAAATATCCACAAAACGACATAACACATAGTCGTCTCAACTACTATGTGTTTACTCCAACCACTTTTATCACAACAAAGTTAAAATACTTTATTGTAAGCCAAAATTGTACGCAAGTAACTATTAATAAGTAGGATATATAGACAATATCCTCCCTCTTTTTTTTTTTTTTTTTTTTAATTTATCATTTTGACTGTGTAACCAGTTTACACAAGACGTCCTAGAGTAACGATTACCATAATCATGACTTCAATATTAATCTCTAAAATAGTTTAAAAAAAAGTCCCCAACATATATAAATATCTATATTTATTTATTGTTTTGTGTTGCACCAATATTATATACATTAATATTAATATATACTTATTATATTTCTAAAAGAGCCTTCTGTAGAGATGAAAGAGTCCAACGTATATAGACAATTATACACCACATACCACTGATGTATATATGCTAATTAACATTGTTTGTTTATACAATAAAACAAATCTATAACGTATAAGAATAGAGCTCAAACCATCTCACATCATAAGTTGAGCATGGACGATGGGTCCTATGCATTCTAAGATAGTTCGGTACAATGGGTATAGGTGAAAGTTTGTAGAACAAGACAATGTTTGCTTTTGAACTTTGAAGTACATTATAAAGCAAATATTGAAATTGGAAGGAAGAAAACATGATGATGATCATAAAAATCGCCTTTTGGCAATGCACGCCCAACCTTCATTTCCTTTTTACGCCTTCTTTATGTAATTCAATTGACTAAAAAGTCCGTAAAGTAAAGTCTTTTGTTTTATTTGGAAAAAGAATATAAGAGTTCTCAAAATCATGTTTTTTGTTTTGTTTATCGGCATATTATTGGTTACAAGGGTGTAAAATGGACCGAGTTTTAGGTGTAAAAAGTTTATTAAAAAAAAAATCAATTCCATGGTTACGGAAAATGGCATGTCCATAACAAATGTATTCCTTTAAGGACAATTTTGTCATTGTACTTGTATTTTCAACTCTTTTATTGTCTTTTATTTGTTATATTCGAATCATTTCTAATCCTCTCTAATAAATTAAGATTTTTTTTTCCACATGTCACACTATTATTCAATTCGTCAAATGTTATTTTGTGGCTTTTTTGAATTAATTTTTTTTTCACATGTCATTTTATGAGTTTTTCTATTTTAATAAATTTCACATAATATTTTAATGTAATAATTACAATAAATGTAATAATAAATAAATATTAATTTAATTAATGAACTTACCTTCTTATTTCAAAATTCATAAATTAAAACTCATTAATTTATTTAGTTTATTTATTTAAATTTAAAAGATAAAAAAAATCAATTTTAATAATTCATTATTTTTCTTATTTTTTCTTATAAATCAAAAGTTCTTAAATATTTAGACATTTATATTTAATTATTTTTAGTTAACTCATATAATACATGAGTCTTATACGTAGTTTCTATTAATATATGTCATGAAACCCCTAACGAATATACAATAAATTTATTGTCTAAATAAAACATTTTTTTTAAATATAAGACATGCTATTATTATAATATATATATATATATATATATATATATATATATATATATATATATATATATATATATATATATAAAGATTTGGAAAAGAGAAGATAAAATAGTAAAGGTGAAATTCAAATTGATTAAACATGAAGGGTTGAAATGGAAACATAATTGAAGTAAGAATGATTTATTCCTCAGCTTTTGGCAATAAATGTTCTGGTCATATAATAGTGGCTAACTGCCATGCAAAACCAAGTTGTACTTTATTATGCCTCAGTTGTTCCCTTGACTTTTTAAATGACAATTATACCACTATCTTTATTATAATGATTATAAAGTCTACAGCCGTAAAAACTGATTTGTTAGAGCATATGGTATACAAGCCACGAGCGGGTCTGTGGTTGAGGTGACAACAGACCTCAACCGTATACATCATCCCGGTCGGTCATGGTTGTTCAGTTTCGTGGTGGTTCGTTATGCGGACCACGAGTATCAACGCCCAATGAGGGCTTCCTTTTGTTTGACCATTTGACTAGCCGTTCCAACCTTGAATTTTGAAAAAAATTAATTTAAATTTTTTTTAAATAACAATTTTACTTATAAATATCAAAATTTGAACCATCGTTTTTTACGTCATTCTTTTCTTTCTATATACATATAATACACAACATTTTCACAACTATAAAAACTAGATCCCAACCAAAATACCGACCCCCCCCCCCCCAAAAAAAAAAATTTAAAAAGCGCAAACTGGATAACTATAACACCTTCTTTCAAGTCGTTTTATAATTCGGAGTCATAACCCGAAGATCAAGTATCATAAGACTTCAGGCTTTGGGAAAAAGATATTTAGACCTATTTGGATGTGGGTAATGTAGATTACGGGATCCAAGAGTTTGGTTTGTGTTGGAGTCAAAGGGTAAAACGAGAAAAGTGATGTTTTGGACTTCTTGCATGAAATATGGATTTTTGTTCGGGAAGTTTTTAGTCCAAGATATCTAGATAATATTGTGGGGCTCTTCGATACCTTTTCGTGGACATAAAGATCGTCGAAAACCGAGTTGGAACAAATAATTTATGACCGTTTGAAGTTAGGAAGGTTAGGGGCTTAGTCTAGTACGTTGGGCGTACAAGATGTACGTTAGGCGTACTAGGCATACCTGGAGTACGTTGGGCGTACTAGGCATACCTGGAGTACGTTGGTCGTACAGGATGTACGTTAGGCGTACTAGGCATACTTGGAGTACACTGGGCATACCTGGAGTACGTTGGGCGTACACGATCAGTGCCCAAACCCTATTTTCGCGGTATGAGCCCTATTTAAGCTCCTTAACTTCCACAAACCCATTTCATTCTTAGCCTCCACCTCTCCAACACCCTCCCTTGAAAACCGTAATCCCAGTTTGAGCCTTTTGAGCAAAAGAAGGTGTTCTTGAGTGCTGTGGAGTGCTCTTGGTGCATCCTGGAGAATAAGGGGCTCTTTGGAGAAGTGTTGGTTGCATTGGTGCTCGTAGATCCAGACTTTGTTCACCTTGATCTTTCTTCTAGAGGTATAAAGCTTGAATCTTGATGATGCATTTGTTATATCTAACTAGTTTTGGGTGTTATGAGCTTTTGTTCACTTTAGTGCATAAAGTTTAGATCTCGCAAGTTTGTGACCTTGTTATGGACAAGGTTGGAAACTTTATCCATATAAACATCATTTTGATTCGGATCTAAACGTTGGAGACTTGGACTTAATGGATTAAATTGAAAAAGATGCACTTTTGGTCCCTTTGAGACTTAAAGACTAGATCTTGGTTGTTTGGACCATTCTAATAGATAAAGTTAGATAATGTATCCATTATGGAGTTATTAGAAACCATAAAAATGTAATCTTGAACCTTAGTTTCCCTCCATGCATGAGCTAGGATGTATTAAAGAGTTAAGATGTTAGGATTTTTGGTATTAAGCACTTAATAGTCATGCAAGATCATAAAGTTGGAAACTTTATGATTAAGAACATCACTTGAGGGCTAGATATGGATTTTGGATGAAAGAACTTAAGGATTAAGCTCTTAATGGGAAGAAAGGGTGGCAGCCGCGTACGTTGGGTGTACCAAACGGTACGTTGCACGTACGTGGTTAGCCCCTCGACTCTAGTCAAACGTGTAGTACTCCCTGTGTACCTATTGAGTACGCCCAACGTACTCACCTAGTTGACCCGGTTCACTTTGAATTTGACTTTGACCTCGAGTTTGACCTAGGGGTATTTTGGGTATATTGATTATATGTTAAGTTTGGTTATGTTCCAATGAATAGGTGACCGGTAGAGCTGATATTCGGAGTAGTGTCCTCTTCAGCGATCTTTCAGATTGAGAGGCGAGTTTCTATAACTATACTCGTGGGTCGAAAGCACCAATGTCGACCCACTAGATTATGTCGGTAGGATAATAATTATCTTCGTGACAACTCCATATGTGTGACAACTGTCAACTTTGGCTCAAACAAAGTCAACAAGTCAACCCGGTCAACTCGACCAGTACTAGTACGTTAGTGTTTACACTATGTTTCCTAATGTACAACTTACTATTTTAATATGAAGCATCACTCGGAATTTACCAATTGTCAGCGTAAACCCTAAGATGGGTGGGAAACGTATCAACTCGATAAAATTCAACTATGTATCCTTCGGGGATAAATAACACTCATACCACAGCATAGTGGAGTTCATAATCCTAAAACTACGAGGCAAAACCATAACAAAGACTACAAACAAAATCTCTCTCAATCTCTCTCTCTCTCTCTTCTCTCCCAAATCTCTCCTAAATCTCTCTTAGTAACAAGAATCACACTTCCAACCTTTTCCATAAACACCCATACCATCCCAACCCTTCAATTTGTTGAAAACCACTCAAAATGGGAGGAGAAAATGGGAAACGACAAGTTCACTGCGAACCCTCTCGCATCGAACCCTCTTGGACACCACTCCATATTTTTGGCAGTTTCAGACTTTTCGTTGTTTTTAAGAGTTTTTGACGCTGGATTTCCATCAAACTCATATTTTTCACATCCTAGACCTCCTAAACTCATATTTTATGCACATCTTGAAGCTTTATTAAATATAAATCACACATTTGCATAAAATAAACGTCTAAAGTTAAAAAGATATTATATAGCACAAGTGGATCAAATGCATCCCCCCATCAAACCCAATGTCACCTTTATGTCAGTTGTCTAGTCTCCATTGGTCAAATCATTATCTATTACATATCCCAACAACCCATCCACTTGCCTAATTCTTCCTTTAAAATAAGTGATCAGGAGATCTAACTCTCACTTCACTATTACTTCCAAAATTCCACTTTTCTCTCCACAAAAGAGCTCTCCCCTCTCTCTCTCTCTCTAGCCACGTTTTTCCAACAAGTGTTCTTGGGTCCTTCCTCCTTATTGGTAAGTATTTCATCCAACTTCTAAGATTTCTACATACTTCCATAATAATCTTAAATCATTTACACACATATTCACATATTAACGTCCATAGGATCATTAAAATCTCCAAGCATTTTTCAAGTGCTCTTGACTTGAAACTATTCATCCTAAACCTTCCACTCATCAAGAAAACACATAAGGTGAGTTCATAACCCTACTTTTTCGAGTTTTTCCAAGTTTTAGGGGGGGGGAATACAAGTTATGTCACTAAAACATAATCTAAACTTAAAGATCAACTTTATACAAAAATGTTGTGATTTGTTCACGGAATGTTTTACCAATCTTAAACTTAATATTTTTCAAAACTGTACAATATGCAAATAGTTCAGGTCTATAAATTTTTAAGGACTACTCGCACGCGTTCATACGATTTTTCTACGATTTATGGTGATTTTTACAAAACTGGCTATCATTTCAGAATAGTTTCGGACCAGTCTGTGAAAATGAACATTTTTACGCTAGTTAGGAACCACTAAAGGTCAGGGTAAAAATTATGGACAAAAGTAGACTCATTTTCTAAGCTCTGAGAGTTTACGGATCCAGATTTTGACTTACGATGATTGTTTTATAATTTTTCTAAGAACATGGACAGAAAAGAATCAAAAACTAGAAAATAAAAATGGACATTTTTATACTAAAGACTCACGTAGTTGTGCTTGACATCAAATAATTATTATTGTGAATCTTTAACACTCTTGTAACATGTTGAGCAAAATGTATGATTATATAGTAACTTATATATGGTTATTTCATGCTATTTTATTATCATGGTAAAGTGATAATCATACATGTAAAGGTTTTTCATCACTACAAACATTTATGATAAACTATAATCGGTATAGTTTATAGGTCTTTTACACTATGAATTTACTATTGAAGGTTATTATTCTACTTACAAAAGGGTTTTTCATTTACACTATATGTAAACTCGTTGAATCAAATTTTGTGAGCCAAAATCTTCACATACAAATCAGTGTACCTACATAATTCCTGTATTATAACCGGAGTCTCCTGTAAGAGAGCGTGATAGTTGTGTATAGATCTATACGGGACTGACAATACCACACCTAAGCTGCTTGCAACAGCTAGACCGGCAGGTCTGGGGTGACAAATGTCATAACATTCCGACACCTGAAGAACGTCGTCACAGGCCATCTATGTCGTTAACACGGTTATAATAACTCACATGGGGAAACAACGATACATATAGTTTACGGGGATACATTCACTCAAGCGGTTTTATATAATTTAAAACTGCATATACTATTATAAGTATGGAAAATACTTGTACATTTCGGTCTTTGGGTTTTTATGACTGCAACTCATTTTTAAAGGAAAATATTGGATTTTCTTGAACGAACACTATCCTTTTATAAAGAAAGGCTTTCAACTCTACATACAAACGCTTATGAACTCACCAACTTAATTGTTGATATTCTTTCAAAACTACTTGTATTCTCAGGTAATCACCAAAACACGTAACAACCAGCTTTTGAGGATGGGATGCTAAGGCATCAGACAAATCATTTTTATCTTCATATTGTAATTGATTTTGAAACATGTAACTCATGAAAACAATGTAAACTTTTCAATTATATTTATGATGGTTGTGTTTGCTTTGGTCACTATTATTCTCTATGTTGTGATACGATACATGAAAGTTATCCACCCCCGGACGTTTCCGCCATCCTGGTTTGGAGGTGTGACAGATTGGTATCAGAGCATTATTTATAGTGAACTAAGTATATCAAACCACGTAAGATATACAACTATAAATACAATGGGACTAAAACACTCTGACTAAGAAGTATACTTTTAAAATATAACAATATTCTTACAAAAAGTATACATACTAGAAATAGTGTCATAATAAGAACCATATAAAAGTATTATGATAAGTTTAACACTACGATTAAGCCTAGACAGTTATGTAATCATATATGGGATAAATATAGCCTGATCAACTATATTTATACGAGATATGAGTAACATGTGTTTAGGTATGGTCGTGGTGGGCAACGAGTCTAAAACTTACCAACACCCCATACAAGGAAACTCTAGAACCAAACATAAAGTTTAAAATACTATAGGAGTATTTTATGATACTATAGAACTACACAATTAGGCTATTTATGTTTCTTTCATATCGTTATTCTTATACAGTCGACATAAATAGGCCTATAGTTACGATGTTCTAATTCGAAAACATTTTTAACCTTATGGCAGAAAGATGCCACCACGTAAATCTATCAGGTGTGTCAACAACAAACTACCAACTCCACCACCGCCACCACCTTCACAGATGGACACTGTCATTTTCCAAGCTGCTGTAACAGCCGCGGTGGCAGCCGCCATGTCACAAATCTGCACAAATGGTAACAGTGGGACTGGAGGCAATACCAATAATACTAACCAGGGAGATAGGCAGGGATACCCGCACATGCCTAGAAGTTAGCAAGGTCAAATTCGCAGCCTGCAAATTCATGGATAGACCCTTCTCCTGGTGGAACGGTTATGTCAAATCACTTACTCTCCCAGTGGCCAACACCATGAGCTGGGAGGACTTGAAGATTTTGATGCTAGCAGAATACTGCCCGAGGGGTGAAGTACAAAAGCTAGAGTAAGAACTCTAGAACCTTACAATGAAAGACTCCAACATCGCAACCTACACTGCCAGATTCAGCGATCTAGCAATATTATGTCCCGGGATGGTCACCCCGGAAAGTAAAAAGGTGGAGCGATACATCTGGGGACTATCCCCCCAGATTCAAGGAAATGTGATATCTGCAAACCTGTCCACCTTTGACAGCGCCAAACGCCTGGCACAAACACTTGTGGATCATGGAGTCCGCCAAGGCTTTATGACAGCCACTCCCGAGCAAACAAAACGGAGTGACAATAAGAGAAAGTTCTGGAACAAGAAGAAGGGCCAGCCGACACAAGAGCCCACAAAGAAACAACAAAATGTGGCAGTCCACGCTGCTACTGTTCCTGCCGCTCCAGCACCCACCAAACAATATGCTGGAACTCTTCCAAAATCCAACAAGTGCAACTTTCATCATTATGGAGCCTGCCGAGAGATGCACTGCAATAACTGCAACAAGAAAGGGCACACCGCCCGCTTCTGTAAGGCACCGAAAAAACAAACCACCCAAGCCGCTAATGCCGGAGTGAGTCAGGCTTGCTACGGATGTGGTGAAGCGGGGCATTTCAAGAGAGATTATCCAAAAGAAAGGAATGCCGGAGGCATGGGAAGAGTTCTAACAACGGGGCATGAGGAGGCCATGAATGATCCTACCGTGGTTACCGGTACGTTCGTCCTCAATAGTTCTTATGCATGCATACTTTTCGGTAGCGGTGCGAAGAAAAGTTTCGTGAGCCACAAGTTTAAACACTTACATAAACAAAATCCCCAATCACTAAAAGACACATTCACCGTAGAAATGGCAACTGGAAAGGCAAAGACACTAATGATATATACGTAGGATGTACCCTCACTATAAACAACTATTCTTTCCAAATCGACCTAATGCCGGTCACAATAAAAAGTTTTTACGTCATCATTGGCATGGATTGGCTAATTCCTCACCATGTCGATATTCTGTGTTACGAAAAAGTTGTTCTCCTTAACCTACCAAGTAGCGAAACCCTCTTCAATTATGGAGACAAACCCGACACGAACCTTCGAATCATCTCTTGTATCAAGACTCAAAAGTATCTACGCAATGAATACTATGCCTTTTTAGCCCACGTAGTGGATGAGAAACAAGAAGTGAAAAACATCAAGGATATTCCTGAAGTCTGTAACTTCCCCGACATATTTCCAAAAGACCTTCCAGGAGTACCACCTGAACGCCAAGTTGAGTTCAGAATCGAATTGATTCCTGGAGCCACCCCCGTAACCAAATCACCATACCATTTAGCACCGGCAGAAATATAGGAATTGTCCAGTCAACTGAACGAACTACTAAACAAAGGGTTTATCAGACCAATCTTCTTACCTTAGGGAGCACCGGTCTTGTTCGTAAAGAAGAAGGATGGATCCTTCCGTATGTGTATTGACTACCGAGAACTAAATAAACTCACCATCAAGAACCGATATCATCTACCCCAAATCGACGACCTTTTCGACCAACTGCAAGGATCAAGTTACTTCTCAAATATTGACCTGAGATCCGGGTACCATCAACTGTGAGTCCAGGAGGAAGACATTCCCAAAACCGCATTCAGAACTCGCTATGGTCACTACGAATTCGTAGTAATGCACTTCGGATTGACAAATGCACTTGCGGTGTTCATGGACCTGATGAAACGTGTATGCCGACCTTACATAGACAAATTTGTAATAGTTATCATCGATGACATACTAGTCTACTCACGAAGTGAGGAAGAGCATAGTCAGCACCTACGTCAAGTCTTGGAAATGTTAAGGGTGGAGAAGTTGTATGCGAAGTTCTCAAAATGTGAATTCTGGATTCGAAAAGTGGATTTCTTAGGACACGTGGTCAGCAGGGAAGGATTACACGTGGATCCCTCCAAAATCAAGGCGATTGAAAATTAGGCAACACCAAGAACACCAATGAAAATACGTTAATTCTTAGGCCTTGTTGGCTACTACAGGAGGTTCATACAAAAATTTTCCAGGATCACAAAGCCACTCACCACCTTGACTCAGAAAGGTGTAACCTTCAACTGGGAGGAGAAACAAGAAACTGCGTTCCAAACACTGAAGCAAGCCCTATGCAGCGCCCCGATCTTGTCCCTTCCAGAAGGGACGGAAGATTTTGTGGTCTACTGTAATGCGTCCAAGCAAGGGCTAGGCGGTGTACTAATGCAACGAGGAAAGGTCATTGCCTACGCCTCGAGACAGCTTAAGACTCACGAGGTCAACTACACCACACATGACCTTGAACTGGGAGCATTAGTTTTTTCCCTGAAGATCTGGAGGCACTACCTTTACGGTACGAAGTGCATAATCTTCACAGACCATAAGAGTCTCCAGCACATTCTCAACCAAAAGGAACTCAACATGGGGCAATGACGATGGGTAGAGCTACTGAACGGCTACGAATGCGGGATTCGTTGTCATCCAGGCAAGGCCAACGTAGTAGCAGATGCCTTAAGTCGAAAGGAATATTTGGGCCCCCGAGTAAAATCATTATCCATAACCATCTATTCACACGAGTCCACGCAGATCAAAGAGGCTCAACTGGAAGCCTTGAAACATGAGAATGTCGCAAGTGATGCCTTGTGAGGAATGGATAAGAACCTTACAGTCAAGGACGACGGAGCTTATTACTTCATGAACCGAATATGGACACCGAAATTTGGAGGGTACAGAGACGTTGTCATGAAAGAGGCTCACAAGACCAAATACTCCGTTCATCCCGGTTCAGACAAGATGTATTGGGACCTTAAGAAACTTTATTGGTGGCCAAACATGAAGGTAGAGACCGCTACCTATGTGGGCAAGTGCCTAACTTGTGCCAAGGTTAAGGTAGAATATCAAAAGCCCTCGGGTTTGCTTCAGCAACCGAACATACCCGAGTGGAAGTGGGAGCGGATAACCATGGACTTCATAACCAAGTTGCCCAAGACGACGGATGGACTTGACACCATCTGGGTGATCGTTGATAGGTTGACCAAATCCGCGCACTTCCTGCCAATAAAAGAGTCCGACAAAATGGAGAAGCTAACCAGAACCTATATTAAAGAGATCGTACGATTACATGGTGTGCCAAAATCCATCATCTCCGACCGAGATAGTAGATTCACCTCATGGTTCTAGCAGTCACTACAGAAGTCCTTGGGGACCAAACTCGACATGAGTACATCCTATCACCCTCAAACTGATGGGCAAAGCAAGAGAACCATTCAGACGCTGGAAGACATGTTGAGATCATGTGTGATAGACTTAGTTAAAGCTTGGGATACCCACTTACCACTCGTCGAATTCTCCTACAATAACAGCTATCACACTAGCATGAAAGTCGCACCATTCAAAGCCCTCTACGGACGCAAGTGCAGATCACCTCTGTGTTGGGCCGAGGTGGGTGACACGCAGCTAGCAAAAGGACGAGTGCCCAATAGCACACTCACCGGCCCAGAGATCATATGAGAAACAATGGAAAAGATAGTTCCGATCCGTGAACGATTAAAGGCATCCCGGGTTCGGCAATAGAGCTATGCGGATAAACGACGAAAACCCTTGGAGTTCTAGGTTGGTGACCGCGTACTGTTGAAGGTCTCACCCTGGAAGGGAACGATACATTTTGGCAAACTTGGGAAGCTGAATCCAAGGTATATCGGGACATTTGAGATCCTTGCCAGAATCGTCCCGGTAGCTTACAAACTTTAACAACCTCAGGAACTCAGTAACGTACATCCCACCTTTCATGTGTCTAACTTAATAAGTGCTTGTCCGATGAGACTCTCGTCATCCCACATGACGAAATTGAAAGCAACGAGAGTCTCCACTTCATCGAAGAACCAGTGGAAGTCATGGACATGGAAATCAAGAGAACAAAGCAAAGCCGCATACCCATAGTGAAGGTCCGGTGGAACGCCAAGCGAGGACCTAAATTCACTTGGGAACGCAAGGACCATATGAAACAAAAATACCCACATCTTTTCCCCAACCCTTGAAGTCCCACTCAAAATGCTAATTTCGGGACGAAATTCCTTCTAACGGGGGGATGATGTGACAACCGTCAACTTTCGATCAAACAAAGTCAACAAGTCAACCCAGTCAACTCGACTAGTACTAGTACGTTAGGGTTTACACTATGTTTCCTAATGTACAACTTACTATTTTAATATGCAGTATCACTCGAAATTTACCAATTGTCAGTATAAACCCTAAGTAGGGTGGGAAACGTAACAACTCGATAAAATTCAACTATGTATCCTTCGGGGATAAATAACACTCATACCACGGTGTAGTGGAGTTCATATAACACTATGAGGAAAAAACATAACAAAGACTACAAACAAAATCTCTCTCAATCTCGCTCTCTCTATCTCTCTCTCTCTCCCAAATCTATCTCAAATCTCTCCTAATAACAAGAATCACACTTCCAACCTTTTCCATAAACACACATACCATCCCAACCCTTCAATTTGTTGAAAACCACTCGAAATGGGAGGAGAAAATGGGAAACCACAAGTTCACTGCGAACCCTCTCGTAGCGAACCCTCTCACAACAAACCCTCTCATAGCGAACCCACTCGCAGCAAACCTTCTAACAGCGAACACTCTGGATTTTTGGCAGTTTCGGACTTTTCGTTGTTTTTAAGAGTTTTTGACGCCGGATTTCCATCAAACTCATATTTTTCACATCCTAGACCTCCTAAACTCATATTTTATGCACATCTTGAAGCTTTATTAAATATAAATCACACATTTGCATAAAATAATATCTAAAGTTAAAAAGATATTATATAGCACAAGTAGATCCCCCCATCAAACCCAATGTCACCTTTATGTAACTTCTCTAGTCTCCATTGGTCAATTCATTATCCATTACACATCCCAACAACCCATCCACTTACCTAATTCTTCCTTTCAAATAAGTGATCAGGAGATTTAACTCTCACTTCACTATTACTTCCAAAATTCCTCTTTTCTCTCCACAAAAGAGCTCTCCCCCCTCTCTCTAGCCACGTTTTTCCAAGAAGTGTTCTTGGGTCCTTCTTCCTTATTGGTAAGTATTTCATCCAACTTCTAAGATTTCTACATACTTCCATAATAATCTTAAATCATTTACACACATATTTGTTGGGTTTTATGTACTCTAACATCCCTATGGTGCACATACAACCCTAATGCTTTGGATCTAAGTTTTCTCTAGTTATACATGCAACAAAAATTATCCAAAGCATGAAGCCTACAACTTGCATACAATTTGATATTTGAAACATAAAATCAAGTTAGATGAATACCTCTATATTGTATCTTGTAGAATTTGGTATTTCATGAGCTTAGCACCCCAAGTGTGATGCCTCAAACAAGTCACAAACACCATGAACACTAAAATCGGCTAGGGTTCAACTATGAATCATTCCACCAATTTTAGGTTCATTAGGGGTTACATTTATAATGTGGAATTCCTAGGGTTTGAACTTGTAAACCCTAATCCAGTCCCTTGGGCCTTTAATCCAATAATCCATATGATAAGCCCTTTGGACTAACTCTTAGTCCATTATAATCAACATGGAACATTAGCCCAAACTATGTGTAAAACTGATTTACCTAATCACTCCCCGTTAATTTAATTAGTCTCTTTTGATCACTGAATTAATTCCAAATTAATTCTTGATCAATACCAATTAAATAATATGATTTCACAATTAATATATTATACTTATAATATATTAATAAATCACAAATAACCTCTTTCTCAAATATCCATCCTATCAGATTATTTTGGTGAAGGCAACCCGAAATGGACCATGCTACACTCGGGTCAAGTACATACCAATTATAGTTATGGGCTTAGACACCTAATCCAACAGTCTCCCACTTGGATAAGTCTAATAACTATAACTGCAAGTACAACTCCAAAACCCGACTAGCAATCGTAGCTCTTAAAAGCCGTTGTCGAACTCTGACGCGTCCATTATATAATGGATCATATATTCCTCTATTGTAGATATCGTATGAACTGAGACATGGATTAGAATCATTCTCTCTGTTCATGTGTTGTTTCCCAATTTCCGATTTATGACGACCAACTAACTGAACAAATAAAATCAGTCCAGGCTTGGCCAAGCGCTTGGGGTGTCATCACTAAATCATCGAGGGGCCCACAGATATCGCTTTTATCCCTCTTAGGGTAAAAGGAACGGATAAACTTCGACTCATATGCTTGATCTATTTACTCATCAAATCCCATACAACAATATGTTTTATAACACCAAGTTACTGGTGCGTTTACATATCATCAATGTGCAACCGACTTGTAAACTACAACTATATGTTTCCGTTTCAAGAATATAAGATATTATCGTCTCACAATCACTCGTGATGAAATCCATGAAGTATTTCAGATGAGCGTGGGTTTAATCCAATACTCAAATCTTATTATAGGAGTACTCATGAATACTGTAGCAAACTTGTGTGCTATGTCTAACACTTAGACAATCTACAGACGGATTCATGACAGTCTTGCCTCAATACCTACTTCCAAAGTATGATCGACTATGGATGGTTTGAATAATCTTATTATTCAGGAAGTCAAAACATGCGAAGTGAAACACAAGAATAATCGAATCCAATATGGTCTCAAAACTTTTGAATATAAATAAAACACCTTTTATTTAATCGCCATATTGATTACACATTATTCATTGTATAATGTTTTTATTAATCAACTTAATACTTGAATTAAAACAATAGTTATCCCATGCTGCAAGCATGCACACTATGTTTACCTATGGTCCTTACTTTATGAAATAGATCAATTGGAAACATTTCAATGATGCTAATTTCACAATTCCAAATCCTTAGTGTAAGAATACCTAATTCTTGCCACTATAAGAATGTGTTAGATTCTAAACTATCATGCAATGTATCTTTTGTAATGTCGAGGTACCAAATTCACAGAGACTTTGCCAACGATATTACAAAACTTTCCACTGGAGATTGATAAAAAACAATTCCAAGGAAGCGAAGTCTCAAATTCAAAGTACATTCCTTTGAACATCCTTCTTCCATAAAAGTTTCTAATCTACACATAGATTCTTAATATCAAACTCCCAATATGGAAACATTTCCATATTTACCATATGACAACTCATTATTAATAGAATCCTCTCTATTCATAATAATGTAAATATGGTGCACCCATTACTATACTTCCAACTACAATCGATCAATCCTTAGCGAACCTTAGATCGTCCTTGACGGTTGTTTAACCACTTTAGTCATATCCGGTTGTAGTCCTTTTTCCCTCTTAATTCCCTAGGCGTTTGGAAAATTAGAACACGTGAATATTATAGCATATGCAATCGATCCTATATCCAAAGCACATGGGACACGATTCATAATGTCTTACATAAAGACATGATACTTGACTAGTCTTTTGCTATAATATTTCCATATATAGAATTTCCAATGTTGAAATATTTCAACATGGTATTCATATATATCCATGACTAAGTTTGATTTATACTTCAATCTAAACTTTTAGATTCGAAATAAAGTATAAGTATCCTCTCCCTTGCTATAGTGAAACAACTTTTCAACCTTTGCAACTTTGCAAAATAGAACTTTGTTTCCTATAAATAGTATTGCTAACTCGCAACACTTACCATAATAATTATGCTCCCACTAGCATAACAATTATTTTGTTACTAGCATAACATTTATGCTCCCACTATCTTTGACATGCATCCAAAATAAGCCGGACTTCTAAAAATCAATACTTTATTGACTTTCTTACCAAAGTTCAGATTTCTGATATGAGATGGTTCGATAAGCCTTTATCTTAGCTCATACACCTTTTATTAGAATGCTCATAATGTGTGTCTAAAATATTTCAGAACTCACATTAATAAGTTCCGAATGTTCAAACTATTTGCCATTTCTCACAATTCGAACTATAAAGAGGGATGCCGTAATCATAATCGAATTTGAGAACGCAATTAACACAACTGCTATCTCCCTAAAATCTACTTAGTGAAAGCGTTTCCTCACAATCATTTTCATGAATTGGAGAGAAACCTTATGACACTTGGATTTTATGGTGTATATGTTCCTATCCATATGAATCTGTCATTCCCAACCATTATCATAAGACAAGGTCTATGAGAAATTCAAACTCATATGGACTGAACTTGTTCAATCTTAATTTCTTGCCACTTGGCAGCACAAGGGCCTACCATGTCTTCCAAGTTGTTAAGCAACTCACCTATACAGACCAATGAACTTTCACTGATCAAGGTCCTTCGCCTTATGCAAACAGTTGAGAACACATAGAACTCACATGCATAGTCAACTTTTAACTGGAATGGGCACAGAAACAATAATATGTCAACACGATAGGTTACAAACCTTAAGTCGTGAGCTAGTGATACACAATAGGTTTATTCTTGATTAGTTCCTGAAACTTTTCAAGATCTTTAAGACTCCCACTGACTTCTTAACATATAAGATTCTCTTGTCAAGAAACATTCCTTGACAATCAAATATTCAAGAGTGTGAGATCTTATCAAGACAACACTTCATGTAATTGGTCTTAGTTGGTCTTTGTCTTAAATACATCACAACTACGAATTCTAAATGTGTTATAAACCTACTTAAGATATGTCACTCAAGGAACAATCTTGGAGTATGACTCTAAGACTTGATTTTGGAACGAAGTATGACTCACCTTAATTGATTACACCATTTCAACAATTCCCGATTCCTCTTCTTAGCTATACATGTGCACTAAGGTATCCTTAGAGGATCAATTGTGATATGGTTTTCATAATCATTAAGATGATCATAAAACACGATACTAAAGTACTCTCCTTTCCTTTCAGATTGGAGAAACTTTTATCTTTCTGGCTAATTTGATTCTTCTTATTCGTTTTGCTATACCTTGAAACTTTTCCAATGTTTCAGAATTACACTTAAACTTGTAAGCATAACCATATTTACTAAAATTTAAGTAAATCATGATGAATATTCTTATCGATCTTTGTGGTGGACTTGACCAGTGCACAACAAAGTGTACTAGATCCCCTAGTCCTTCACTTGACTCACATCTATATGTGAACAAGGAATTAGTCTTAATTTCCCAAAGATGAAGGTTCTCATTCATCATAGAATACAAGTTCCATGATTCCAAGTTTCTGTCCAATTGAAACTTGGTGATGAGAATCTTTCCTTATTTGGTAAATTTAGACACTACAACAAACAAAAGAATCAAATCCATATTGCTAAAAATAGAAACATACAAACATCAATTTTCATAAATTCCATTGCAAGGAATTATAAAATAAGAAAAAATCAAAATTTTCTTTATCTATAAAACTTACGGAAAAACTTGTCCTTACAATGCAATTACAAATGAAAACTATGTTACTACATATTTCTAAGCAATCTATCATAACTCCTAAGTAGCAGCTCACATATCCGATCATCGAACCATGCGATTGAAATCCATCTCTTCGAGATCAGACTCAGCTTACTCTTCTTTTAAGTTTCCTTTCTCTTCTTCGATCCTACAAAACATCAAAATGCGATCTTATCACATCATGTATTAAGAATCTACAAATAGGAACTTAATAGAGTTAGATAGTGGACTTACTTGAAGCAGAGTCATACATTTTGACTTTACCATCCTTATGGTCCTTCAGGTAGATGCGGCAGCTTCGCATCCAATGCCCCTTCTCTTTCTAATAGAAACAAATAGACTCTTTCAGAATGGAAAATGGGACAATCTCAGACTTATCCTTTCTCTTTACCATTTGGTCAAACGGTTTGCCATGGCCGATCCCTTTTCATTGGGAAGAGAAGACTTTTCTGGACTTCCAATGTTTCCATTGTAAATGTCCATGGAAGTTTGGGAAGTAGATCTTCCAATCAAATTTGCATTACCAGTGCGCCAAATTATTTCCGATTCAGTAGCAATTAGCAAATAGGTAAGATCGATAAGGGTCATGTTGTGGTCTGTCATATAGTAATCTTTAACGAACTCACTATATGACTTAGGAAGTGATTGATGAACCAAGTCAACTGCCAACTTCCTCGAGACAACGACACCTAACATTCCCAGCTTGTCAATGTGTGACTTCATCTCTAAGACATGTGCACACACAAACCTTCCATCTTGGTGTTTGCTTGCCAATAGGTTTTGAGTGACCTTGAACTTTTCAAGTCGACGAACATGTGGGCCAGGGAGAATTATTGGAGGAGGTGGAGGAAGTGAAGAATGATTTCCATTTTCATGATCGAAGCGTGGAACATCATCTTCATGAGGAAAGCTTTTTCCAAAAGATTCGGAAAGACCATAGTTGTCAGAACTAGACATCTACAAGGGATAAATTCAAGTTTAGTTGATTTAAGTCCTTAATATAACATCCAAATGAAATATTAAGGCTAGGACCCAATACAATAATTCACAATTCGGAAGAGGGATGCCGTAATACAATTGTAAATTATTTGTCGGTAGGTAAATGACGATTTACCAATTCCACCACGAAAACGGAATTTTTAAACGAATTAAGTTTTAAATGAAACTCCTAGATCTTTTGAGATTCATTGAACTTTTTAATGACATGTTTAATATCGATTATGCCCTTCAAGTTTGTGACTGGGATACCGAGGATCACAAACAATGTGTGAAAAACCATGTAAATTAGCTTAGTACTCTCGAAGTCATTTATCACCTAATCAATGTGCCGGTTAACCACACACACTCCATTGATCTATGACAAACTACGAGCTACCCATTGCCACCCTTCATTAGTCCCATATTAGTGTGCCGGTTAACCGCACACACTCCACTAACGACCAATAAGGTGAATGTGCAATTTCATGGATTAACATCAAATTCACAGTTTTCCTAAAGTAACTAAGATTTGGGAATTAATAAAAGTCTTTAGTTACTTTGTATTTTTCATTATACTTTTAATGGAAGTTTGCGTCCTATCCTACCCATTCGGCTAACGACCCTCCACTAGTCAAGAGTGCCGTGGGTAAGAGTGGATACCCATTCAATCGCCATTTTATAGGCAATTTCCTTAAACACCCCTTATAGAGTAGCTTCGTGAATAAGGCCTACTAATGACCTTTTACTTATACATATATAATATATTAAGCTTTTAATTTTATATAGTATAAGGGTGTGTTTTAAACTTTTAAAATACTAGGTGGTTTAATCTATTAATAAATTATACTCTTAATTTAATTAATCTTAAACCATGTGATTATGGATTTAATAATTCTCTTTTAATTAAACACTTTAATCAATTTAATAAAGTTCATAAGGTGTAATTTGAACTATTCAAAGTTCTAAATATAAAAAATTCAAAATTAAAAACTATTTAATTATTTTTTTTAAGTTATGAACCCAAGAGTTGCACCTTTTGAATTACTAGAGTTAATGGTTCATAAAAGAGACTTTTTAAGTTCCAAAACTTGAGGGCAAGTTTTGTAACTCTTGAAAACTTTTGGTTTCCATAACTTATGAGTTTAATGTTCATGATACTTTTTATATTTCATAACTTGAGGACAAGTTATGAAACTCTCTTCACAAACCATTTAGATCAAATACAACTAATTAAATTGTCATATAATTTATTATTCATCAATTTGATCTAATCTAACTCATATAGCAAGGCAATTCAAATCAAATTACACAAACAATTAGTTTATCATATAATCTAGTAATTATTTTATAATTTGACAATTTATCTTTTAATTTAGATGAGGATAATTATTTTCATAACTTAAAAATTGAATTTTGATCAACAAAACAACTTATATTAATTATCCTAATCCAAATTAAGCCAAGAAATCCGAAAAAACTGCCAGATCCGTCACCACCTCGTGGTAATTTTGACGACCTCGTGGTGATCAGACAGAGTCCAAAAAAAATGATTTTTTCAGCTTTGAATAAACAACAATAACAAAACAACTTATAGTAATTATCCAAATCCAAATTGTAACAACCCGATATTTTAAGTCAAATGTAACATTCAAAAAGTCAAATATAATGAACTATTTGGAATCAACGAAATTAGCGTAAAAAATGAAGTGTTCTAAAATCTTAATTGGGATGCATAAAGTGTTAGATATCGTGCCAAGGTTTCCAAAAACATAAAGAACACTCAAATCCGAGTTATAACGAAGGAGTTATGACCAATCGAAAATCCACGACACACCCGGTAAAACACTGCTAAACGTAAAAAGTGAAACTTCAATAAAATGCTTTTTAGGCTTAAGATATCTAAACGAAAGTCGTAGATTACGTTAAACCGTGAGTATACATAAAAAGAACGCCCAAATCTGACTTCATATGAGGAAGTTATGATTTTTCTAAGTTTCAGAACAGCGGTAGACAGCTAAAAATTCGGAATAAAGATCGAGCGATTTTTAGCGGACGCAACCTAAACGAGAGTTCAAGGTCTCTACAATAGTAGTGCAATGGTAAAAAGACATACGAAAACGGACGTCGGATAAAGAAGTTATGGATTTTTAACGGAATTATCGTGTCCCGGCCTATTAAATAAAATATAATTAAAAATAAAGTCAAAATTAGCCGACGAAGTCTAAATTAAAGTTGTAGATTATTTTCTCACCTTCGCGTGGATATAAAGAACGTCAAAATCGGAGCTCGTATGCGAAAGTTACGGATTTTACAAGTTCGAGGTGCACAAAACGAGACGATTTACGCCCAGCGTACCCTCGTACGCCCAGCGTACTCGGATGCTAGGCTCCAGATCGTCCACGTCGCCCCCTACGCCTCTACGCCGTCCCGTATGAAGTCCGGAAATCGAAGATACGGTCATACATGACGTCCGAGTACGCCCCGCGTACCCTCGTACGCCCAGCGTACCGAGGGCCTTCAGCCACTATAAAAAGGATGTGAGGGTTCCGGGCATAAGTGCTCATTTCCTCTTTTCCTCTTGCGTTTTTACTCCGTTTTACGTGCAATAAATATCCCGAAGCCCCGGTTTTCATACCTCAGCCCCGACGAAGGTCCGAAGCCCCGAGATTCCCGAGAATCTCACCACTTTCCGGTCGAAGCGCTGCCCGTGAAAATCTCAATTTCTTCGAATCACCACACTTTTCAGGTGAGTTCATACCCCTTTATTTTCATGCATTTTTCATGTTTTAGAGGGGGGGGGGGGGAATACAAGTGAAACACGAGATAAACTCATACTTCAAATACACGTCGTTAGAAATGTTTTCAAATACTTTATCTAGATTTTTGTTATGGATGATAAACAACATTTATACTAATATTATACTTCACATGCAAAGTTGATATTACACCAATTTTTGTGTTATCCAATGGAACACGCTTTTGATGAACTATAATGGGTATAGTTTGCGGGTTATTCATTACATCTTTACGTAAACATTGTGAAAATGAAATACTTTCATCTACATGAGTTATAGACTTTCTTTTCGTAAATCTATTAATACTAAGTGTTGTGAGACATTCAACTTCAACGTACTAACAAGTACGCATTTTAAGTCCTGTATTCTAAACCATAATCTCTTGGAGGGAGAGCGTGATACTTGTGTATAGATCTATACGGGATTGACAACCCCACACCTAAACTGTTAGCTACAGTTAGGCCGGCAGGTCTGGGGTGACAAACGTCATAACACTACAACGCCTGAAGAACGTTGTTACAGGCAGTCTGGGTCAATAGCATGGTTATAAAACTCACACGGAAGTATTAAAATAAGTTTAATTTACGAGACTTTTGAATGCATTCAATAAATACATTATTTGAGTATAAATACACTTTCATTATTTTGAGCACGAACGACACTATTGTACTCTAGTCCTTGTAACTTTTTCAAACTATATGTAGAAAATATTGGATTTTCTGGAAAACACGTTCAATTATTTTTACTAAAGGACATACAAATTTCAGTACAAAAACGCTTATGAACTCACCAAATTAATTGTTGACACTTTTCAAAACTACTTGTATTTCTCAGGGAATCAGTAATACATGTAACCATCAACTTTTGGAGAAGGAACGCTAAGGCGTCTATCATCAAGACATTTAAAATCATCACATTTGTAATATTCTTTTGAAACATGTATTACACGCAACAATGTAAGTTTTTATTATATTTATGATGGTTGTGTTTACTTTCTTTACAATATTCAACTGTTATGATACTACGTGAAGTCACCCACCCCCGAATGTTTCCGCCATTCTGGTTTGGGGGTGTGATAGATTGGTATCAAAGCATTGTTTATAGTGAATTAAGTTATCGAACCACATAAGATATATAAACTATAAATGCAAAGGGACCAAAAACCCTCTGACAAAACGTTTTCATAAACGATACTTTTAGTAAATTAAAGTGATATACATTTTTTTTATAAAAGTATAAGTACACGCATGCATCGGTCTCGTATCATAGCAAAATTTTGTAAAAAGTATTAAGGCAAGTTACGACACTACGACTAGGCCTCGGGGTATGTAATCAAACCGAGAATAACTATAGCCTGATCAACTATATTTATCATGGATGTGACCGACGTATATCGAGGAATGGTGGTAGTAAGCAACAAGTCGAAAACTTACCAAATCAAATACTAGAGTCAAGCTTACAAATTTAAAATACTATAGGAGTATTTTGTAAAAACTAAAAGATCTGTTATAATCAGACGAACCTCGGTATCTAATAAAAAAAATAGAAATCGTCGAATAAAAATTATCCTTATCGAAAATTTTCCTTCCTACTCCCGAGTTTTATATATAATTCTCTTGCTCCTATTCTCGTTCAGACGAAATGGCAGGTTTTCACAAAATCATGGGGATCCCTACTACCCTAACCAGGGTAATGGAGGCTGGATTGAGGACGACCCCGAAGAAGAATCCGAAGAGGAAATTCCCAAGGAAGAACCCGAAGAAGAATCCGAAGAGGATCCTGAGGAAGACCCAGACGAAGATACAGAAGAGGAAGGAGATGGTGGGAGCACAGACTCGGAGCCCGAGACCTACAATCCTCCCCGAGGAGCAACAAATCCCCCAAGGAACTTTCAGGGCCCGGCGCCCCGCTGGGCTGTGGATCTGAAGCGATGGAGCAGGGAACAAGGGCAACGCCCACCCGACGGCATGGCGCGAGGCTTTTATAACCTCCGCAAT
The DNA here is from genome assembly GCF_052849685.1 of Lactuca virosa. Lineage (NCBI taxonomy): Eukaryota > Viridiplantae > Streptophyta > Magnoliopsida > Asterales > Asteraceae > Lactuca > Lactuca virosa. The sequence continues at coordinate 270,019,125 of NC_136430.1, read as the reverse complement.
GGGGGTTCGGCTGACAAGGCACTCCCTGTCATGGTCCGACGCATTGCCAACCAAGGCGAGCAAGCAAGAGCAAATGCCAACCAACTTTTGGACATTGGGGCCACCGCGGTACGTCTTCGTCGTCTGGACGAAGAACATGAGCGAACAATAGAGCACACCTTTTCCCTGCAGAGGGACATTACTGCTACAAGAAACGAAGTGAAAGAGCTCCATAGGAGCCAAGCCGCAATGGAGAGGCGCGTCATCGAGGCCGAGCGTCAAGTAGCCCGAGCTAAGGCTTCCACAACCACATACCATGGTCCGCAACGTGCCACCCGCTCAGAGTAGAGCGCGTACTTCCGATGCTATGTGTATACCTACTAAATAAGTGTTGTTGCTACTCTTTTCTTTAAGAATGTAAACCCGACGAATTGTGAGAACGCAGTTCGGGGGTCGAAATGCGGTCAAATTTTCCCATTTTCATTGGTGTACCCTAGACCTATATAAGGTCAAATTTTCCTGATCGTTGTATCATATACTAATATCAATGAAATTGACACGCGTTTATTATTTCCTTGAGTATTCCATTAAAATTCTTAAAAGAAGCATACACTTATTTTTGAAAGTTTCTATTGACATGCGAAAACCAAAAATGTTCAGAACAAAAACTGATAATACTAAAACCTTCCATAATCACTTCTAATGACTTATCAAGAATTTGTCTCTTAACTTGTGGCAGAATCATGCCACCAAGGAGAAATCCCCGATGTTTCAATACAAACGGAGCACCAGCACCACCTCCACCACCCCCTCCATCAATGGATGTTGCTACCTTTCAGGCTGCCATAACTGCTGCCGTAACCGCAGCAATGGTGCAAATGAGTAACAATGGATCAGGAGGAGGGATAAATAACTCTACTAATGGCCAAAACCAAGGTCGCTCCGGGGAATGTACTTACAAAGACTTCTCCAACAGCAATCCCATCCCCATTAATGGAACTGGGGGAGTGATGGCTCTATCCTAATGGATAGAGAAAACAGAAGCTGTGTTCGAGATATGCTCATGCCCCGAGGAAAGCAAAGTAAAATTTGCCGCCTGTACCTTCTCCGAGCGAGCCTAATGTGGTGGAATGGCCACGTCAAGTCACTAACTCTGGTGGTGGCAAACTCAATGGGTTGGGAGAACCTGAAACGGATGCTACTACGAGAGTATTGCCCAAGGGGCGAGATTCAGGAGCTCGAGCAGGAGCTTTGGGGCCTTACGATGATAGGCTCGGACATCACAAGTTATACAAATAGGTTCAGTGATTTGATGATACTATGTCCAGGAATGATGATTCTGGAAAGCCAAAAGGTGGAAAGGTATATTTGGGGGCTGTCGCCCCAGCTTCGAGGAAGTGTGCTAGCTTCCAAACCCACGACGTTCGACAGCGCCAAGGAATTGGCACAATCTCTCGTCGATCATGGAGTCTGCCAAGGTATCACGACCGTCGTCCCGGAACCAACCAAAGGAAGCAACAACAATGACAGCAATGCCAACAACAACAACAACAAGAAGTTTTGGAACAAGAGGAAAGGTCAAACTTCGCAAGAGCCATCAAAGAAACAAATAGTGGCGGTCCATGCCGCTACTACCCCCACCGTTGTTCCTGCTACCCCCGCGCCGACAAAACAATATGCGGGGAATCTGCCAAAGTGCAACAAATGCAATTACCATCACCACGGTAATTGCCGGGAGATGCATTGTAAAAACCGCGACAGAAAAGGGCACACTGCCCATTTCTGTAAGGCACCGGCGCGACCAATCACCCAAGTTCCTGGTACTGGAGTAAGCCAGGCATGTTATGGGTGTGGGGAAACTGGTCACTTCAAGAGGGATTGCCCTAAGGCGAAGAATGCTGGCGGCGTAGGAAGAGTACCGGCAATAGGGCAGAACGAGGCAATAGCCGATCCTATGGTGGTTTCGGGTACGTTTCTCCTCAACGACATTTATGCATGCATACTCTTTGACTGTGGTGCGGAGAGAAGTTTCGTGAGTCATAATTTCAAACAGTTACTTAATCAAAAACCCCAAGCACTCAATAAAACATTCACGATAGAAATGGCAAATGGTAAAACGGAAAATACAAACGATATGTACATGAGCTGTACGTTAAATTTAAATGAACACTCGTTCCAAATCGACCTTATGCCGATTACTATAAGAAGTTTTGATGTCATCATCGGTATGGACTGGTTAAGCCTTCACCATGCCGATATACTTTGTCACGAAAAGGCCGTTCGCCTCAATCTGCCAAGCGGCAAAACTCTTGTCCTCTATGGTGACAAACCCAGTGCAAATTTACAAATCATCTCATGCGTCAAAGCCCAAAAATACCTTCGTAAGGAATATCATGCCTTTCTAGCCCACGTAGTAGACAAGAAACGAGAAGTGAAGGACATTAAAGACATTCCTGAAGTCTGCAATTTCCCCGACATTTTCCCTGAAGACCTTCCAGGAATCCCCCAGAACGTCAAGTCGAGTTCAGGATCGATTTGATTCCCGGAGCTACCCCAGTAGCAAAATCGCCATACCGTCTAGCACCGGCTGAAACGCAGGAGTTATCTAGCCAACTAAACGAACTTCTAAGCAAAGGATTCATTAGACCGAGCTTCTCACCATGGGGAGCACCGATCCTATTCGTAAAGAAGAAGGACGGATCCTTCCGCATGTGCATTGATTACCGAGAGCTGAACAAACTCACGATCAAGAACCGATATCCCTTACCACGCATAGACGATATATTCGACCAACTACAAGGAGCGTGCTACTTCTCAAGGATCGATTTACGGTCTGGGTATCACCAGCTGCGAGTCCTGGAAGGAGACATTCCCAAAACAGCATTCCGAACTCGCTATGGTCACTACGACTTTGTGGTGATGCCCTTTGGCTTAACAAATGCACCGGCGGTGTTCATGGATTTGATGAACCGAGTATGTCGTCCGTTCCTGGACAAATTTGTAACCGTGTTCATAGACGATATACTCATCTATTCAAGGAGCAAGGATGAGCATAGCCAACATCTCCGACAAGTCTTAGAAACGTTAAGGACGGAGAAGCTTTACGCAAAATTCTCAAAGTGCGAGTTTTGGATTCGGAAGGTCGATTTCCTAGGTCACGTAGTCAGCGAGGAGGGGATACACGTGGACCCTTCCAAAATCAAAGCAATCGAGAACTGGACAAATCCAAGGACTCCAACGGAAATCCGGCAATTCTTGGGCCTCGCCGGGTATTACCGAAGGTTCATACAAAACTTCTTAAAGATTGCTAAGCCACTTACCACCCTGACTCAAAAGGGTGTAACCTTTAGCTGGGGAGAGAAACAAGACGTTGCATTCTAAACATTAAAGCGAGCCCTATGTAGTGCACCTATATTATCTTTGCCAGAAGGAACAGAAGACTTCGTGGTCTACTGTGACGCGTCAAACCAGGGACTTGGATGTGTCCTGATGCAACGAGGGAAGGTCATCGCATACGCCTCAAGACAACTGAAGACGCACGAGGTAAACTACACCACGCACGATCTCGAACTAGGAGCCGTCGTTTTCGCCCTAAAGATCTGGAGGCACTACCTCTACGACACGAAATGTATAATCTTCACCGATCATAAAAGCCTTCAACACATCCTCAGTCAAAAGGAACTCAACATGAGACAAAGACGGTGGGTAGAACTATTAAACGATTACGAATGCGAAATTCGTTATCATCCCGGGAAAGCTAATGTAGTGGCCGATGCACTCAGCCGAAAGGAATACTCGGGCCGCCGAGTGAAATCCTTAATAATGACCATCCACTCACACTTGTCCGCACAAATCAAAGAAGCACAGGAAGAAGCCTTGAGGACAGAGAACGTGACAGGTGAAGCATTGAGAGGAATAGACAAAAACCTTGAAGTCAGGGATGACGGAGTTCGTTATCTCATGAACCGGATTTGGACACCAAAATTTGGTGGATTCAGGGATGTTGTCATGAACGAAGCTCATAAAACTCGCTACTCCGTACATCCCGGCTCAAACAAGATGTACTTAGACCTCAAGAAGTTGTATTGGTGGCCGAACATGAAGGCCGAAATAGCTACCTATGTAGGCAAATGCTTGACTTGCGCCAAGGTCAAGGTGGAATACCAAAAGCCCTCGGGATTGTTACAACAACTGGAAATACCCGAGTGGAAGTGGGAGCGGATAACCATGGACTTCATAACCAAGTTACCCAAGACGGCAAACGGACTCGACACCATCTGGGTGATCGTCGACAGGTTAACCAAATCCGCGCACTTCCTACCAATCAAAGAAACGGATAAACTAGAGAAACTAACCAGAACATACATCAGGGAGATTGTACGACTGCATGGTGTGCCAATATCTATTATCTCGGACCGAGATAGTAGATTCACCTTGAGGTTCTGGCAGTCACTACAGAAATCTTTAGGAACGAAGCTAGACATGAGTACCGCCTACCACCCACAGACCGACGGCCAAAGTGAGAGAACCATTCAAACCTTGGAAGATATGCTAAGAGCTTGTGTGATCGATTTTGGTAAGGCGTGGGACACCCATTTACCATTGGTCGAGTTCTCGTACAATAATAGCTATCACACTAGCATCAAGGTTGCCCCATTCGAAGCCCTATACGGCCGTAAGTGCAGATCACCTCTATGTTGGGCCGAAGTGGGTGACACGCAACTAGCAAGAGGTCAGGTATCCGACAGCACTCTCACTAGACCGGAGATCATAAGGGAAACTACAGAGAAGATTGTTCAAATCCGAGAACGACTGAAAGCTTCAAGAGACAGACAAAAGAGTTATGCGGATAAAAGACGGAAACCCTTGGAATTCCAGGTTGGAGACCAAGTTTTACTAAAAGTCTCACCCTGGAAGGGATTAATACGTTTCGGAAAGCGTGGGAAACTAAACCCAAGGTATATCGGACCATTCGAGATCCTTGCCAGGATCGGCCGGGTGGCGTACAAACTTCGATTACTGCAGGAACTCAATAACGTACACCCTATCTTTCACGTGTCGAACCTAAAGAAGTGCTTATCCGATGAGACCCTCGTTATTCCTCTAGACGAAATTGAAATCAACGAAAGTCTCCAATTCGTGGAAGAGCCAGTAGAGATCATGGATCGGGAAATTAAAAGAACTAAACAAAGCCCCATACCCATTGTGAAGGTCCGTTGGAACGCCATGCGAGGACCTGAATACACCTGGGAACGCGAGGACCAGATGAGACAAAAGTACCCACATCTTTTTCCTAATCCATAAACTCTGTCTTAGATTAAATTTCGGGACAAAATTCCCTCTAACAGGGGGATGATGTAAAAACCCGATATTTTAAGTCAAATGTAACATTCAAAGAGTCAAATATAATGAACTATTTGGAATCAACGAAATTAGCGTAAAAAATGAAGTGTTCTAAAATCTTAATTGGGATGCATAAAGTGTTAGATATCATGCCAAGGTTTCCAAAAACATAAAGAACACTCAAATCCGAGTTATAACGAAGGAGTTATGACCAATTGAAAATCCACGACACACCCGGTAAAACACTGCTAAACGTAAAAAGTGAAACTTCAATAAAATGCTTTTTAGTCTTAAGATATCTAAACGAAAGTCGTAGATTATGTTAAACCGTGAGTATACATAAAAAGAACGCCCAAATCTGACTTCATATGAGGAAGTTCTGATTTTTCTAAGTTTCGGAACAGCGGTAGATAGCTAAAAATTCGGAATAAAGATCGAGCGATTTTTAGCGGACGCAACCTAAACGAGAGTTCAAGGTCTCTGCAATAGTAGTGCAATGGTAAAAAGACATACGAAAACGGACGTCGGATAAAGAAGTTATGGATTTTTAACGGAATTATCGTGTCCCGGCCTATTAAATAAAATATAATTAAAAATAAAGTCAAAATTAGCCGACGATGTCTAAATTAAAGTTGTAGAGTATTTTCTCACCTTCACGTGGATATAAAGAACGTCAAAATTGGAGCTCGTATGCAAAAGTTACGGATTTTACAAGTTCGAGGTGCAAAAAACGAGACGATTTACGCCCAGCGTACTCGGATGCTAGGCTTCGGATCGTCCACGTTGCCCCCTACGCCTCTACGCCGTCCCGTCCGAAGTCCGGCAATTGAAGATGCGGTCATACATGACGTCCGAGTACGCCCCGCGTACCCTCGTATGCCCAGCGTACCGAGGGCCTTCAGCCACTATAAAAAGGATGCGAGGGTTCCGGGCATAAGTGCTCATTTCCTCTTTTCCTCTTGCGTTTTTACTCCGTTTTACGTGCAAGAAATATCCCGAAGCCCCGGTTTTCATACCTCAGCCCCGACGAAGGTCCGAAGCCCCGAGATTCCCGAGAATCTCACCACTTTCTGGTCGAAGCGTTGCCCGTGAAAATCTCGATTTCTTCGAATCACCACACTTTTCAGGTGAGTTCATACCCCTTTATTTTCATGCATTTTTCATGTTTTAGAGGGGGGGGGGAATACAAGTGAAACACGAGATAAACTCATACTTCAAATACACGTCGTTAGAAATGTTTTCAAATACTTTATCTAGATTTTTGTTATGGATGATAAACAACATTTATACTAATATTATATTTCACATGCAAAGTTGATATTACACCAATTTTTGTGTTATCCAATGGAACACGCTTTTGATGAACTATAATGGGTATAGTTTGCGGGTTATTCATTACATCTTTACGTAAACATTGTGAAAATGAAATACTTTCATCTACATGAGTTATAGACTTTCTTTTCGTAAATCTATTAATATTAAGTGTTGTGAGACATTCAACTTCAACGTACTTACAAGTACGCATTTCAAGTCCTGTATTATAAACCATAATCTCTTGGAGGGAGAGCGTGATACTTGTGTATAGATCAATACGGGGTTGACAACCCCGCACCTAAACTGTTAGCTACAGTTAGACCGGCAGGTCTGGGTGACAAACGTCATAACACTACAACGCCTGAAGAACGTTGTTACAGGCAGTCTGGGTCAATATCATGGTTATAAAACTCACACGGAAGTATTAAAATAAGTTTGATTTAGAGACTTTTGAATGCATTCAGTAAATACATTATTTGAGTATAAATACACTTTCATTATTTTGAGCACGAACGACACTATTGTCCTCTAGTCCTTGGAACTTTTTCAAACTATATGTAGAAAATATTGGATTTTTTGGAAAACACGTTCAGTTATTTTTACTAAAGGACATACAAATTTCAGTACAAAAACGCTTATGAACTCACCAACTTAATTGTTGACACTTTTCAAAACTACTTGTATTTCTCAGGGAATCAATAATACAGGTAACCATCAGCTTTTGGAGAAGGAACGCTAAGGCGTCTATCATCAAAACATTTAAAATCATCATATTTGTAATATTCTTTTGAAACATGTATTACACGCAACAATGTAAGTTTTTATTATATTTATGATGGTTGTGTTTACTTTCTTTACAATATTCAACTGTTATGATACTACGTGAAGTCACCCACCCCCGAATGTTTCCGCCATTCTGGTTTGGGGGTGTGACACAAATTAAGCCAAGAAATCCGAAAAATCTGCCAGACCCATCACCACCTCGTGGTGATCAGGTAGAGTCCAAAAAAATGATTTTTTCAGCTTTGAACAAACAACAATTGCATCAACTAACAGAAAACACCCATGGATCTGTTACCACTATTGGGATTTATGTACTCTAACATCCTTATGGTGCACATACAACCCTAATGCTTTGGATCTTAGTTTTCTCTAGTTATACATGCAACAAAAATTATCCAAAGCATGAAGCCTACAACTAGCATACAATTTGATATTTGAAACATAAAATCAAGTTAGATGAATACCTCTATATTGTAGCTTGAAGAATTTGGCCTTTCAAGAGCTTAGGACCCCAAGTGTGATGCCTCAAACAAGTCACAAACACCATGAACAAGTGGAGGATAATGAGAGAGATGTCATGAAGCACTAAAATCGGCTAGGGTTCAACTAGGAATCATTCCACCAATTTTAGGTGGATTAGGGGTTACATTTATAGTGTGGAATTCCTAGGGTTTCAACTTGTAACCCCTAATCCACTCCCTTCGGCCTTTAATCCAATACTCCATATGATAAGCCCTTTGGACTAACTCTTAGTCCATTATAATCAACATGGATCATTAGCCCAAACTATATGTAATACCGATTTACCTAATCAGTCCCCATTAATTTAATTAGTCTCTTTTGATCACTGAATTAATTCCAAATTAATTCTTGATCAAAAGGCTGGATCAAGAAAAGGGGGTACTACGAGCCCTCTGCCTCACGCATCTAACCAGTTCGCGTGGTTCACCGGTTCCACTGATTAGACCCTTAGAGTGATTCAGTCGATACAAAGGTGCACTTGAAGTGGGGGGGGGGGGGTGTTGTCCCTATTGGGATGGGGCCTTCCCCATAAGGCCCCACCGTCGGGGCATAAGCGCCCTCTTGCTACCCATATGCGAGGCGCCATCTTAGCCTTCCTTGACCAGGATCGCTCCCACACCTATAACGTTTGTGATCGACCTCCTCAACTGTGTATCGATCGAAAGGCGGGGCGGCACAGCCCCTAACCAAGGGAGTGGTTACGTCCAGTATGTCCCCCCTTATTCCCGACATGCTATGGTGCCCTGGGGTGGGTAGGAGCGGGTCGAGTCCAGGTATTTTTCTTTGACGTTACATGATCAGCCGCCGATGAACGCATGTGCAAAGTAAAGTTCATTTGCCATGACCCCGGCCCCGACATAGGAATGAATACCCACGGTGGTTGTGCATTATGGCGTAACGTAATAGGAAGACTTGTGATTTGGCGAGAGTTCTTGATGAGGGCTGATCCATTATAATAGAACGAAGTGAAAAAGTTGCCGGAATTTCAACAGTGAGTTCCTGGATGATATACGGATTAGAACCGAGACAACCGATGCCTCAAGCCCATGGTTTGTCTTTTTTCCGACATGCAAAATGACTCGCCCTGTCTTTCTTATCAAATCTGAGAGCACCCTATCCCCTCCTTGCTGAGCGACCCGGCATTTTCGTTTAAATATAGGCCGGCTGGCTTGGTTGCTATTATAAAATACCGGGTGGCTACAGGCTCAGGTTGCTAGTTGGCTTAGTATTGCATTGAAAGATGGTAGTTGCTTCTTCACTCTTCAAGTAGCTGAAGCTTCTGTTCAAGTCAGGAATAGGGGTTGATAAAAGTAAAACTTTTCTTTTGAGATTAGGTTAGTGTTCCGTTTTTTCGGATGCTTTTACGTTAAAGAGAACTGCAAGAATGAGAGGGCAGAAACGATGAATGGGAATTGACAAAAGTCATTCGAGAGAAATTCTTTCAAGGACGACAAAAATATCGGGAGTCTTCCTTGGAAGATCACGAAAGGATGCTTTCCGCTTTAAACGAACAAGGAAAATCCGCAAGTTGTTCCAAAAGACTCCGATATAATAGTTCCTATTGGCATTGGAAAGAACTTTTGTCCCTTTTTGATTTCCGTTCCAATATGAGTTCTCGAAGATCTTCGTTCGAAAAAACCAGCTAAGCATCATTGGCTTGGTCAGCCTTTACCTGACTTTAGAGAAAGAACCAATTCGAAGGTAGTTGTAGTTTGCCCGGGAGTAGTTGCCGGAAAGGTGTCACCACCCGGGTAGTACGCCTGGAACAAGAAGGTTCATCGTACAATTTCGACGATTACAAAAAGAAGCTTTCCGGTTGGAGGTGAGCTAAAATGGAATGATGGGGATTGAATTGCCTGGAAAGCTGGTAGGGTTTGGGGCGAGTTGTGGGCTACATTAGATATGCGTTGAAATGACGAAAGCTGAGATGGAGGGCTCTCTCAGACGTTTCCACTCCTGCCCCTGCAAGCGAAGAGGTTTCAAGATACCAGTCGACCGAGTGAAAGTGAACAGCTCCGAGAAAATCTTCTAGAGAGCGTACCCTTTGTTTGAAGGTCGACCACTACATAGAGAGATCCATATAACAGTCATGAGCGATAGCGAAGCCTAGAGAGGCGGAAGCAGTAGCTTCTAGGACGAAGTCGAGCCACTAGTGGAGTGGCCAAGGAGGCCTTGATCTAAGGTAGCCGAAGGAGGGAGTTTTACTAAGCTTTGCTAAAAAAAGTTGCAAACTTAAGTTCCGAAACTTTAGTCTTAACTTCGTTTAGTCAGAAGAACTTAGAACGACGGTAGCAGGGCGAAAGGCAAGGTCACATCCTGCCGTCATAGCTTGCCTCCCATTGCTTCGTACGAGACAGAGAAAAAAAAAAGAAATATAAAAAGAAAAATGGAAATAGTGAATCAAGATATATACTATCCTCTATCCAGATAGATAGGCCCCTATGAGCGACTATGCCGATCTTTAGATGTTTTGGCCACGACACTTCTTACTTGGTGTAGCTTGTTACATGGGTCGTGAGTGGGAGCTTAGTTTCCGTCTAGGTATGCGACTTGGATTGCTGTTGCATATTCAGCTCCTGTTGCAGCTGCGACTGCTGTTTTCTTGATCTACCCAATTGGTCAAGGAAGCTTTTCTGATGGTATGCCTCTAGGAATTTCTGGTACTTTCAACTTCATGATTGTATTCCAGGCTCAGCACAACATCATTTCCTTCTCCGCGCCCGCTCACGCTTCACTGACCTATCGCGTGGTAAAGAGAAGAAAGTATGAAAGAATAGTAAACAGAGCACACCTCAGAAAGATTATAAATATGAGAAATCCCCCTTTTTTTCGATAAGAAGGAAATGAAGAACAGGAATGAAACGAAATAACGCCTTACCAATTAAATAATATGATTTCATAATTAATATACTATACTTATCATATATTAATAAATCACAAATAAACTCTTTCTCAAATATCCATCCTATCAGATTGTTCTGGTGAAGGCAACCCGAAATGGACCATGCTACTTTCGGGTCAAGTACATACCAATTATAGTTATGGGCTTAGACAACTAATCCCACAATATTCACATATTAATGTCCATAGGATCATCAAAATATCCAAGCATTTTTCAAGTTATCTTGACTTGAAACTCTTCATCCTCAACCTTCCACTCATCAACAAAACACATAAGGTGAGTTCATAGCCCTACATTTTCGAGTTTTTACAAGTTTTAGGGGGGGGGGGGGATACAAGTTATGTCACTAAAACATTGTCTAAACTTAAAGATCAACTTTACAGAGAAAAGTTGTGATCTGTTCACGGATTATTTTACCCATCTTAAACTTAATATTTTTCAAAACTGTACAATATGAAAATAATTCAGGTCTATACCTTTTTAAGGACTACTCACACGCATTCATACGATTTTCTACAATTTATGGTGATTTTTACAAAACTGCCTATCATTTCAGAACAGTTTCGTACCAGTCTGTGAAAATGAACAGTTTTACGCTGCTTAGGAACCACTAAAGGTCAGGGTAAAAATTATGGACAAAGTAGACTCATTTTCTAAGCTCTGAGATTTTACGGATCCAGATTTCGACTTACGATGATTTTTCTATAATATTTCTATGAACATGGACAGAAAAGAATAAAAAACTAGAAAATAAAAATGGACATTTTTATACTAAAGACTCACGTAGTTGTGCTTGACATCAAATAATTATTATTGTGAATCTTTAACACTTTTGTAACATGTTGAGCAAAGTGTTACAAGTCGGTGTTCTAGAATTTTGTAGACCGATCAAGAAGATTGTGGAACAAGTAATAATCTACCAGGAGTCCCTAGAACGACCTAGAATTCTCTAGGACGCAAAAAGTATAACAAAGAATTATGTAGAAGTTTGTATATAGATAAGGACCTTGTAAGAACGATCTAGAATACTCAGGAATATACGAAACCTAGAAACTTTTGAGGAGGTGTAGGTTTCCTATAAATAGGGGGAGGACTCATTTGTCCAAACCATCGAGAAGTTCTCTTATAAGAAGTTAAGTTTTATAAAGAAGCTTTCTTTCTAAGAAGTGTTTCTTGCCGTTTATCTTGTTTCCTTAAATCGTTAATACATTGAAGCCATTGAAGTTAGCCTGACTTAGTTGGAGAAAACACTAAGTGGCGCACGGTTATTGAACCATCCCGTGACACGTGGTATCAGAGCTTGAAGTTTTTGCAAGCAAGAGAACATATCTATGGAAGGAGGAAGTAGTGAAGTAGAAAACGTGCCCCCTGTCGTTGAGGAGAAAGGAAGAAAGTCCAAGAAGAGGGACCAATCGATAGATGCCTTGGCAAGCTTAGAAGGACATAAATTAACGTCGGTGAGATCCTTAAATGGAAGGATACCGTCGATCATCGGAGATCATCGGTGTTATCAAGGAAGAAGCCAAAGTAAATTTGAAGGAGATCATCGGTGTTATCAAGGAAGAAGCCAAAGTAAATTTGTGCAAAGCTGCAATTGCTGGAGGAGCTGTTACAAAGATGACGCCACACATCGATGCACCTAAACCCTTGAAGTACGGAGGTAAGCGTGACCCCAAACTTCTTGAAGAATATTTCTGGTCTGTAGAATGTTATTTCAATGCAATCGGGGTAAGGGACGATACGTCTAAGATAGACACGGCTGTTCTATACCTATGTGAGAACGCCGCCCTATGGTGGAGGCGAAAGCATAGCAACATAGAAAAAGGGCTATACACCATAGAGACTTGGGATGAGTTCAAAAGGCAACTCAAGAAGCAGTTTTGTCCCTATAATGCCGAAGATGTAGCGATGAAGAAGCTTTGGGGATTGAAACACGTGGGGTTGATTAAAGATTATGTTGCAGAATTTATAGCTTTAATGATTGAGTTACCTGATTTACAAGAGAAAGACAAGTTATTTTATTTCCAAGATGGACTACAATCTTGGGCTTATAACGAGCTCAAGCGAAGGAATGTCCAAGATGTTGATGAAGCTTTCACTGTTGCAGAAGACCTTATGGACTTCCGAAGAGATGCCCCGATTATGAGGAGTAGTCGGGGAGATAAAGTCGTCCAAAGGCCGTTACCAAGGGAAGATAGACCCGCTGTCAAAGCCTCAACTTTCAAAGGAAAGGCGGTCGATGGAGGAACTCGTAAGGAGGTAAAGTGTTATTTATGTGACGGTCCCCACCTAATAAGAGATTGTCCCATGAAGAAAGGGATGAAGCACAACTAAGCTCGATGCATGTTCTCAACTCGGTGGCCAAGGAAGAGACAAAACCAAAGAAGGGAGGAGGCCTTATGTTCGTGACAACAAAAGTAAACGGAGAAACCACAAGAGCCCTAGTTGATACAGGTGCGTCTCACAACTTTCTTGCTGAAGACGAAGCAAAGAAAATGAATATTCAATATATGGAAGAGAAAGGATGGTTGAAAATAGTAAACTCTCCATTTGAGCCAATCCTTGGAGTCGCTCATAATGTCCCTATCGAGATAGGAGAATGGAAAGGCACCATAAAATTAACAGTAGTCCCTATGGACGATTATCTTATGGTGCTAGGAATGGAGTTTCTAGACAAAGTACGCCCTTTTTCTTTTGAAGATCAAACCGTGCGTCTCACCAAGGGCTATACGATTCACATCGTACCCTTGGAAAGAAGAAAGACAAAATCTCGAATCATCTCCGCCATGCAATTAAATAAAGGACTCCGGAAAAGCGAAACGACGTTCTTAGCAACATTAACAGAAGAAGCTGAACTCTCCAAGTTGGAAGTTCCAAAGAAAATCAAGAAGGTTCTAGAAGAGTTCAAAGACTTAATGCCACCTGAGGTGCCAAAAAAGTTACCACCAAGAAGGGAGGTCGACCACGAAATAGAACTTAAACCCGGAGCCAAGCCACCAGCGACGTATCCCTATAGAATGGATCCACCGGAGTTAGAAGAACTAAGACAACAGTTAAAAAACTTACTAGACGCTGGGTTCATTAGACCTTCCAAAGCCCCGTTTGGTGCACTGGTGTTATTCCAAAAGAAGCATGACGGTAGCTTAAGAATATGCATCGACTACCGAGCACTAAATAAGGTAACTGTGAAAAACAAATACCCCATACCTTTGGTAGCCGATCTATTTGATCAACTAGTAAAGGCACGATGGTTTTCTGTCACACCCCAAAACCGGAACGGCGGAATCGTTCGGGGGTGGAGGACGTCATGTATAGTATCACAACAATGAATAGCAGTAAACAAGCAACAACATCATCCATTGCTTTAATAATATAATTTAATACAAGTGTGTTCTGTGAAGTGTAATAAACACTAAAATGTAAATCAAAATAAAAGATGAGTCTTGAACGAGCTCCATCTTCTAAAAATCTGGCACCGGTACCTGTCTACTGGTGACCTGAGAATACAAGTTATTTTGAAAGAGTTGATCAGCTTTAAAGCTGGTGACATCATAAGTATTTTAGTGTCATTGTTTATAAGGAAGTGCTTGTAAGTATGTGATTTGTAAGTACTTGTAAATGTTTGTAAAATGTTTGTAAGTGTTTGAATCTCCTAGAAAACCCTATGTTCTCTAATAAATGTAGCCTTCTACCAAGGCATCAAATGTTTGTAAAATGTTTGAATCTCCTAGAAAACCCTATGTTTTCTACGAACAGTAGCCTTCTACCAAGGCATCAAATTTTTGTATGTAAGTCTCTTGTAAGAGTATGTATTTTCCCAAATCTGACTATCATTAACCAAAAATATAGTTTTTACATTACTGTTCATTGTGTGAAGGTCACAAAGTGAATGCAATGGGGAAATAAAATAGTACTGTAGTGTTGTATTAAGTAACTACTGCTGTACTAACTACCTTAAACCAATTGTTATTTAAAGTACTATGTGATCTGCCTGTACCATACTACCGACTAGAAACACGACGATGTAAGACGTCGGAAGAAATGACGTTTGGCACCCGTAGACTTGCAAGTCCCACTGTAGTGAGCAGCAAGGTGTAGGATAGTCAATCCAGTATAGATCTATACACAAACTCAACGCTCTCCACTTAAGTAGATTATGGATACAAATGGAGCCATGACAGGTGATGCCATGCCCCGTTACGTGGCTCACATAACTGCAGTAGTGTTCTGGTATATGTATTGTGTGTACTAGCTGTATTGTATGTTCTCTCTCTGTCTAGTATGTATGTATGTTCTCTCTGTTTCTCATAATAGTATGTTCTCCTGTATAATGTATAGTATGTACTAGCTGTATTGTATGTTCTCTCTCTGTCTAGTATGTATGTATGTTCTCTCTGTTTCTCATAATAATATGTTCTCTTGTATAATGTATAGTATGTACTAGCTGTATTGTATGTTCTCTCTCTGTCTAGTATGTATGTATGTTCTCTCTGTTTCTCATAATAGTATTTGTTGACTCATGTATGAACTGACTCATGGTATGTTTCATTGTTCTAGTAATAGTATTAGTAACTTCCTAAACTATACCTATTATAGTTTACTAGCAATGTTGTTTGTATGAATGAACATGTTTGTATACCTTTGCTACCCAAAGGTATTGAATAGAAAGAAGGAACTTTTATATCTATATACATATACATAATATATAACTAGGATTCAAACGACCTTCGGACAAACAACCGATACCCTAAGTCCACAACCAAACAAGGAACAGGAGGTAAGGTGAGCTATCAGTCCTAAGTCCTTTCAATCCTACTTATATAACTATATCTATATAGATACACATTTAACAAATATAATTTTAAAAGAGTTCAATAAAAGTATTTGACATGTAAAAGAGTTTATAAAACAGTTTGTAGTAGTTTGTTTGATAACACAGTTTGAAAAGTAAGAAATCCACTTGTTTGGTAGTTATTAATCACATGTGATTGACATAATAACTATAATAGTTCAACTTGTATTCCCCCCCCCCCCATAAAAGCATTTAAAATCATTTAAAAGGTTGATTAAGGGGGTATGAACTCACCTGTAGTGAGTGGTTTGGATGAACGGATGGTATAGGATGCTAAGTGTCAAGTGAAGACTTGAGTACACACACAGATCCTATTTAACATATATTGACACATATATGTATCCAATTAGTCAATTAACAACTAATTAATCAAATAAAGACACCCTAAAACATGGATAACACTTTGATTCAAGTGCTAGGAGTACATTAGGGTTGCATCTAAGGGGTGTAGGGCCTCTCAAAGGAGTTTATGGTCCAAATGGTAACAACTCATGAGTTTACGGCCCATGGTCATTTCCCTAAGAGTTTACGGCTGTAAACTCATGGTATTAAGTACCATTTTGTGTTTTGAGGTCTTATAAGTCATAGAGAATTATCCTTACTTCAAGTCTAAGCCTTAGGAAGCATTAGTGGCACAATGGCACCACTTTATAGAGTTTACGGCCCATGGACCATTTCTCTATGAGTTTACAGCCGTAAACTCTATGTGTTCTTGATCTTTTTGATGTTTAAGGTCCTAAACACTTCAAGGAAGTGATCTAGACTAGTATCCAAGGCTAAGGAAGGGACTAGGGCTCACTTTGCCCCATCTATTAGGGTTTACGGCTCAAGAACATGTCTTGGCCGTAAACACCTTTGATCTTGTGTTTCTTTGTTTTTTCTAGTTGAATAAGACGTGGAACAAGCCTTATAACACACTAGGGTAAGAATACTTACAATAAAGGAGCTTGAAAGGGTGTTCACGGCCCAAGAACACTAGTGTGTGTTCTTGGTGTTCTTGGTGAAATGAAGAATGCTTGAAGATCTAAACAAATGGAATGATTTCATGGATAAAATCATGTAAGATCACTAGATTAAGGAAGAGATCAACTAAACAAGGAAGAAAACACTTACTTTCTTGAAGATTTTGAAGAAACTTTGGATGATACTTGAGAGAGAAAGGGTTCTAGACTTGAAAATGTGAAAAAGAGCTAAAAATGACTAAGTGCCACTTATATAGTCCTTAGGGTTTACGGCCCCAATACCATTTGGGTCGTAAACTCCAAACTCTTGGAGTTTTGGAACTTAAATGTTGCATACTTTACCCTAAAGTATCCTCTCTCTCCAGTTATCTCTTGCAGTACTAGGCTTTAGAACACTCAAATGACTCCAAAAAGCCTAAAAGTTAGCAGAAATAGTTTTGACTTCTATTGAAGTGAATGGTTGTATGGAATAGAAATTTCGGGTTGTCACATCATCCCCCCGTTAGAAGGTATTTCGTACCGAAATTAGAGTTTAAGCAAATAAGTAGTTACAAATAACTAGTAAAAAGACAAGGATATTTCAGTTTTAATTGACCCTCGCCCTCCCAAGTGAATTCAGGTCCTCGCTTGGCGTTCCAGCGAACCTTCACTATTGGGATACGACTTTGTTTCGTTTGCTTGACCTCCCGGTCCATGATCTCCACAGGTTCTTCCACGAAGTTGAGGCTCTCGTTGATCTCGATCTCGTCGAGTGGGATTACAAGAGTCTTGTCGGATAGACACTTTTTCAAGTTCAAGACGTGGAAGGTAGAATGTACGTTTACTGAGTTCACGGGGTAAGTTGAGTCTGTAAGCTACAGGGCCGATTCTAGCGAGAATCTCGAAAAGCCCTACGTAACTTTTCTGTCGGACACTAGAGGCTTTCAATCGTCCACTAATCTGAACGATCCTCTCTATTGATGTCCTCTAACTCTAGATCGTGTATTTCATAGCTAGCTTTGAGGGTTTCCAACTGATGGAAGGCTTAGGTAATGACCTTACCTCGTTGCATCAAAATGCAACTGAGCCCTGGATTTGGATGCATCGCCATAGACTACAAAGTCTTCTATTCCTTTTTGGATGGGACAGTATTGGCGTGGTGCACAATGCTCATTTTAGCGTTTGGAATGCTCTCTCCTGTTTCTCTTCCCAGTCAAAGGCCACACCCTTCTGGATCAAAGTTGTAAGGGGCTTCGCGAATCGTGAGAAGTTCTGAAAGAATCTAGTTTAGTAGTCTACGAGACCTAGTAATTTAAAATTTTCTGTAGGTGTCTTCGGATCTGACCATTCTCAATGGCCTGGATTTTGGAAGTGTCTACATGAATTCCCTTTTCACTAACAACGTGACACATGAATTTGACCCTTCGAATCCAAAATCGCATTTAACGGAATTTCGCGTAGAGCTTCTCTGATCGAAATGTTTCCAAGACCTGCTGAAGCTATTGACTATGCTCCTCCTTACTATGAGGGTAGATAAGTATGTCATAGATGACGACGATGATAAACTGATCCAAGTAAGGACGACACACCTTATTCATTGAATCTATGAATATTGCGGGTGCGTTTGTTAATCCGAACGGCATCACTACGAATTCGTAGTGCCCATAACGAGTTCGGAAGGCTGTCTTCGGGACATCCTCCCCGAGCACTCGTAGTTGGTGATATCCGGATCTTAGATCGACTTTTGAAAAGAATATCGCCCTTTTACATTTGATCAAATAATTCGTCTATGCTAGGCAAAGGGGTACTGATTTTTGGTGGTTAGCTTGTTGAGCTCTCTGTAATTGATGCATATACGAAATGATCAGTGTTTCTTCTTGACGAACCAGACCGGAGTTCCCCAGGGTGAGAAGCTTGGTCTTATAAAGCCCTAGCTGAGCGGTTCGTTAAGTTGATCGGACAGTTCTTGCATCTATTCAGGTGCTAGACGATAGGGCGGTTTGGCTACTGGGGTAGCCCCTGGGACTAAGTCGATCCTAAATTCGACTTTATATTGCGGAGGAAATCCTGGAAGTTTTCTGTTCTATTTGAATCTTTTGTCTCGATCGGTGGGAAAGGCATCTGATTGTCTCCTAAGTTCATTCACATGGCAGTGCAATCACTCGTATTCTGGAACAGTCTTCGTCTTGAAGTTCTTTTCTGGAAGCCATATTTGTTTCCTCAACCACGGCTTCGCATACACGAGTCGTATATAATTAAGATTGAAAAGGCCGTCGAATAACTGACTCTTCTCTAAGCTCATATCCAAACAAGGAAAGAAATTAAAGCGGAATCATCAATTCTAAGCCTGTAGAACCTTGATTTTATATACCACTCTTGTGTATACATTCCTCAGCGATAGATTAACCGTATGGACCTTCGGATCGAACTTGACTTACTGCACGAATGGTATTCCGGGGATGTTTCTTCGGGAAGGATACGAAACATAAGATACCCTTTGCATGAGTATCTCGGAGTTCTGGAATGACGGTTTCGCTAGAAAGGAGACTATGGGGAAAAAGGATTTTCGCACGAGACTGGCATTGTGAGGATCGAATTGACTCTTGTTACATGATACTGTCGGACTATTCGAAATAAAGGCGTTAGATTAGATTATAACGGTGTTACAAAAGCATAATGGTACAACCTAATAGAGTTTCAGTACTTTAGCTTATCTTACAAGACTGCTGCTGTGAATAAGGTATACTACAAAAGCAAGTACACGCAGCACGAGAGTCCCTTGACTGACGGGATCTCGCAAAAATACGACTCGGGTTGCACTAATTTTTAACAGCTTATAAGTCTAATATAACTAACACGCCCTAGAATTTTAACGTGGGTCCGGTGTAGTCTCCCCCTCAGCAGTGATCCTTAGAATCTTCCCATCTGCGCCAGAGTTCTTTGTTATTGGACAATCCTTCTTGAGATGTCCTATCTCATCGCATAAATGACAAATCAGGCTTGCCCCAGCATCGGTAGTGGAAGTGAAGTGTCGAATCGGAGTTATGTGGACACGAGTGCTTGTGTTGCTCTTCCCCTTTGGAAAATTCCTTTTATAGTGTTCGGTCTCACCACAACCATAACAAGTCGGGCTGACCCCGAATTTAGTGATTTGGAAGACGGTTCTTGCCGGCGCCCTACAGACACTAATAGTGTGCCCCATTTGTTTGTAATTTATGAATTGCGGATCACTGCAAACTCCTGTATGATGAAAAGTACACTTTATACACTTCGGGAGTTTTCCCTCATATGGTCTGAACGGTGTTGAAGTGGCAGGGGTCGCCACTTGTTGCTGTTGTTTAGCAATCTTTTGAGATTGTTTGCGCTCCTGGTAGGCTTGACGCCTTCGTTTCTTACCCTCTGCTTTGCGGCTTTGGGTGTTCGTAACAGTTATCATTTGTTGATTTCCCGGGTGGTTACAACAATTTGAACTGTTAACACCTTTTACAGCCTTGCTTTCTTTATTAGAGTTGAGGTGTGCAAGGACAGCTGTCACGGCAGCTGTTACCGCTGCTTGGAAGGTGGCAGCGTCTATATGAAGGATCTGGGTTGTGTCGTTCGGCGGATTACCTCTAGGTGACGACATGTTTCTGCTATTTGACAAGAAAAGGAGTTTGTGAGTGATTATGGTCGGCCCTAGCTGTATTCTACTCACTCATGTAAATGTAAAGTTTTCGTTTTGTTAAACTGTTCTCGATGGTTTGACCTACATCCCTATGATGCAGTACTGGAAAAGAGTTAAAGTAAGTTCGGAGAATGTTCACTAGACAATTGCTATTTTGAACTAGGCTATCATTGGTTGGTGGATAATCGGATCCAACCTTTGACAAGAATTGGAAGAAATCCTTGAGCTAATTCACCATAGCTCAACAATTTGACGAAGTGAGTGTTTAGATAGGATTCTAACGATAGCAAAACGAAAGTATTTGAACAAGTATTGGCACAGAAATTAGCCGACTGTCAATATCATTGATATTTAAGATGTAATACGCTGGGAAAAATGACCTTGGAGTAGGTCTTACATCATATCCGAAGTAGAAGAGTTTTGACAGCATAAAGGCCTAACTACAAGTACTTAAAGTACAGGGATAGTTACTTAGAAAAGTGGTACTTAGAGCATAGATAGGAAGACTATTCTTTCAACCAAGGAAATAAAGGTAGAATATCTCCTACTGGTGACGGTTATCCCTTGGGTGAACCCTTAGTTCAGCCAGCTGACGCTTCATATCAAGTAGGTGCCTTTCGTACACCCTTTGGCGTACTCGGAGCTCTATGACTTCAGCTCGAGTTTCAGCTAGCTCTTGCTGCAGAGTCTCATGGTCTCCCCTAGATCTCTCACGAGCATCTTCCAGACGAATGGTGCAGATGGTATGCATTCTCGCATTGGCGTCAACTTCCGTGATTCGATGGAGAGCTGTCCTGCCCTGAATCTCGTTTCGGGCCACTCTGCGGACCATTATTGGCAAGACTCTGTATGCTGAGCCTCCTTCGCTCAGGTCATAAAAGCTTTGGTCTCCGTTGAATGGTATGGGCTGATTCTGCTCTTGGCTCCATGTTTCCAAGCTTTCCACCCATGGAGGTGTCGGGCCTTGAAAAGCCGGACGAGGGTTAGGATTTGGGACAGGAGCCATCGGGGGTAGGTTCTCAACTTCAGGCTCGGAGTCAGAACCATCTGCAAATCCTTCAGCCTGGTGATCATCCACAGGGATTGGGTGATCATTTTCTAGCTCTGCTTCAAACCCTCCTCCATTACCTTGGTTAGGGAAGTACAAGTTACCATGGGGATGGAATTCAGCCATGTTATCTACGCGAGAAAAGGGATATAAGAATTAAGCACATAAGTAGTTTATGTTGGGTTTTGAGCATTCTAACACTCTTATGGTGTACATGCAACCCTATAAACCTTGGATCTCTGTTTTCTGTATTATACATGCAAATATTAACTATTCCAAGGTTTCATCCTAACTAGCATATTATGAAGCACCCATACTACAAAGTTCTAGTTAGATGACATACCTTTTGATGTAGCTTGACGTCTTCAAGCTTTAAGAGCTTAGCCCCAATAGTGTGGAAGCCTCAAATGGAATCACAAATCACCAAAACACCTTGGAAGAACTTGAGAGAATATGTATGCACACTAAAATCGGCCCACTCTTATTTTCACACACTTGTGCCAATTTTGTGAGCCAAGGACCCCTTTATATATTATGGAGGATTAGGGTTACATCCATGTAAACCCTAATACCCATGACCTTTCATTTACATAGGATCCATGGGTTAAAAGCTCCATGGACCATCCATGAAAGCTTAGCCCAACCTAAATGAACTTGGCTCATTCCATATATATAAGAGTCCATATTTAATTAGTTCTTTTTGATCACTTAATTAATTCTAAATTAATTCTTGATCAATACTAATTAAATAATATGATTCCATATTAATATATTAGAACTTATAATATATTAATATAAATCATAAATATACTATTCTTAAAAGACTATCCATATAAATTGTGCCGGTGAAGTGCAACCCAAATGGACCATGCCGGGTCGGGTCAAGTACATACCAAATATAGTTATGGACTTAGACATTAATCCAACAGTTTATAGTAACACAAAATACTCCTATAGTATTTTAGGTTTATGTTTTGTTCTTAGGTTTTCGTTGTGGTATTGTTGGTAAGTTTTTAGACTTGTTGCAACCTCACAACCACACTTAGGTACATGCTAGTCACTCCTCGGATAATATAGTTGATCAGGCTATATCTTCCCAGATTTGACTATATGTCTCTAAGTCTACTTGTGCTTCCCAACAATCGTAATACTTTTGTTCTGTCCTAGTGACACTGATTTTAGTATGAATGCAGGTATGTATACTTGGTTAAATATTTTATTATTTAAAAGTATAAACTCTTTATCAGAGTATTTTTAAATCCCGCTGTGTTTATAGTTCGTATATCTTTTATGGGTTGATATACTCGATTCACTATAAACAATGCTCTGATACCAATCTGTCACACCCCAAAACCGGAACGGCGGAATCGTTCGGGGGTGGAGGACGTCATGTATAGTATCACAACAATGAATAGTAGTAAACAAGCAACAACATCATCCATTGCATTAATAATATAATTTAATATAAGTGTGTTCTGTGAAGTGTAATAGACACTAAAATGTAAATCAAAATAAAAGATGAGTCTTGAACGAGCTCCATCTTCTCAAAATCTGGCACCAGTACCTGTCTACTGGTGACCTGAGAATACAAGTTATTTTGAAAGAGTTGATCAACTTTAAAGCTGGTGAGATCATAAGTATTTTAGTGTCATTGTTTATAAGGAAGTGCTTGTAAGTATGTGATTTGTAAGTACTTGTAAATGTTTGTAAAATGTTTGTAAGTGTTTGAATCTCCTAGAAAACTCTATGTTCTCTACTAAATGTAGCCTTCTACCAAGGCATCAAATGTTTGTAAAATGTTTGAATCTCCTAGAAAACCCTATGTTTCCTACTAACAGTAGCCTTCTACCAAGGCATCAAATGTTTGTATGTAAGTCTCTTGTAAGAATATGTATTTTCCCAAATCTGACTATCATTAACCAAAAATATAGTTTTTACATTACTGTTCATTATGTGAAGGTTACAAAGTGAATGCAATGGGGAAATAAAATAGTACTGTAGTGTTGTATTAAGTAACTACTGCTGTACTAACTACCTTAAACCAATTGTTATTTAAAGTACCATATGATCTGCCTGTACCATACTACCGACTAGAAACACGACGATGTAAGACGTTGGAAGAAATGACGCTTGGCACCCGTAGACTTGCAAGTCCCACTGTAGCGAGAAGCAAGGTGTAGGATAGTCAATCCAGTATAGATCTACATGACAAGGTACGGATCATTTGAGTTCTTAGTAATGCCCTTTAGTTTAACCAACGCACATGACAAGGTGCGGATCATTCGAGTTCTTAGTAATGCCCTTTAGCTTATAGCAGCTGGAGACGAACCGAAGACGACGTGCATGACAAGGTACGGATCATTCGAGTTCTTAGTAATGCCCTTTAGTTTAACCAACGCACATGCCACATTTTGCACCTTGATGAATAAGATATTCCACCCATTCTTGGACAAATTTGTGGTGGTGTACTTGGACGACATCATAGTGTACTTAGAGTCTCTAGAGGAGCACGTTGAAGACCTACGCTCGGTTTTCAAAGTACTTAAGGAAAACCAATTATATGTAAAAGCAGAGAAGTGTTCCTTCACCCAACCTGAAGTATCATTTTTAGGGCATAAAATTACGGATGGGAAGATCCATATGGACAAAGAAAAAGTGCGCGCTATCAAAGAATGGGAAGCACTAAAGAACGTTTCAGAGCTACGATCATTCTTAGGCTTAATTAATTATTGTCGAAGGTTCATATCCATCTACTCGTCTAGAGAAACACCGTTGACAGAGCTCCTAAAGAAAAAAACGACTTGGCAGTGGACGGAAAAGTGCAAAAAGGCCTTCGATGACCTGAAGAAAGTTATCATGGAAGAGCCAATCTTGAAGTTACCAAATTATTCCAAACAATTCCAAGTACAAAGTGATGCTTCTGAATTTGTTGTCGGAGGGGTATTAATACAGGACGATCACCCTGTGGCGTATGAAAGTCAAAAACTAAATGAGACGGAACGAAGATATCCAGTGCACGACAAGGAGATGGCAACCATTATTCATTGTCTTTATGTATGGAGGCATTACTTACTTGGAAGCCGATTTGTAATCCAAACAGACAATGTTGCCATGAGTTACTTTCAAAATCAGAAGAATCTTAGTCCCAAACAAGCTCGATGGCAAGATTTCCTGGCTGAATTCGACTATGTCATGGAGTACAAGCCAGGGAAGACAAATGTGATCGCGGATGCACTAAGTCGCAAAAAGGAGTTTGCAAACATCACAACAATAACCTGCGATCTTTCTGAACGAACTAGAGAAGGATTAAGCCACGATCCACTAACCAAGAGTTTAATGGAAATGGGTACGCAAGGGAAAACCAGGAAGTTCTGGGTTGAAGACGGACTTTTACTCACAGTCGGAAATCGTATGTATGTTCCCTGGTGGAATAGCTTAAGGAGAGAAGTCTTAAGAGAATGCCATGACTCAAAATGGGCAGGGCATCCAGGGACACATCAAACGAGGGCAATCATAGAAAAAAGTTACTACTGGCCAAAAATGCGAGATGATGTTGACACTTACGTACGAACTTGCCTTATATGTCAGCAAGACAAGGTTGAGCAAAGCAAGCCAACCGGCTTGTTAGAACAACTACCGATCGCCAAACATCCTTTGGAAAACATTACAACGGATTTCATCTCCGCTCTACCCACATCAGAAGGATGCGGCTCGATAATGGTGATTGTAGATCGCTTCTCAAAGTATGAGACTTTCATTGCTGCTCCACGAGATTGAACCGCCGAGGAAGCCGGCCGATTTGGGGACTTCCTCGTAGCATTATCAGTGATCGAGACCCGATATTCACAGGAAAATTCTGGAAGGAGTTATTCAAACTCATGGGATTGGAGCTCCACTTCTCGACAAGCTTTCACCCACAAACAGATGGCCAAACGGAAAGGGTGAACCATCTTCTAGAAATTTACCTTAGGCACTTTGTTAGTGCCAATCAGAAGAACTGGGCGAAGTTAGTAGACGTCGCCCAATTTTCGTATAACTTCCAGCAGAGCGAGGCTACTGGGCAAAGTCCCTTCCAAATCATAATGGGACAACAACCATTGACACCTCAAGAGTTGACTAAAGCTTATAAAGGGACTAGCCCACCCGCATACAAATTTGCAAAAGGATAGAACGAAGAACGTGATATAACAATATCATACTTAACAAAGGCAGCTAAACGTATGAAGAAATGGGCATATATGAAAAGACAGCCATGAGAATTCTTAGTGGGCGACGAGGTAATGGTCAAATTCCCACAAAGAATGTTTAAATCCACCCGACAAGTGCACAAGGGTTTAACACGAAGATATGAAGGACCATATCAGGTGATACAAAAGGTTGGGACCATATCATATAAGCTAGACTTACCATCACACTTGAATGTCCACCCTGTATTCCATGTAAGTCTCCTTAAACCTTACAATAGAGACGAAGAGGACCCTTCTAGGAGTGAATCCCATCGGGCCCCAGTTGCGAACGTGATCTCCTTTGATAAAGAAGTAGAATAAATTCTATCCGATAGAGTAATTCGCAAAAGAGGATCACCAAAATGGAATGACTACTATGTTCGATGGAAGGGACAACTCGATCGGAATCCAGTTGGGAACGAGAAAAAGATTTGTGGCAGTTTAGAGACAAGATCGAAGCGTACAAGTCCCAGGCTTGACGAGGACGTCAAGGACTTTAGTGGGGGAGGGTGTCACAAGTCGGTGTTTTAGAAATTTCTAGACCGATCAAGAAGATTGTGGAACAAGTAATAATCTACCAGGAGTCCCTAGAACGACCTAGAATTCTCTAGGACACAAAAAGTATAGCAAAGAATTATGTAGAACTTTGTATATAGATAAGGATCTTGTAAGAGCGATCTAGAATTCTCAAGAATATATGAAACCTAGAAACTTCCCTTTGAGGAGGTGTAGGTTGCCTATAGATAGGGGGAGGACTCATTTGTCCAAACCATCGATAAGTTCTCTTGTAAGAAGTTACGTTGTATAAAGAAGCTCTCTTTCTTAGAAGTGTTTCTTGCCGTTTATCTTGTTTCCTTAAATGGTTAGTACATCGAAGCCATTGAAGTTAGCCTGACTTAGTTGGAGAAAACACTAAGTGGCGCACGGTGATTGAACCGTCCCGTGACAAAAGTGTATGATTATATAGTAACTTATATATATGGTTATTGCATGCTATTTTATTATCATGGTAAAGTGATAATCATACATATAAAGGTTTTTCATCACTACAAAACATTTATGATAAACTATAATCGGTATAGTTTATGGGTATTTTACACTATGAATTTACTATGGAAGCTATTATTCCACTTACAAAAGGGTTTTTCATTTACACTATACGTAAACTCGTTGAATCAAATTTTGTGATCCAAAATCTTCACGTACAAATCAGTGTACCTACAAAAGTCTCGTATTATAACCTGAGTCTCATGTAAGAGAGCCTGATGGTTGTGTATAGATCTATACGGGACTGACAATCCCACACTTAAGCTGCTTGCAACAGCTAGACCGGCAGGTCTGGGGTGACAAATGTCATAACATTCTGACACCTGAATAACGTTGTCACAGGCCATCTATGTCATTAGCACGGTTATAATAACTCACATGGGGAAACGACGATACATAAAGTTTACGGGGATACATTCACTCAAACGGTTTTATATAATTTAAAACTGCATATACTATTATAAGTATGGAAAATACTTGTACATTTGAGTCTTTGGGTTTTTAAGACTATAACTCATTTTTAAAGGAAAATATTGGATTTTCTTGAACGAACACTATCCTTTTATAAAGAAAGGCTTTCAACTCTACATACAAACGCTTATGAACTCACCAACTTAATTGTTGACATTCTTTCATTACTTGTATTCTCATGTAATCACCAAAACAGGTAACTACCAGCTTTTGAGGATGGGACGCTAAGGCGTCAGACAAATCATTTTTATCATTATATTGTAATTGATTTTGAAACATGTAACTCATGAAACAATGTAACATTTTCAATTATATTTTTGATGGTTGTGTTTGCTTTGGTCACTATTATTCTCTATGTTGTGATACGATACATGAAATTCATCCACCGCGGGACGTTTCCGCCATCCTGGTTTGGGGGTGTGACACTATGAGTTGTGGTACAAGAAGAAACCAAACTTGGGATATTTAAAAGTTTGGGGATGTCGAGTCGTTGTTAGATTGACTGAACCTAAAAAGAAAATTTTAAGTGAATGATGTATAGATTTCATCTTTATTCGATATGTTAAGCATTCCAAGGCCTATAGGTTTTTTTGTTTTAGAGCCTAATAATTATGTTTCTGTAAATAATATCATAGAATCAAGAGATGTTATACTTGATGAATTTTTTTTTTCATATATACATAGTCCAAGGGACATACTTCCTAGTTCTAGTGGAAATAACAAAGAAGATGACGTTGTGCCTAATTCTAAGGAATCACATGAGCTTCAAAGAAGCAAGAGTGAAAGGAAAGCTAAATAATTTGGATATGATTTTCAGCTTTATTAAGTTGAGGGAACTAGGGATGAAATTACAAACAAATATTCATATTGTTTTAGAGTTGAAGAACATCCTAAAACATTTGATGAATCAATGAGATATCAAGCTGTAGCTTTTCAGACAGAAGCTATAAATGATGAAATGAATTCTATCATAAGAAATAATACTTGGGTTTTATCTCATCTTCCTCATCGGTGCAAACCTTTTTGTTGCAAGTGGATTTTTAAGAGGAAGATTGTAGAGACCCATTTTTATACGAACGGTGGATGCGAAAGTAAGATATCTCGAGATTAATCGTGTTTTTGTAAGTATGAACACGAAGAACATATTATGAGTTCATGGAAGAAGGCTAAGAACAAAGAGAGATAATAATAATATTGCATGAAGATCATGGTGGGAGAGAGAAACTCTCCCATGGTGGGAGACATCCCACCAACTCTCTCTCTCTCTAGAGATTACATTGTAAGAAAAGTGCACATAATAAGAAATGACCATCTCTCCCTTTATATAGGAGGGAGAGACAAATACACCAACAATACAATAAAGGGAAAAATACAACCTAACTATCACTCATTATTTGTAGAGCATTTCCATGCTCCAACATTCTCTCCCTAAATGCTTACAAATGATGAGAGATACAATAAGTGATACAAGGCTATAATACAGTAATCCGACTAGCAAGTGTGGTAATAAAATGAAACATAGTGAGAACCAAATGCTGAAATGTTTCTGAAACTCTGAAGTGTCTGTGAAGTCTAAAACTGGCCATGAATCTCTGAAATGAAGGTCTTCGGCTTCAAGGCACCACCAATGAAGCAGAAAAAATAAGATCCAAATCTTCAAACCAGTCATAATCACCCGAAGAAGAAGGTCACCATGAGCAAGTAGAAGATCCAATAAAAGAAACACTTCGGCTTCAAAAGTCTAAAAAACATCTCGAGTTCTCGAATCATAATACACCGAAATTCTTAAAAGAATAACCTGCTAAAAATGTGAAGCATCCATAAAATGAAGTCCGGATAAAAATAATGTGAGTCCAAAAACATGGTCCAGCAATGCCAAAAATTTGATCCAAGGATCAAAAATAAGTGCCACGTCACATTGCCAAAATAATCTTCGTCTTCAACATATCATAAATCCAAACTCGTGAAACCATAAGATCTGAACCAGATGCGAACACAAAATCATCATGTGGTAGAGTCCGAATAATAAATAATCTGAATCGGAAAACATCGAGTAATGCCAAAAATTTGATCCGTAAAGACCAAAAATAAGTGCCACATCGCATCACTAAATAAATAATCGTCTTCAGAAGTCTTCAAAATCCAAACTCAAACAATCATAATAACCAAATCCAGATGATATTCTGTCCCTATTTTTGATAACCAATGACCGGATATCAGAAATCAACAAATCATCAGATGGAGAGTGTCGGATACCAAGAGCTAAGAGAAGCTTTCCCTAGATGTATGACGGGTCTCGATAAGGAACGAGAAAGAGTAAAAGAGATACTCTTGCGGTCATGAGAAGGTAAAGTCCACTTGCTTAAAATAAGCAACCAAGTCATAATAATCCCATAGTGTGAAGAATGCGGAACAACTTTGTTGATCAATAGCCGTTGCGGTGCAAACACCACCAAGAATAATATGAAGTCCGACTGCGGTCGGAGTAGTCTTCCAAATAACCGGCATGAAGTGAACCAATGTGACAATCCAAGGTTCGGTTGTGGCAAAAATTGGTGTAAAAAAAATTGGTGTAAAAAAATAATTGGTTTTAATAAAAAAATTGGCTAAATAAAAAAAATATGGCTGAAAAAAAAATTAATTCAAAGAAAAAAAATAATACAAAAAAAAATGGCTGAATAATAAAAAAAATGAAGTTTAAAAAAAATAAGAGGGTTAAAAAAAGAAAGGGGGAGGGCTGATGAGAGGGGATGAAAAAAAGGAGGGGAGGGGAGGGGAAGAGGAAGGAGGATGGAGGAGGGGAGGAGGCTGAAGGGAAGAAGAGAAAGGGAAGGAGGGCTGAAGGAAGAGGAGGATGCTGAAGGGAAGAAGAGAAAGGGAAGGAGGGCTGAAGGAAGAGGAGGAGGGAGGCTGGTTGCGGGTCTAGGAGGTTGCAGATCAGAGGTGAGAGCGGTGGTAGATGGGTGCGGACGGAGGCTAGGTAGTGGCTGCGGATGAAGCTGAAGTGGACTGCGGTAGGCGAGGAGCAGCTAGGCTGCAGTGCGAAGAAGGTAAGTTAGCCTGCGGTCCGAGACTGCAGTTGCGAGATGCGGTCCGAACCGAAGTGAAGTAGGCTGCGTCCGAAGGGAACTGGCGAGTGCCTGCGGATCCGAGCTTCGGTCCGAGGCTGCTGTCCGGCCAAGAGAGGAGGACTTCGGTTAGCAGGAAGCGGTCAGCAGGGAAGGGAAAGGAAGGCTGCGGGGAGGCTTCTTAGGAGGCTCCGGTAGGTAGTTTTTGGCTGCGGTTCTGGGCGCCGAGAAGGGCTGAATATATGACGAAAAATGTTATTTTTTCATGAAAAATGATACTGTAGAGGCCATTTATTCATATTTTATTGAGGGAATCTTTTATAAAGCATTTTAAGTCAAAAAGTGGTCTTGGGAAGGCAAACATGAGGAGTGTGCAGGAGGTTTTTTAGGGACAAAAGGTGATGGGATTTGTCAAAGTCACATGGTTTTAGCTTGGGAAAGCAAATAAAAGTGAATTAGTCTTTACCCAAAAGAGCAAAAAAAAAGGACAAAGTGCTTTTCACAAACACAATTTACGTCCAAATAGTCTTCAACATTAGATTCACAGTAGGAAAAGTTAGAAGAATAAGAACTTTATACCTCTTGTGAAGAAAAAGTTGCTAGGAAAAAAATAAAATCCACTTCTCTTGAAAATAAGCCCTTTAAATTTGTGTCTTCTCATCCAAGGAAAAAGAGCTTCCTGGAACAAATTCTTCATCTTTTCTAGACCACAAAATAATTTCTTCACCAAATATTCTTCATTTCTTCAAAAACAAAAATAATAGCTTTTAAGAACATTATTTCCAGTAGAAATTTGAACAAGCAGCAGCAGCAACAATTTATTTTTACTAAGATTTGAGTCAACCCAGAAGATAGAACTAAGAACGAACTCATAAAAAAAAATTCCAGTTTGAAACCCGAATTTTTTTTCTTGCAGAAACACGGAAAAATCACAAGATAATCACTGAACGAGAGTCGTTCCCTTGAACTAATCGTGAGATCTTCAAGGTACGGCTCTGATACCAATTGTAAAGACCCATTTTTATACGAACGGTGGATGCGGAAGGAAGATATCTTGAGATTAATCGTGTTTTTGTAAGTATGAACACGAAGAACATATTATGAGTTCATGGAAGAAGGCTAAGAACAAAGAGAGATAATAATAATATTGCATGAAGATCATGGTGGGAGAGAGAAACACTCCTATGGTGGGAGAGATCCCACCAACTCTCTCTCTCTAGAGATTACATTGTAAGAAAAGTGCACATAATAAGAAATGACCATCTCTCCCTTTATATAGGAGGGAGAGACAAATACACCAACAATACAATAAAGGAAAAAATACAACCTAACTATCACTCATTATTTGTAGAGCATTTCCATGCTCCAACAAAGATGAAAGTTGATGGATCAATTGATAAGTTCAAAGCTCAATTTGTTATTCAAGGTTTTAAACAAAAACCTGGGATTGATTACTTTGATACTTATGCATATATTGTTCAAATTTCTACTATTAGATTGTTGACATGAAAGGTAGAAACCATGATGATTTTTCAATTTTTTTTAAAGTTGTAGCATAATGGGGAGGGAGAACTAAAATAGTAGTGTTGGAGGGGAGAATTATGATTTGGGGATGACCATTATAGTCGACAGTGTTGGAGGGGAGAATTATGATTTGGGGATGACCATTATAGTCGACTGAGTGAATAATAAAGAAAAGTAACAAAAGTTAGAAAAAAATAGATAGGATAAAACAGTAATTTCATATCTAAACGTGAAACAAAATGGAATTTTAGGACCAATCACCTAAGAAATTAAAATCATATGAGCCATCTCCGTTAACAACAAAAGTTAGGACAAAACGCATGAATTTGAAAAACCACGTGGATCATTTTTGCAATTTTGTTAATATATTATATAAAACATTAAATCTATAAAGAAAAGTGATATAGTTTGAAATTTGTTCACTGAAATCGTTCGACCATTAGAACTTTTACCTTATTTTTTAAAAGAAATTTACTAGAAAAAATATATTCTTCCAATATATTTTTGCAATATAATTTTGCTATATTATCGAGAAAATATAAATATAGTGTAATTCCTTAATATATATATTTTTTAAAATAGATAAAAATTAGGACTCTTCACAAATTAGCCATAAACCAAGACGATGCTAACTTGTCTGCAATTTCGGGCCTCATTTGTGATTTCGGCATGATCTATAATTTCTTTTTGATTTATGAGATGACAAAATCTCAAATAGAATTTCTCCATCTTCGGTTTACTCTCACCTCTGATGCGGTTTCCTCGACTTGGTTTTCTTTTTAGCTGGCAAAAGTGTGGATGACGTATGGCTGTATGCAATTTCCTCTCACCCAGGGATTTCGTCATTTTTTCTCAAATTTAAGTTTGACTACCGTTTCACATATGTTGACTATGATTTCGTACATTGTGACTAGAACATATATAAAATGAATTTATTTTTTTTCTAATACATTTTTAGAATTATTTTTTCTCTCAGCTATTATAGTATGAGTTATATTAAATATTTTGCTTTGATTAGAACCGGAGGGATGTGAGAGTTAGCTGATATTTATCTATCATATGTTTTGCCACTAGGAGGAATTTTAGTGATTTTTTGGATTTTATGAAAAGTAAGACTAGTTTGGTATATAAATTAAATATTAGTCTTGCTTTCCAACGTCTTGAATTGCAATATTGTTGTGTCATAGTTGATGATGGTAGTATTAGACATTTGATCAATGTAATTAAGGAGGTCGGAAGAAAACCCATGAATGTGTATGTGGTCGTTGATAAAGGTGATGGTGCTAAAGAAGGAGAGCATAGAGGAAAACCATCTGGTGCAAACATGCATCAGAAAAGGGAGCAACAACCCAATAGGTACTTTAATCAGCCCTAGTGTACCTCAATATCAGAGTGTTGTTGAAAATGCAAATATGGTGCAACCACTGATTCTCTATGAGGATCCACAAAATGATAAGTATGTTTGAGATGATGATGTTGGTACATATCTCAATGATGTAGGTGCACATGATAATATTGAACACCAAAAAGTCCATGTCCATGATGTTGATATAGTAGATTAGACTGAAAACCAAAAGTTTTGTTTCTGAATGATGACAATATAGATGGTTACGAGTATTTTACATATGTGCATTTAGATATATTTGACCTAAAAAATAATTATGAGGGAGAAGAGTCATATGATGAACCTATACATATGGAATGTGCTTCCCTATTGTATGATATGCCCCATTTACCTTCATGTCCATGCGTTGGTAATGTAAATATTCCATCACAGAGGCTAGAACCTAGTCAAAAGATCAAAGTACTACAAATATTCTAAAGCAAAAATGATCTTAAAGTGGGGTCTGGAGAAAAATGGCTTGACAGAGGTTTTCAGTGCAAGATAAGAAGATTTGCCAAAGATATGTGCTAGGTTGTTTGCTATGAGAAAAAATGTTATTGGTTGATAAAGGTAAATGGGAATCAAAACTTGTAATAGACTTTTCTAAGTTACTAAGATTGTTGAGGAGCACACATGTTCTTCAAAACAGTTGTCCCTTAGCATCATGAAGCAAAAAAAAAAGTGTTGGGCCACTTGATTGTTGAGGTCATGACTAGAGATTATAGTGGAGTCTACTAAGGAGGTGAGACTGTTAGGATGTCAAACCCAATAAAATAAAGGGGGTACAATATAAACTCCAAATACACTATTACTTTGCACTAGAAAAGTAATACAAGGTAAGCAAGTTCGAACAATAGAGACAATAGAAGAACTGCTTATACCTCTTTGTGTAAGATATTTGACTCACAAAATAGAGGGTTTGTTTGATTTCAAGAATGGTTAACAAGCATAAACAATATAATGCATAAAATCAAGTAACTAAGAGTCTCAGTTCTATAAAAATATAATATATTATGGAATTTAACCTTGAAATGATGTAATGTCACTCTGTACCTAAGTTGCTACTTGAAAACACTAACAAGCTCTAGAATTTTTGCATTCACCAAATTGTTTAATCAAAATAAGCTTTTTGAATTAACCTGATCTTTACTAACCTAATCTAAACAAGCTCTTAGAATTAGATTGAAAAACCACATTAACTTTTATGTAAATGTTCCCAAACGACAGTTGATACTTCTCATGAGCTCGGAAGCATAAAAATGTGCAATCCTAGTTTACATTGAAGTTAATCTTATTATAGAAATATTTCAATGCATATTACTTTACTTTCAATTCATAAAACAATTACAGATTCTATAAATTGAATAACAAGAATGAATAAATTATAATTCTATTGGCCAACATGAATCAAGATCAAATTAAACATTGGTTTAAAACGAAACCAGAATTGCTAAATAGAAACATGAACAAAACATCAAGTGATATGATTAAAGTATAATAAAGGTATACTACAAAACCTAAAGGGAAAAGGGTTTGCCTAACATTCCTAAAACCTAAAATCTCAAAGTCTTGGAAAGGAAATTAGTTCACTAGAAGAACTTACAATAAAACCAAATCAATGTTTCTAAATGTTATCTTAAAGATTAGTAGCCAAAAACCCTAATAAAATTTGCCACTCCATTTTCTGGAAATGAGATGATCTCTAGAATGGCTCAAAACTCCCGAAATAAATCACTAATGGAAACTACCAAAAAGAAATTACGTGAATGACATGTCCAGTGTTAGGTTTGCCTTTGTTGACATGTCCCCATGTTGATCAAAAGTATGTGGCCCTTCTTTGAATAGCCTCCAAAGTACATTGTGGAATTCGGCCCAAATCTTCACTGGACACAGCTCCCTAGGATGACTCGACCTGTGTAACATTTTGTGAACAAATCGACACGACCTGGTGTCGGGTCTTCTGTTACAATACTTCAAATAATTCATTTCAGCTCTGAAAATTCCATGAACTTGCCTTGAACCCTTTTTCACCATCCTCGATCATCTCCAATATTCAAAATAACCTGAAATTACACCAAAAGTGTGGAAATAAAAAGCGCCAATTCTTTTCCCAATGTAAGTAAAAGACATGATGTATCACTATAATGCAATGCAAAGGTATGTACTAAATATACTAAAATGGTGCTTAAAATCCACCAAATAGTGATATGAATTCAAAATAAAAAATTAATATCTTATACCAACATGCTTGGTGGGTGAAACAACATGCACTCATGTGTTTAGGGGTACCAAAGATGATTTATTTACCAAATTCACAACTTATCTCTACAACTTGGTCAAACATAATCTCAACATGGTGACACATTAATACAAATGATGATGATCAGTTTAAGTTCAAGTATATCACACTTGGTTGCTCAGTAAGTATTACTAATTTTTATAATTACATTTTGGTTATACCAACATAAATGAGCAATTTTAAAGATATTTCCAATGTTATGTGGGTATGCTCTTTCCTCAATTGTTGTAGGTCGACATTTTTAGTAGATGTTACTTGTAGTTATGATGGACATACATAACTAAATATTACTAGTTGCATACATCATATCTAAAAGTGAGTGTACAGATTCCAAGTCATGGTTCCTTCATAAACTTCATGCTTGATTGCATATGTAATATGGAGGATCTTACATTTATATCTGATAGTGTTGTACTGATAGCGACATCCATTACCAACATTTTTCCTCATGTATATCACGGAACATGTTGTATCCAATTATATTTCCACATAGTATCTAAATACGAAATTAATGGATTATTTTTGCAAGCTTGAAGCACCTATACAATTGAAGATATCAATGATGTCATGTATTAATTTAAAATGAAAAAATAGATTGGGGATACCTATGAAGATTTAATCCTGAAATATGGGAAAGGCCACATTTTTAGGCAATTAGTACATTCTTATGACGTGTAACAATGTAGAGTCCGTAAATCAATTACTAAGATATACAAGGAGGATGCCCAAATTGGTCTAGAGTTTACTACTATTGATTAAAGGGTGTTATGCTTAGACTTGTAACCTTTCTTATGCTTACACATAGTTGTTCTTTGTATTACTTATGATGGCATGATGTATCAACATTAAAAATTTATATAATCATTGTTTGATTCTAGTGATTAAGTCTATTATTATGTATCAATGTACTATGTGTAACAACCTATTAAATAAAACACCCTAGTTTTTTCTAAATCTTAGAAATAAAATATTATGTATAACAAATATATAAAATAAACAGGTAATTTGAGTAATAAATTTTTATAAATTGTGACATCAAATAATATTATCTAAAATTAAGTTACCTTGACTAACAAGTACTTGTATATGAAACATATCAATCCGTTAATACAATAATCATTACTACGATGAAATGGGGCTTCCCCATGATCCCAAAAAAAATATTTGACATCCTATTGAGAAAATCTATAGCAGCCACTGGTGGAGTCGATATACCCACCTTAAAGTCGTAGATGAGTTGCTCCAAGAACATCAACATACACACTCCACTATATCCATACATTCCTGATGTGCATAATTTAGTCCAAAAGCTTTGATGTGTGAATGTCGGTTTAAATATATAAAACTGAACTCTACTTTTACTAGCGACTGTAACACAATTGGGCAAGTGGGACCCAATCATATCATAATATAGCATTGGTAAGAACGGGTGTCGAACACACGAGAAACGATGGTGAATTTATATTAGAATGTTTGATTATAGGTTAAACTATCACACAAATAAACTAAGTGGGAATTGATTGCTTAAACTCAAATAAATACAAATCTACTACTAACAAATTAATATAAACTAACCGTAAACAAATCACTTTATGTACTTTTATTTAAAATCGACTACACCTAAAATCATGATTGATTTACTAAAGTACAGTGGATATTTATTCATTATTCACCGATTCCTAAAGTGGTTAAGCCTCTTGGCCCGATTCTAACTTTAATAATGATAAAGATGATTAACACAATGGTCATGCAATTAACTATCTAAATTTGCAGTCTCAAGTTCGTATTATGCAAGATTTGTTATGTATTAATCTTAATGATCATAAGAATTAATTAATGCCCTGACTGGTCATCAAATGCAATCACACACATCATGATTGAAGCAAACATAATTTAATTGGCCCTTTAACTATTAATCTTCAAATAGAAAATCGAACCAATAACTCTATGATCCTTCAAATCTAAACACAAAGAAAATGGGTTTAAGATCCAATTTTAGAAGGTAAAACATAAATTAAATCACAAAGAACGCAAAATATGGCCAATAAAGCAAACTTTATGAAGTCACAAATGGTTTTGCTCTTCGATCTCCCCGATCTTTTTCCGTGCCAGCTTAATGGCCCTTCGACCGTTTTTCCGGACTCTTAAAAATGAGTTTTCTAAGGTTACTTGTCGAACATGAATTGGTAAAATACATTATGGATTAATCTCCCCTCATTATGGATTAATCTCCCCTCATTAGGTTAAAGTTATGCGACTTTATATAGAACTTTTGCAGCAAACCCTTCACGGCCCTCTAAAGGACATATCGTTATTAATAGTTTATCTCGTAGCCTCCAAGATATATCGATAGAGACATGTCGCACATGAGGATTAGGTGCATCGCGATATATACTATTTAGCTTATGTTTTTGTATCTTTTGCATACCAGCTCCATTCCAGCCATTTTGCTTCCATTCGCTTCATCAATGTATTATAGTTGTAATAATAAGAATTCAAATAATATTAAAATTTTTTATGTAAATATCATCAAACATATCATAAAATAATATGATAATATGTGAATTTTTGCGTAAAATAGGCGTTATTGATTCCTTGTTGTTACAACAAGTCTACCATGTCTACAAAAATTACTAAGACTGCCTGTGGTGGTAAATCTACCTTACTCCATTAATCTATGTCGTCAAGAATTTTGGTAAGTAGCTCTTGAAATTTTGCAAACTATACATCAATTTTCTCAAAGATTTTCCATGTTCTTAGACTAGCGTATATAGTGAGGATCATGTTGTTTAACCATAGTTCACAAAGTACCCAATGTTTCAAATCGATACATATAGGAAAATAAACCTATTAAACAATAAATAATTAAGATTTATGAGAATTTGAAATTATTATACAATGTAAAGTTATAAAATAAGTTACTTACATGGTCAACATTCCATCATAATTTTCCTCCGTTCAAATGCAATGTTGGTTATCCTGAAGCATGATTTTCTTATTCTATGCCCTTAATAAAACTAAAAATACGGATAACATTATTGTCCATTGAGCATGAGTTAATTCAGCAGTCGCATCCACAAGAAAATGTAACACA
This sequence comes from Lactuca virosa, assembly GCF_052849685.1. Classification (NCBI taxonomy): domain Eukaryota; kingdom Viridiplantae; phylum Streptophyta; class Magnoliopsida; order Asterales; family Asteraceae; genus Lactuca; species Lactuca virosa. Next base: position 269,980,664 of record NC_136430.1, on the reverse strand, counting down.
ATATTATTTATAAGATAAGAAACATAAATAAATCATAATACTAATTGAAAATCTTACTTTTGTTTCCTCTAAGTCTCCAAAGTTTACAACACACAATAATCTATATCAAAAATCTTTTGTCCATATAAACAAGGATAATCTATGGCGAATTTTGAGGTTATCTTTTTTCAAATAGTATGACATAGGAGCATTCAAATCCAACACTACAAATGGCTCCATAAAAAACTATTGAGGGTCGATGACAATAGTCGATGGAGATGTCATACATGGTATGGATTTCATATGACCTATGCCAAACTGCAAATACCTTGGTGTCGAACTAAACCTGAAGGTTTGAATTGATCACATACACTTAAGTATGAATAACAAAGAACAAACAAATAGAGCAAAGATCAAACAAAAAACAGAAGAACACGTAGAATCACAAAGATACTTTCACTAAGAAAGAATCGTTCTCACAAAGAGAACGAGGTCAGAAAGATGGACACCAAGACTTACATTAGAGTTTCACCCTAATGTTGATTATATACGATTAAATAACGAATAACCCACTAATTAAGGGATGTATACCTATCTAAGTAAAGTTCTGAGCCTAATCACTAAGATCACAGACCAGACATCTATTGTATATATACATGTATAACTGCCTAATATACATATGATCACCAAGATCATTGGTTCACGCTAACTTTGATAAGATCTGGTGCTGGCGCTGGTGGTCAGCATGTAGTGTTTTATGCATGAGATCATAAGGTGTCACCTTACAATCTCCCCCTATCTGATGATTTCAAAACTAATCTTCATGAAATTCTTTAGCATTTGCTCCCCTTGAAGATGAGAACTTCCTCTCTTGAATCTGATGGCAGAGTCTATTCTTCAGTTTAGAGATATTTTCCTGGGCAGAAATAAAAATATCTACCCCTGAGAAAATGAATTGTATTGGTATCTCCTCCTAACAATATCAATATGTCGTGAAAGTCTCTCCCCTTTTTTTGAGATCAACATCATTGTGGTACTAGAGGAAGCAATCAACATATCCGAGTTACTTCATCAGCGGATAAAGAATGCAACTGAGAATTATGTGAGATCGTGATGTTTCCTGATAGTATAGGTTTGGAATATCATTCACTAACATAATATTGCAAAGTCTCATCAGCATATGGTGTTATATGCTAAATCATCAACTTCTTTTATTAGAGGAATAAAATACAAGAATGGACTTATACATGTAATACATTCCGGTAAGAAATGTACCCATCAGAAAAGAGTGTCCAAGTTTTATTAGTGTATGGAAAATACAATGAATCATTAACTTTTCTAATAGAGGATTTGTTGGGAAAGAATGTGTTGGTGTGTGTAATACATCACGGACAATGATATACCCATCGACACAATTTTTTTGAATTTTCATCAGCGCGTGGCTTCATACGCCGAATCATAAACTTATAAAGAATAATGTATAGTGAGATTCGATTGGTGCATGTGATAAGCTAAAGTACATAGCCTAACCATCAATACATATTTTTTTCAAGATCTCATCAGCGTATGGTATGTTACGCTGAATCATAAAGCTTTTAAGAAGAATTTATGGGCAAGAAAGGATTGGTGCGTGTGATAGCCTACGATACATAGACTAACCATCGACACAAAGTTTCAAACTCTTATCAGTGTGTGGTATATCATAGTGAATAGTTAAGTTTTATCAAGAAGAATTTGAGGAGAGAATGGAATGTTTCAATCAGGCTGAGGTGGAATCAACATGAATAATAAAAAATTAAAATCATCAACAAGAAGTGGTTTATCTTCTGTATCATGAAGTTAAGTTTCAGTCTAGAATTTAGAAACTACCATCAATTCATTTAATATGGTACAAGTCAAAAATGGTAAGGATATAATAACGTAAGAGAGGGTCAACAAATGAATAGTTAAAAAGAAATAAATAGTTTTTTCAGAGAACCTTTACGTAGCCTTTTTAGGAGAATCGTAAAACTGATGCTAGAAAATCTTTTGATTTAAAAGCTCATGAATTAGTTTCCTTACTTTGAGATATCTCCCTCTCAATGCAGTCTATAAAAGAGTACACAAGCAAGAATAAAGACATCAAAATAGAACATAAATCAAAACAAAACAAGAGAGAAGATGTCTTTAATCGTTGAAGTGTTGCAGATACATTCCAAGCTTCATGTTCACCAAGAACAAGAGAATAACAAAAACCATTCATTGTAAACAACGAGTTAATGGGGACTAATCCGTGTAAACATCGAGTTGACTAGATCAACATGAAGGCATTCAAGGTTTTATTAGATTATGAGTCAGTAGATGAAAATAAGACTCATTGTATTGATGATGGCTTTTTGCATCCATAACAGTGAGTGGAGGAGAAAGAGGGTATTGTTATCGAGAAGAAGACATGATGCTAACATTCTCCTCAACAACAAATATAGCATTTAGAACATTCTGCATGACCGCAACTCTTTCTAACTTTAGAGGGAAGAGATGCAGGTCAACTGTAGATAGAAGATTAGTAGACCTGAAAGAGAGAATAGAGAGAAAAGAAAGCAACTATAAACATTAGATGCAAAACATAAGCAAACTATGTAAATATTTTTGATGAAAGCATGATAAAGGAAGCATTTTTTTTGTGTTTTAAGAAATCAAATAATAGCAATGTTTTTCAAAGCAAGCTAGAAGAAAATTAAGTCAAAGAAAGCATGCCAAGATCAACAATCAGTTTATTCAGGGTCTTCTCATCCAATGACTTAGTGAAAATGTCATCCAGTTGATCAGTGGATGGAATGTAGAACAGTTCCACTTTTTCCTTTTGAACTATGTCCCTGATGAAGTGATGACGAATATCGATGTGCTTGTTCTTAGAATGTTGCACCGGATTTTTTATCATCCGAATGGAACTGGTGTTGTCACAACATATGAAAGTCTTTGAGAAGTTGATATCATAGTCTAAGAGCTTATTCTGAATCTAGAGAATCTGAGCACAACATCTTCCAGGGGCTGCATATTCAACTTCAATGATAGAACAAGCAACTGATGTTTACTTCTTGCTGGTCCAACTCACCAGTCTATTTCCCAACATTTAAGCCCCTCCTGAAGTACTTTTTCGATCAATACCACATCCACCATGATCCAAATCAGTATATCCCACCAGCTTGAACTCAGAATCGTGAGAATACCATAATCCAAGATTGGGTGTATGTTTCAAGTAACGAAAGATCCTTTTTACAGCGAGAAGATGAGATTCCTTGGGATAGGCTTGATATCGAGCATATAATATGGTGGAAAACATTATGTTAGGGCGACTGGAAGTAAGATAGAGCAGTGATCCTGTCATTCTTCGATACATGTTTCATTCACATTAGCGCTAGTTGGATCAACGGAGATAGACGCCGATGAAGACATTGGAATCTTTGTTGGTTTTCTATCAGTGAAACCAAACTTCTTCAGTATGTCTGCAATATAGTTAACTTGACAGAAAAAGATTCTATCAGTTAGTCGCTTAAACTACAAACCTAAAAATAAATTTAGTTCACCCATCATGCTCATTTCAAATTTCTTGGCCATAACCTCAGCGAAATCAGAACTCAGGTTCTCATCAGTGGATCCGAAAATGATATCATCAACATACACTTGAGCTAGAATGATGTGAGATCCTGAATGCTTGATGAACAAAGTGTTGTCATATTTTCATTGTTTTTATCCACTCTCCAGAACATAAATAGCTAATGTGTCATATCATTCCCTATGTGCCTGCTTCAAACCATAGACAACTAGATGATAAACATGATTGGGCAATTCTTCACTTTCAAACCCAGGAGGTTGTTTTAGAAAGACTCCTTCTTGAAGATTCCCATGTAAGAAGACAATCTTTACGTCCATTTGATAGACTTTAAAGGTCTTGAATAAGATAAAATAAAGTAACAAACGGATTGCTTCACGTCTAGCAACAGGGGCGTAGGTGTCATCAAAGTCTAAACCTTCCAGTTGACAAAATCCTTGAGCCACCAGTCTTGCCTTATTTGTAATGATGATTTAATCTTCATCCATCTTGTTCCTTAGCACGCAACTAGTACCGATAATGGTTTTTCCTTGAGGCATGGGAAATAGAGTCCACATACGATGACGTTCAAACTCATTCAGGTTATCTTGCATAACTTTGATCCAGTCAGCTTCCTTGAGGGCATCAACAACATTCTTTGGTTCAATCATCGAGACAAAATTCACAAACATGCAAAAGTTGCTACTGACTCTGCTATGAGTGAGAATCCTAAAATTGATACCTCCAATGATTTGAGATTCAAGGTGATCTCGAAGAATTCTAATATTAGTACTTTCAATCATGTTATTCGGGACCAATGTTGTAAATATCGGCTAGGTGGCACCTAGGCGCTAGGCGGTCTGCAACTAATTAGGATTAGGGGTGCTTGACATAAATTAGTCAATATCGGTCAAACTTGGGCTTGGCGGTCTTTGACGGTCCTTGGCGCTGCTAGGCGGGAATACTTTTAAAAATTCAAAATTTCAAATATTACACCCAAATTTACAAAATTTCAAAATTTTTAATTTTTAAATATTGAAATATTCAAATATTATAACAAATATTTTAAAATTTCAAAATTTCAAAATTTCAAATACTAATTTTCTTTGGATATTAAGTTTTAAAATAGTTTTGTTAGTAATTTAGGGTCCCCGATTAATCCTCTGATTAATCCCTGCCATATCGATTAATCCCTTGACCCAAGTCAACCGTCGAGCTACCGCCAAACGATTTTTACAACCACGTTCGGGACTGAATCTTCCTGATTTGAGGAGTTAGATGGCTCAACTTCTTCAGAGATGACGACCTGATCTTCAGAGTAAGGCTGAGAGTTAACAATTTGATCAATATTTGGAACAACAGGCTCAGTGGCATTTGGTAAAAACTTGGGAACATGATCTGATGGACTGACGGTAAGCTCACTTAAAATGGAAGAAGGATGATTAATCCAATCATGTCTTCATTAGACGTGACATGACTAGTTTCCTTAAAAGATTGAATAACCTGAAAGTCTTGGACACAATATAGTATCCCAGAAACACTCCTTTATCAGCTTTAGCTTCAAACTTTGAGTGCTGATCTCTTTGATTCAAAATGTAGCAAACACACTCAAACACTTGGAAGTAAGAGATGTCAGGTTTTCTCCCCTTAAGCAGCTCATTGTAAGTTTTCCCATGACACTTTCTCCCTTTTAGCAGCTCATAAGAAGTTTTCCGATGACACGTCACAATAATAGCCTTGTTTTGTGTGTAACATGAAGCATTAAATGTTTTACCCCAAAAGGATAGAGGAAGATCAGCTTCAACAACCATAGTTCGCCCATCTTCAATGAGAGTTTGATTTCGTCTTTTAGTAATGCCATTTTTTTGGGGTGCTCTAACCATAGAGAAGTTTCGAGAGATTCTTAAATTTGAGCAAAAATATGCTAGGGAGGAGTTACTAAATTCAGTGCCATGATCACTACGTAATGGTATGACTTTATGACCAGAAAGAACTTCCCATTGCTTAATGAGTTATATTATTTCATCAGAAGCATGAATTTTCATTCTCAAAAAGATCACCAATGTTAATCTTGAATATTCATCTACGATGACAAGAGTGAACTTCTTCATAGATCTTGATTTAATTGGGACCATTCCAAAAAGGTCCATATGGAGGAGATGAAAGGGTTTGGTGATGGAGGAACAACACTTTGGTGTGAAAGATAACTTGGTTTCTTTCACTTTTCACACGTTGAACATAGTTTATCTTAAACAAACTGCATCTTAGGAATTCATCGCACAAGCTGATTCCCAGAAATATTTGATATGTTCTTGAAGTTCAAGTGAGATAGTCTCTTGTGCCACAACCAATTCAACTGAGATTGAGCATGAGAGAAGAAACAACATCAAAGAGAGTTGTCAGCAGAAAACATGTCCAAAACATAGATGTCATTCTGTCAGTTCGTAGTCAGTGTCAAATAGTTGGCTTATTGTGATGAGATTATGATGAAGACCTTTTACATATGAAACATTCTTGAATATGAAAAAATTGCATTTGATGGTTCCATATCCCTTTGTAGCTCCCTTGCCATTGTCTCCATATGTACCAGTTGGTCCATCCTTTATAAAAAGGTCATCTAGAAGTGACTTGAATCCTATAATATGTCTTGAACAACCACTATCTAAGTACCAAATATGTTCTTTACTCCGAACAACTAAAATGTACAACTAGTATACACTAACCTATCTTGCAATGGGTCACATAAGAGAAGATATGATAACAAGCATCAGGGAGACAATTCAAAGAGTTTGACTTTTTGATCCATTTATTATTCCGAGTCATGATGTTGTGAGCGCGAACAAGGTTCTCTTCAAATGTACACTCGCTGACTCTGTGAGAAGCATCACCACACTGATTACTAACTCTGGTTCCAAAATTCTTTCTTTTAACATTAGAGCGTTGATTTCTTTTAACAACAGAACCTGAGGATCTTGATCATTAGATTTAAAAAGTCTTGCTTTAGTTCTGGAACAGGGGGTGTCATCGATGGTGTACTTAGATGATGCGTTGTCAATGGATACAGATGACATTGAAGAATAATCTAAAATAGAGAGCTTTAATTGACCTTCGGATTCAGTGCTGCTAACAGAGCTTTGAGGAAACATGCAGAGAATTTTGTTTACAGAATGAAGTTCACCATTGGAAATAGGAAATTTCAGTAGAATCTTAGTGGAGGGCAAATCATAATTATAATGAGGAGGTTGATGAGAAGGATCAAGAGTAGGTAAACCAGATACACATTTTGTATCGCCATTAGCGTCAGTAATACACTGCGTATTATTCAGAGTTTGATTTATGTAATAGGTACTGAAAAATCTATTTTTAAAATCTTTCTCGAGACTATCGGCTTTATAAAAAGTTTGGTTAGTCTCAGGATTTTTGATTAAGGAAACAACGCTTTTAATATCACCATCAAGGATTTTTTTCATACTGATCAGGTATTTGATCATTATTAATTCTCTTGACATTACAGTGGGAAGAAGCCCACTTATTTAAAAAAAAGTTGAATGCTCATTGCATAATTGACAACTTTTTCTTTTTCAACGTGAAGAAAATTGTTGGACAGTGAGATACAAGTGTTTTCCTTTTTTAAAAGAGAAAGGGAGTCCTCAGAAATAGAGAGTTTTTCTTTAAGATTTTTTAACTCAATTTTGAGAGAAGATTGTACTTTATTGGAAATAGAGTGATCAAAGCGTAAATGATCAAACATGTTAGCCTTTTCAATAAATGAGTAGTTAACGGAATTCTTTACCTGATACGTTGAAGATGAGTCCCAGTTCTGAGACTTCGAATTTGTAATGGCTTGAGTGTCACACCCCCGAAACCAGACGGCGGAAACGTCCGGGGGCTTGCGTGACTTAAATTGAATACCATCACAATGAATATACATGAATCATAACATAAACATCACCATGCATCGATACATTACAACTGATATTGTTTACATCCAGTACATTGTTTTAAATATTACACATTCCTAACACAAAATGTTTCAGAGTTTTCAAAACAAAACATCCTAACATACTTGGTATTACCCTTCCGCTTACCTGTTACCTGAGAATACAAGTTATTTTGGAAAACGTCAACGTATGGAATGTTGGTGAGTTCATAAGCAAAGTTGTGATAAAAATGATTTGTATAGTTTGTAAAACCCAGAAAATCCGATATTTTCTAAAAAGACAATAGTTTATCAAAGTGTGAAGATCCGTAAGTTGATGCATGAATGATTTCAAGGCATATATATATAAAAAGGGTGTTTTGTATTATAGTTATAGAGTTTACGAGCGAGTGGTGTTGATTTCCCAGGAAAACCCGATGTTTCCCGATGTCGAAAGATATACTTGATTACTAATTGTTATACCGTCACGTCGAATGAATATTGATTACTCTTCCTTGATTTCTCGGGTGGTGTCGGATAGTATCATTACTAGTGAGTCGTTATAACGAGGTTCGATAAAGGCTGGTTATAACTGTCAACTACGAACGACCCATAGAGGTACCGTCCGTGATTACTCACGTAATCCAAACCACCTTGATTACTGTTGAATAACGTCCTAAGTTCGTCTACTTTGATTACTCATAAGCCTTAGCAAACGAAGAGAAGAGGAGTACGAAGTCCTGCTACCATCGTAAGTACTTTTAGGCTGTCGAGGATGCGAAGGACACGTTGGCCCATCTCGCATTTGATTACTTTGACCTTACTAGCAATACTAATGGACAACTAGGGCCCAATAGCACATAAAAGCTATTGAAAGTCCTTTTATATGGAATTGGGCCATAGGAGGCCCAATGACACATAAGCGTTATCCCCTTTGGGCCCAAAGATCATGTAAATGGACTTGCAAGGTCCAACAAGCTTGATTTGAAAATTTCAAACCCAAAGTTTGAATGTTTACTCGTCTTAGGTAACACATCTCTAGTGGAGGGTTTGGTTGAAAGTTCGTTGTTTTTGTATCGACTCGAGACCGAGCGATTCGTTTATAACGATATTTGGAGTAATACGTGTATTTGTCTTTCGATTTTTGTAAGCCGTATATTAGTATTTTTGACTCAATATTCTATAAATAAATAAAATAATTGGTTTAAAGACAGTAGTTTGACCTTTTCATCCCCTTTCTTTTTATAAAATAACAATTTTAGTCCTTTATATAAAAGAAAAGTCATTTTAGGCCCTTAAAACATTTTCTTGACACTTTTGCATCATAGATTTGTTGAAATGATATTTCTAACTCAAAACTTATTTTGTTGACAGTTTCAGCCCTTCCAGAATAGTATTTTCAAGTTAAAGCCCAACTTTTTGCAATTTTTACACTTTTAGCCCAAAATCCAAAAACTTTACATTTTTGATCCTTTTTGGAAATGAAAAGCATTTTTAACCCTTGAAATAGTTTTATAACACTTTTTATCCCTTGTTTTGAAAAATTTACCAATTCAGCCCCTTTAAATGCCATTTTTTCGCAATTTTGGGCTTGTTGCGCCGAAAAGCCCAAAATTAGCCCATTAAGCTAGAAATTTCATTTTAAGTCCTTTAAAAATCATAATATTCATAAAAACAATTATTGTAACTGTTTTGGCTCTTTTAACCCTTAAGAAACCGTGATTTGGCAACCTTTAACCCAATTTTTGTATATTTGACAATTTAAGCCCAAAAATGGATTTTTTTTATGTTGGAATATGTTCATCACAAGCTTATAAGCTATCATTCTTGACTTGTTTAGTGTATCATAACTTAGATCATGTTTGTCTTCTTTCTCATGTCATAGATCTCGAGATATCACTCCTTTTTGGCTACATGTTTATCACAAAAACACATAAAATCACACATACATGCATAAAATCACACATAGCATACACATACACATAGATCTACACATTTTTCTTGTATTCTCCCCCATAAAACATATAAAAACCAAAAAGAGAGGGGTATGAAGCCCACTTTGAGTTGTGGGTTCGGTTTTTGAAGAGAGAAATGAAGAAGATTCGATCCTAGCAAGTCTTCTTGGAGAATCTCGAACTTAGATGTTTCTAAGAGGGTGATCATGAGTTTGAATAGATTAGGAAGAGATTTTTGATAAAACAAAGAATCTAGATCATAGATCCAAGCATGAACTTACCTTAGATGATGAATTTGTGGAATAATTTCCTTGAAAAGCTTCCTAAATCTTGAAATTTTGATGAAGGATGAAGAGAGTTCTTTGAGAGTGTTTGAGTGAAATGTGTGTGTTTTTGTGTTGTTTTCGGCCGAGAGAAAAAGAGAGAGGGGAAGAGAGAGACTTGTGAGTTGACATGCATGGAAACATGGGAATTTGCATGGAGAACCAAGATGTAATAGGGAGGTGGCAATCCTAAAGTCAACTCTTCCTCTTTTGTGTTGTTGGGCCGAGATGAGGAGAAGGAAAAAGAAGATTTGGGCCCTTTAATGCTTAAGCCCATATCATAATTCCATTAGGTGATTTTCGACCCAAAATAAATCAAGGAATGATTTTTTATGATCTATTAGGGCTACATAAATTTGTTGTGGTCCAATAAGGCCCATTAAAGACAACCTAGTTCATTTTAGGCTTATAAGGCCCAAAATATTATGTTTCATGTATATGGGCCCAATTAGGGTCTATTTGAGGGTTCTATGTTCATGATAGTTAAATTGGAAGCTTATTGGTCCATTAGGCCCAATAAGGAAATCCTAGTCCAAAATGGACTTAAACCGGGATCTCTAGGGTTTCCAATTCTTGGTTAACTATCTGCAGTGCTTGAATACAGTGTTGGATTGAAGTTTTGTTGTTATTGAATAAGCATCATACATGTTTTCACATTGTTGGTTCATAATTGATATAATTGTTGTAGTTACAAGCATCAAAATTCCTAGTTGTGACATCATCCCCCCGTTAGAGGGAATTTCGTCCCGAAATTCTTTTGAAAGCTAGATTTGAGAATGCGATAATAGGTGAGGGTACTTCTGCTTCATTTGATCCTCGCGTTCCCATGTGAATTCTGGTCTGCGTCTCGCGTTCCATCGAACCTTCACAATCGGAATGCGGCTCTGCTTAGTATGCTTCACCTGTCTGTCCATGATTTCGACTGGTTCCTCGATGAACAGAAGATTCTCGTTGATTTCGATTTCTTCTAATGGAATGACGAGAGTCTTGTCGGATAAGAACTTTTTCAAATTGGAAACGTGGAACACAGGGTGTACACTACTGAGCTCAGCGGGTAGCTGCAGTCTATAAGCCACTGGATCGATTCGTGCAAGAATCTCGAAGGGTCCAATGTATCGAGGGTTTAGTTTTCCCCGCTTTCCAAAACGAATCACTCCTTTCCAAGGAGAGACTTTTAGTAACACCCTATCTCCGACTCTGAATTCCAAGGGCTTCCGCCGCTTGTCGGAGTAGCTCTTTTGTCTGTCTCGTGATGATTGCAGTCGGGCCCTGATCTGAACTATCTTTTTGGTGGTCTCACGTATGATTTCCGATCCTGTTAAGGCATTGTTTGGCGTTTGCCCTCTTGCTAGTTGGTTGTCCCCTACCTCAGCCCAACACAACGGTGATCTACACTTACGCCCGTACAATGCTTCAAAAGGAGCGATTTTAATGCTCGAGTGATAACTGTTGTTGTATGAGAACTCGATCAAAGGCAAGTGGGTATCCCACGATTTTCCAAAGTCTATCACACACGCACGAAGCATATCTTCTAGCGTTTGAATGCTTCACTCGCTTTGACCATCCGTTTGTGGGTGGTAGGCAGTGCTCATGTCAAGTTGTGTTCCCATGGCTTTCTGAAGCGATTGCCAAAAGCGTGAAGTAAATCTACTGTCTCTATCTGAGATTATAGATATGGGCACTCCGTGGAGTCTCACGATTTCTTTGATGTAGATTCTTGTCAGGCCCTCTATCCTGTATGATTCTTTTATTGGTAGGAAATGAGCGGATTTTGTTAATCTATCAACTATGACCCATATGGTATCCAAACCATCCGTCGACTTGGGTAGTTTGGTCACAAAATCCATGGTAATCCTTTCCCACTTCCGCTCGGGAATTACTGGTTGGTGTAGTAATCCGGAGGGCTTCTGATCTTCCACCTTTACTTTAGCACATGTGAGGCACTTGCTAACATAAGTGGCAATCTCTGCCTTCATGTTAGGCCACCAATAATGTTGCTTAACATCCAAGTACATTTTATCTGAACCCGAATGGATGGAGTATCGCGTCTTGTGGGCTTCATTCATGACTACTTCTCTGAATCCTCCAAGTTTAGGGACCCAAATGCGGTTCATGAAGTAACATGTCCCGTCCTCCTTCACTTCGAAGTTCTTCTCCATTCCACGCAACGCTTCGCTTATTTTGTTTTCTGCCTTCATTGCATCAAACTAGGCTGCCCTGATTTGAGAGGTTAGGTGAGATCGAATGGTTATGGAAAGTGTCTTCAAGCGACGATTCGAGTATTCTTTCCGACTCAAGGCATCGGCTACCACGTTAGCCTTGCCTGGGTGGTACTTGATTTCGCACTCGTAGTCGTTCAGCAGTTCAACCCATCTTCGTTGCCTCATGTTCAACTCTTTTTGATTCAAGATGTGCTGGAGACTCTTGTGGTCGCTGAAGATGGTGCACTTAATACCATAAAGGTAGTGCCTCCAAATCTTCAGGGCGAAGACCACTGCTCCCAGTTCCAGATCATGAGTGGTGTAATTTACCTCATGTGTCTTTAGTTGTCGGGACGCGTAGACTATCACCTTTCCACGCTGTATGAGTACACAGCCTAAACCCTGATTTGACGCATCACAGTAAACTATAAAGTCTTTTGTTCCTTCTGGTAGTGATAGCACCGGCGCACTGCAGAGTGCTTGCTTCAGGGTCCAGAATGCAGCTTCTTGCTTGTCCGTCCGTTCGAAGGGTACACCCTTTTGTGTAAGCGAGGTAAGTGGCTTTGCTGTTTTGGAGAAGTTTTGAATGAATCTCCTGTAGTAGCCTGCGAGGCCTAAAAATTGGCGAATTTTGGTAGGTGTTGTTGGGATCGCCCATCCTTCGATGGCTTGGATTTTAGAAGGATCCACATGAATTCCTTCCTGACTAACAACATGTCCCAAAAAGTTCACACTACGGAGCCAAAACTCGCACTTAGAGAGTTTTGTTTTGCGTATAACTTTTCGGTTAGCAGGGTTTCCAGGATTTGTCGGAGATGTCGTCCGTGTTCTTCCTCGCTTCGAGAATAGACGAGGATGTCGTCGATGAAAACGATGACAAAGTTATCGAGGAATGGTCGGCAGATTCGATTCATTAAGTCCATGAATGCGGCAGGAGCATTCGTTAGACCGAAGGGCATTACGACAAATTCATAATGTCTGTAACGAGTTCGGAAGGCGGTTTTTGGAATATCCTCCTCCCGGACCTGGAGTTGGTGGTATCCAGATCGCAGATCTATCTTTGAAAAGTAACTAGCTCCTTGGAGCTGGTCAAATAGATCGTCAATCCGCGGAAGTGGATAGCGGTTTTTGATGGTAAGCTTATTAAGTTCCCTGTAGTCGATACACATCCTGAAGGTACCGTCTTTCTTCTTGACAAAGAGAACCGGAGCTCCCCAAGGTGAGAAACTGGGTCGGATGAATCCTTTGTCCAAAAGCTCGCTGAGTTAACTGGACAACTCTTGCATCTCCGCAGGAGCCAATCTGTAGGGCGATTTGGCGAAGGGAGTAGCTCCTGGCGCTAGATCTATTCGAAACTCGACTTGTCTTTCTGGGGGTATCCCCGGAAGATCCTCCGGAAAGACATCCGGGAAATCGCAAGCCACAGGGATGTTTCGAATATTGATCTCTTCCTTGGAATTATCCATGATTTGAGCTAGGAACGTCAAGTCCTTCTTTCGTAGGTACTTTTGTGCCTTAATGCACGAAATAAGACGAAGGTTCGTGCTGGGTTTATCTCCGTAAATAACTAGGGTTTCGTGATTTGGGAGATGAAGGCGAACGGCCTTCTCGTGACACATAATTTCAGCATGGTGGGGGCTTAACTAATCCATGCCAATAATCACATCAAAACTCCTAATGGAAACAGGCATTAAGTTTATTTGAAAGACGTGATGATTTAAAGTCAGGGTACATCCGATGTAGATTTCCCCAGTGGATTCTGTCTTCCCATTGGCCATTTCCACCGTGAAGGTTTCATTAAGCTTCTGGGGTTGTTGTTTTAATAAGTGTTTGAATTTATTAGTTACGAAACTTCGTTCCGCCCCGGTATCAAATAGGATGCATGCATAAGTGTGGTTTAGGAGAAACGTACCAGTAACAACAGCGGGATCCTGAACCACTTCTCCGTGACCCATTGCTAGCACCCTACCTGTTCCTCCGTTCCTAGGGTTGTTGGTGTTGGGGCAGTTGCGACGGATATGCTCAGTCTTTCCACATCCATAGCAGGTGGGGCTTGATCCTGTGTTATTGCCGCTATTGTTGGTGTTGTTGTTGTTGTTGCGGTTATTGTTGTTGCTGTTTCCTTGTGGTTGGTTATAGGGTGGATAGGTCCTGCAATACCTTGCCGTGTGACCCTTCCGATTGCAACTGGTGCATTACATTTCCTTGCATTCGCCATTATGATGGTAATTGCACTTGTTGCACTTCGGGAGATTCCCAGAATACTGCTTGGGAGTGCTTGGATTAGTTGAGGCTGGAACATGTGCGGTGAAGGGTACTTGGGTGGTTGCAGCATTGACTGTCACTGTCTGTTGTTTCTTTGTTGATTCCGAGCCTTGTCACCCTTTTCTCTTGTTGTTCCTTCCTTTCTTGTTGTCACTCTCTTTCTTTCCTTTAATTTCCGCTGGCTTCTCGCCCTTCTTTTTGTTGTGGTCGTATAGTCTCTTGGCCAACCTCTTGGCACTGTTGAAGGTTTCAGGATTTGCGGCAATCACATTTCCTTGAATTGGGGAGGTCAATCCCCAGATGAATCGTTCGATCTTCTTTCCTTCTGACGTAATCATGCCAGGGCACAACAATGACAGCTCGCTAAACCTTGATATGTATACATCTATATCAGAGTTTCAGAAGGTGAGATTCCACAGCTCTTGCTCCAGCTTCTGAATTTCGCCACGTGGTCAGTACTCAGCCATCAGCATTTCCTTCAGCTCCGTCCATGGCATAGCGTTGGCTACGGGGAGAGTCATGGCCTCTACATGTCCATTCCACCAGGTGAGAGCCTGGTCGACAAATGTGCATGCGGCAAACTTCACTTTCACCTCCTCGGGGCATTCACATATTTCGAACACCGATTCCACCTTTTCCACCCATCTCTTTAGGGTTATCACTCCCGGACCTTGAGTTGGTGGTATCCAGATCGCAGATATATCTTTGAAAAGTAACTAGCTCCTTGGAGCTGGTCAAATAGATCGTCGATTCATGGAAGTGGATAGTGGTTTTTGATGGTAAGCTTATTAAGTTCTCTGTAGTCGATACACATCCTGAAGGTACCGTCTTTCTTTTTGACAAAGAGAATCGGAGCTCCCCAAGGTGAGAAACTGGGTCGGATGAATCCTTTGTCCAAAAGCTCGCTGAGTTGACTGGACAACTCTTGCATCTCCGCAGGAGCCAATCTGTAGGGTGATTTGGCGATGGGAGTAGCTCCTGGCACTAGATCAATTCGGAACTCGACTTGTCTTCCTGGGAGTATCCCCGGAAGGTCCTCTGGAAAGACATCCGGGAAATCACAAGCCACAGGGATGTTTCGAATATTGATCTCTTCTTTGGACTTATCCACTATATGAGCTAGAAACGTCAAGTCCTTCTTTCGTAGGTACTTTTGTGCCTTAATGCATGAGACGAGACGAAGGTTCGTGCTGGGTTTGTCTCCGTAAATAACTAGGGTTTCGTGATTTGGGAGATGAAGGCGAACGGCCTTCTCGTGACACATAATTTCAGCATGGTGGGGGCTTAACCAATCCATGCCGATAATCACATCAAAACTCCTAATGGAAACAGGCATTAAGTTTATTATTAAAACATGATGATTTAAGGCCAGGGTACATCCGATGTAGATTTCCCCAGTGGATTCTGTTTTCCCATTAGCCATTTGCACCGTGAAGGTTTCATTAAGCTTCTGGGGTTGTTGTTTTAATAAGTGTTTGAATTTATTGCTCACAAAACTTCGTTCTGCCCCGGTATCAAATATGATGCATGCATAAGTGTGGTTTAGGAGAAACGTACCGGTAAGGACAGCGGGATCCTGAACCGCTTCTCCCTGACCCATAGCTAGCACCCTTCCTGTTCCTCCGTTCCTAGGGTTGTTGGTGTTGGGCCAGTTTTGACGGATATGTCCAGTCTTTCCACATCCGTAGCAGGTAGGGCTTGATCCTGTGTTATTGCCGCTATTGTTGGTGTTGTTGTTGTTGTTGTTGTTGTTGTTGTTGTTGCGGTTGTTGTTGTTCCCTTGTTGTTGGTTCTGGGGAGGATAGGTCCTGCAATACCTTGCAGTGTGACCCTTCCGATTGCAACTGGTGCATTGCATTTCCTTGCATTCGCCATTATGATGGAGACTGCACTTGTTGCACTTTGGGAGATTCCCAGAATACTGCCTAGGAGCGCTTGGATTAGCTGAGGCTGGAGCACGTGGTGTGGAGGGTACTTGGGTGGTTGCAGCGTTGACTGTCACTGTTTGTTTCTTCTTTGTCGACTCCGAGCCTTGTCACCCTTTTCTCTTGTTGTTCTTTCCCTTCTTGTTGTCACTCTCCTTCTTGCCTTCAATTTCTGCTGGCTTCTCGCCCTTTTTGTTGTTGTGGTCGTACAGTTTCTTGGCCAACCTCTTGGCATTGTCGAAGGTTTCAGGATTTGCAGCGATTACATTTCCTTGAATTGGGGAGGTCAATCCCCAGATGAATCGTTCGATTTTCTTTCCTTCTGACGTAATCATGCCAGGGCACAACAATGACAGCTCGCTAAATCTTGATATGTATGCATCAATATAAGAGTTTCGGACGGTGAGATCCCACAGCTCCTGCTCCATTTTCTGAATTTCTCCACGAGGGCAGTACTCAGCCATCAGCATTTCTTTCAGCTCCGTCCATGGCATAGCGTTGGCTATGGGGAGACTCATGGCCTTTATATGTCCATTCCACCAGGTGAGAGCCTGGTCAACAAATGTGCATGCGACAAACTTCACTTTCACCTCCTCGGGGCATTCACATATTTCGAATATTGATTCCACCTTTTCCACCCATCTCTTTAGGGTTATCATTCCGCCCGTGCCATTAAAGGTTCGTGGTTTGGCGTTGGTGAAGTCCTTGTAGGAACATGTTCTGGTAGGTCCGTGATTTGTTCCATTGTTCGAACTCCCAGCCCCTTGTCCATTGACTCCACCATTGTTCCCTTGTTGGATTTGTGCCATGGCTGCAGTAACTACAGCAGATACAGCTGCTTGTAATGCAGCTGAGTTGACTTCGGGTGGGGTTGGTCCAGGGTTTCCACGGGTTGGTCGTTGGGGCATCTGTCTGTCATGGAACGGAAAGATGTTGAGTGCCTATGATTTTTGTGAGATTGTGGCCCTACAACTAAGTGTTTTGCATGAACTTAAGTGGTTTCACAAATTAGCATACAATCATGTATATATAGCACATAGCAGATGACGACATCACAATAGAACACATAAAACTTTTCATTAATATTATCCGAATTTTTGATACATGAAAATTTTGCTCAGAAGAGCATACATAAGTGGTGCAAGTTCGGCAGCGTAACGGCTCTATGAGTAGTGTAATCACTTAAACATAGAGTCGATGGTACATAGCATAGATCACCTAAGCATAATACTAAAGATAGATATGACTAGTCCTAGTCATGGTGGGATGCGCCAGGGGGTGGTGCTGAAGAAGTGGACACTCCCTGAAGGTGAGCCACCTGTCGTTCCGTATCCCGAAGGCGAGTCTCCCATCTCACCTGTCTCATGTGGAACTATCGAATAACCTCTCGCGTCTCCTGTTCTGCACGCTCAACCCTAGTCCGCATCTGGTGTATCTGATCGGCGGTGCTCTGCGCCAGGTCGCCAGTGTTCCGCAGCCGTCTCACCATGACCGGAAGTGCGCGATCAGCTGGTCCTGCCTCCTTCAAGTCGTAGAACTCGCGTGACATGCCGAATGGAGGTCGCTGTCCCTACTGCCTGCTCCATCTCCAAAGGTCGATACCCCAGGGGGTGTAGGGCCGGTCGGGCCCATCCGGTGAGCGGGCACCCTAGTCGGGTAAGGGAGGTTGATGACTTCGGACTCTGTGTCCGAATCATCATCATCGCCAGGTTCTTCCTCGGAGTCCTCTCTGACTTCTTCTTCTTCTAGGACCTCCACCGGCTCGGCAGGTCCACCCTCGGCTTCCTCCTCAGGTTCCTCTTCAGACCCTTCCTCGGGGTCTTCTTCGGGTTCCTCTTCCAGCCATCCGTTATTTCCCTGGTTAGGGAAATACGGATCTCCGGGGTGATGGAATCCGGCCATACTGTCTGCGAGAGTGTATAAATGTACTAATCATTATTTCTAAGATGTTTTAGTTACTATGTAATTTGAATTTAATGTTCTCTTCTTGGTATCAAGGGGTATGTTTTTAGGTTTACTGATCATCGAGGTTTTCCCGGAGCATGTGATAGTTGCACTTCGGAGGAAATGTAGTTGATCAGGCTACACTCACCCCTTACTACAACCATGAACAGTCTCGACTTAACCGAGATGTCGATGTTATCTTATTTGATTTGGTATCATATTCTTTCTCCTATATCACACAAGTAAAGATGTTTTATCGTTGTGTTTTATTTGTTTTGTTCAGAGTTGTGTTAGTCCCTCTTTGGTTTATAGTTGCATATCAATGTGTGGTTAGATATGCCAGTACACTATAAACAGAGCTCTGATACCAACCTGTCACACCCCCGAAACCAGACGGCGGAAACATCCGGGGGCTTGCGTGACTTAAATTGAATACCATCACAATGAATATACATGAATCATAACATAAACATCACCATGCATCAATACATTACAACTGATATTGTTTACATCCAGTACATTGTTTTAAATATTACACATTCCTAACACAAAATGTTTCAGAGTTTTCAAAACAAAACATCCTAACATACTTGGTATTACCCTTCCGCTTACCTGTTACCTGAGAATACAAGTTATTTTGGAAAACGTCAACATATGGAATGTTGGTGAGCTCATAAGCAAAGTTGTGATAAAAATGATTTGTATTGTTTGTAAAACCCAGAAAATCCGATATTTTCTGAAAAGACAATAGTTTATCAAAGTGTGAAGATCCGTAAGTTGATGCATGAATGATTTCAAGGCATATATATATAAAAATGGTGTTTTGTATTATAGTTATAGAGTTTACGAGCGAGTGGTGTTGATTTCCACGGAAAACCTAATGTTTCCCGATGTCGAAAGATATACTTGATTACTAATTGTTATACCATCACGTCAAATGAATATTGATTACTCTTCCTTGATTTCTCGGGTGGTGTCGGATAGTATCATTACTAGTGAGTCGTTATAACGAGGTCCGGTAAAGGCTGGTTATAACTGTCAACTACGAACGACCCATAGAGGTACTGTCCGTGATTACTCACGTAATCCAAACCACCTTGATTACTGTTGAATAACGTCCTAAGTTCGTCTACTTTGATTACTCATAAGCCTTAGCAAACGAAGAGAAGAGGAGTACGAAGTCCTGCTACCATCGTAAGTACTTTTAGGCTGTCGAGGATGCGAAGGACACGTTGGCCCATCTCGCATTTGATTACTTTGACCTTACTAGCAATACTAATGGACAACTAGGGCCCAATAGCACATAAAAGCTATTGAAAGTCATGTTATATGGAATTGGGCCATAGGAGGCCCAATGACACATAAGCGTTATCCCCTTTGGGCCCAAAGATCATGTAAATGGACTTGCAAGGTCCAACAAGCATGATTTGAAACTTTCAAGCCCAAAGTTTGAATGTTTACTCGTCTTAGGTAACGCATCTCTAGTGGAGGGTTTGGTTGAACGTTCGTTGTTTTTGTATCGACTTGAGACCGAGCGATTCGTTTATAACGATATTTGGAGTTATACGTGTATTTGTCTTTCGATTTTTGTAAGCCGTATATTAGTATTTTTGACTCAATATTCTATAAATAAATAAAATAATTGGTTTAAAGACAGTAGTTTGACCTTTTCAGCCCATTTCTTTTTATAAAATAACAATTTTAGTTCTTTATATAAAAGAAAAGTCATTTTAGGCCCTTAAAACATTTTCTTGACACTTTTGCATCATAGATTTGTTGAAATGATATTTCTAACTCAAAACTTATTTTGTTGACAGTTTCAGCCCTTCCAGAATAGTATTTTCCGATTAAAGCCCAACTTTTTGCAATTTTTACACTTTTAGCCCAAAATCCAAAAACTTTACATTTTTGATCCTTTTTGGAAATGAAAAGCATTTTTAACCCTTGAAATAGTTTTATTACACTTTTTATCCCCTGTTTTGAAAAGTTTACCAATTCAGCGCCTTTAAATGCCATTTTTTTTCGCAATTTTGGGCTTGTTGGGCCGAAAAGCCCAAAATTAGCCCATTAAGCTAGAAATTGCATTTTAAGTCCTTTAAAAATCATAATA
The DNA here is from genome assembly GCF_052849685.1 of Lactuca virosa. Taxonomy (NCBI): domain Eukaryota; kingdom Viridiplantae; phylum Streptophyta; class Magnoliopsida; order Asterales; family Asteraceae; genus Lactuca; species Lactuca virosa. The sequence continues at coordinate 269,960,472 of NC_136430.1, read as the reverse complement.
TTCATAAAACCAATTATTGTAACTGTTTTGGCTCTTTTAACCCTTAAGAAACCGTGATTTGGCAACCTTTAACCCAATTTTTGTATATTTGACAATTTAAGCCCAAAAATGGATTTTTTTTATGTTGGAATATGTTCATCACAATCTTATAAGCTATCATTCTTGACTTGTTTAGTGTAACATAACTTAGATCATGTTTGTTTTCTTTCTCATGTCATAAATCTCGAGATATCACTCCTTTTTGGCTACATGTTTATCACAAAAACACATAGAATCACACATACATGCATAAAATCACACATAGCATACACATACACATAGATCTACACATTTTTCTTGTATTCTCCCCCATAAAACATATAAAAACCAAAAAGAGAGGGGTATGAAGTTCACCTTGAGTTGTGGGTTCGGTTTTTGAAGAGAGAAATGAAGAAGATTCGATCCTAGCAAGTCTTCTTGGAGAATCTCGAACTTAGATGTTTCTGAGGGTGATCATGAGTTTGAATAGATTAGGATGAGATTTTTGATAAAACAAAGAATCTAGATCATAGATCCAAGCATGAACTTACCTTAGATGATGAATTTGTGGAATAATCTCCTTGAAAAGCTTCCTAAATCTCGAAATTTTGATGAAGGATGAAGAGAGTTCTTTGAGAGTGTTTGAGTGAAATGTGTGTGTGTTTGTGTTGTTTTCGGCCGAGAGAAAAAGAGAGAGGGGAAGAGAGAGACTTGTGAGTTGACATGCATGGAAACATGGGAATTTGCATGGAGAACCAAGATGTAATAGGGAGGTGGCAATCTTAAAGTCAACTCTTCCTCTTTTGTGTTGTTGGGCCGAGAAGAGGAGAAGGAAAAAGAAGATTTGGGCCCTTTAATGCTTAAGCCCATATCATAATTTCATTAGGTGATTTTCGACCCAAAATAAATCAAGGAATGATTTTTTATGATCTATTAGGGCTACATAAATTTGTTGTGGTCCAATAAGGCCCATTAAAGACAACCTAGTTCATTTTAGGCTTATAAGGCCCAAAATATTATGTTTCATGTATATGGGCCCAATTAGGGTCCATTTGAGGGTTCTATGTTCATGATAGTTAAATTGGAAGCTTATTGGTCCATTAGGCCTAATAAGGAAATCCTAGTCCAAAATGGACTTAAACCGGGATCTCTAGGGTTTCCAATTCTTGGTTAACTATTTGCAGTGCTTGAATACATTGTTGGATTGAAGTTTTGTTGTTATTGAATAAGCATCATACATGTTTTCACATTGTTGGTTCATAATTGATATAATTGTTGTAGTTACAAGCATCAAAATTCCTAGTTGTGACATCGAGAAAGGTCAACGTCAAAAGTACTGCTGTTGTCCCTTGGTGCTTCAAGATAAGACTCTATGATTTGAGCCATGAGACACTTACCTTTTTTTAACTTCATCATAAGAAATTCCTTCTTTGTCAAAAGTAGCTGATAAGGTGTTCATCATATCTTCTGTAGTTGAGCAGTTTTGAACCAAACGATAAACATGATATGGAAGAGAGTTTCCAATACACATTGAGATGTAGAACTCTTTTCTCTTCCTTGTTGTACCCATACATAGACTTTAGCTTTAGTCTACTACCAAATGCATTGTCATTAGAGAATTGATGCATAGAGACGATGGAACCCTTGTTAATGATATCAATCATGTAATAGTATATGATCTGGAGAACAACCATGGCCTTTGATTTCCATGCAACAAATTTGAGTTCATCGAAAGGAGGGATCTTTCCGATAGTATACGATTTGGGATTATAGGAGGTCGTCATGATAACTTGAGTGTATCGTAAACCCGCTCTGGTACCAACTGGAGGTTTGTATCGACCGGATACACTCAAGTATGAATAACAAAGAACAAACAAACAAAGCAAAGATCAAACAGAAAATAGAAGAAAATATATAATCACAAAGATACTTTCACTAAGAAATAAAGGTTGTCACAAAGAGAACGAGGTAATAAAAACAATTACTAAGACTTACATTAGAGTTTCACCCTAATGTTGATTACATACGATTATAATAACGAATATCTCACTAATGAAGGGATGTATACATATCTAAGTAAAGGTTTGATCCTAATAACTAAGATTATGGATTAGACATCTATTCTATATATACACATATAACTGCCTAATATACATATGATCACCAAGATCATTGGTTCACGCTGACGCTGATAAGATCTGGTGCTGGCGTTGGCGATCAGCGAGTAGTGTTTGATTCATCAGATCATAAGGTATGACTTTAAAAAACCTATATTTAATATTCCTATTAAATGTGAAAGTACACTTTTTTAATATTTCATAATAAAGTAGTGGGGCAACAATGTCTGGTAAGTTATATTCTATCCATTTTCATTTAAATAATATTCATATTTCTTTCTTTACATATCCTAACGTTCTTTCCCCTTCTCTCTCTTTATCTCTAAATCTAATTTCTTCTTTCTCTTGGCTTACTCAACTATTCTTCTCTATACATACTCTTATATTCTTTTCTTGCATTCTCATCTCGTACTCCTTCTTAGCATCTTCTCAGGCTCATATCTTACTCTATTCATACTCTATTCTCACATCTCTTCATCTTGTCTTACATCCTTATCATGCTCTGTTATTCTCTATCTTTATCTCTCTGATACTCTTCCCACATCATCTCTTCACTTGTCCTTTACTATTATCTCTTCACTTCTCTATGATGTTCTCATAAACTATGCATGCTCTTCTTAGACCTCTTACTCTTAGCATGCCTTTCTCTTACTCTAGTTACACTTTATGTAACACTCATAAAAATCATGCCAAATTTAAACTTTTTTTAAAACATTTCAAATCAATGATTATTACAAAACTTGTTTTCAACCCAATCCCCAATCAAGAAAACATGTGCACATAAATATCATACGCTAGAATATAGAACAGTCAAGCCGATCTAACAGATCATCAATCATAACAACATCCTATAACCAGGATACAGACCTAACTGGTCACTAACATAACATCATCCTACATCCCAGGATACCGACCTAACCAGGTCACTAAGCATATCACCATCCTAACTACAAATATGTAAATCAATAAGCATATCATGCAATAACCCGAATACAAATTCGAAAAGGGCCGACATTGGTGCCTTAGACCCTGTCGATATAGTGATGAGAACTCACCTCACAAGTGTCGAACTGTAGCTATAAGATCAACTCCCGAATCACTGTCACGAACCCCACCACCTATAACCACCATACGGCCAAGTCCATCAGAATATCAATTTACCAAAATATCCTCAAAGTCAACCTAGTCAACCCTTGGTCAAAGTCAAAGTCAATGGTCAAAGTCAACGGTCCATGTTGATCCGGCTCGTTGAGTGTAGCAAGCCAATCGTCGAGTTCTTCAAGAACCCAATAAGTCATAAAACCCTCACTCACCCTTCGAGTTTCTAACCAACTCGACGAGTTCATGCGTGTCCAGAAGTCGGGGAAAATCCTTACTGACTCGTCGAGTCCCCTTACTGACTCGCCGAGTCCATGTAGAACCCAACCACGGTAAATCTTCATCGGACTCGCCGAGTCGTCTATGCGACTCGTCGAGTTCATGTAGTCCATTTCTTATACAAATCTTTTTAAGCCACCCCAAAGCTCCATATTGCAGATCCAACCTCCTAGGGCATGTTTTCCAAGTAAAGTTGTAAACTTTACATACATGCATGGTCCTAAATACCAAAACTAGACAATGGAAAGTGTTAAATCAAAGGAAAGGACCCAAGCTTGCCAAATCTCATAACTTTAGGGCTAAAGGGACCAAGGGGAGTCCAGATCTGAAGTTGCAACTTCAGATCTTGCCCCAATACCCGAAATGACTCCCAAATATGCTAAAGATGGCCCTAAACCCAAACATGAAGAGATCTAGCTAAAGATAAGCCAAGGTAACGACTTCTTACCTTCAAAATGATGTGAAGATATAGTAAAGTCAGATCCACGAGCTCCTCTCTGCTCCAAGCTCCTTATACTTCACACCTACTTCACAAACTGCACCACAAATCACTCTTTAAGCCTCATAACACTCAAGAACAAGGTTAATAGCAATTAGGGTTTCTTCTAGCCGTCAAGGGGGTGATAAGGGACTGGAGGAAAGGACTTAAGGTCCTTTAAATAGAGTGCAAACTCAAAATATTAGGGTTTTATTTCCCAGCTCCTACTCGTCGAGTCCAGGTCCTCCGACTCGTCGAGTAGATCCAGTAATCCACGCGGGTTATCCCGCCTCTACACGATGAGTTGGGGGCAACCAACTCGTCGAGTAGGTCCATAAAGATGTATATAATGCTTTAAAACTTGTACCTAGGAGTCGGGGTGTTACAATTCTCCCCCACTTGAACTAGACTTCGTCCTCGATGTCTGTTGCGGCGAACAATCCCGGATAGTGCTCCCACATCTCTACCTCCGACTCTCACATCCACTCGGATCCCCTTTAGTTCTCCCATTGTACCTTTACCGAAGGTACTTCCTTGTTCCATAGAACCTTCACCTTCCTCTCAAGAACAACCACCAACCTCTCCACGTTATTCAGGCGCTCATCTACCTGAATATCATCTAACGATACCACTGCCGCCTCATCTACTATGCACTTCCGCAATTGTGACACATGGAAGTGTTGTGGACCTGACTGAGCACCTCCGGAAGATCAAGTCGATAAGCCACCTTGCCAACCCTGGAAATGATCCTGAATGGCCTAAAGTATCGGGGACCCAACTTCCCCCTCTTCCTGAAGCGGATCACACCCTTCCAGAGTGAGACCCTCAGGAGTACCATGTCACCGACCTAAAACTCTAAAACTCCAACTCATATCGGTGCCGGTCGGCATAGCTCTTCTGCCGACTCTGTGCGGTCTGCAGTCGTTGTTTAATCTGCTGAATCATTTCAGTAGTCTGCAAGACTACCTCAGTCCGACCCATCACTCTGTGACCACCTCGCCCCAACAGACTGGGGTGCGGCATCTCCATCCATACAACAGCTCATAAGGTGGAGCACCAATGCTGGAGTGAAAGCTATTGTTATAGGAGAACTCTACAAGGGGTAGGTAGGAGTCCTAGCTCCCACCGAAGTCAATAATGCAAGCTCTCAACATATCCTCAATAGTAAGTATGGTCCGCTAACTCTGGCCGTCCGTCTGCGGATGATAGTCTGTACTGAAGTGCAGCCATGTGCCCAGTTCCTCGTGGAACTTCTGCCAGAAACGGGAGGTGAACCGAACATCACGGTCTGAAACGATAGAGACCAGGACTCCATGGCGAGCCAAAATTTCGCGTATATACACATCGGCCAACTTCTCGGCCGATGAGCTCTCCTGAATGGGCAGAAAATGATCACTCTTGGTCAATCGATCCACGATGACCCAAATAGCGTCGAATCCCTTTGTCGTTCTCGGTAGCTTGGTGATGAAGTCGATCGTGATCTGCTCTCATTTCCACATGGGAATCTCTAGAGGCTGCAGCTTGCCATGCGGCCTCTGGTGCTCGGCCTTGACCATCCTGTAGGTCAAGAACCTCTCAACATACCACGTGATCTCTCGCTTCATGCACGGCCACCAGTAACTCAATCGCAAGTCTAGGTACATCTTGGTGCCCCCTGGTGAATAGAGAAACAAGACTTATGAGCCTCCTCCAATATAGTCTGTCTGACCCCACCGAACATCGGAACCCAGACCCGACCGCAAAGAGTCAATAATTCCCGACTATCATGTACAAATCGGGTGTTCTCACTCCTAATCCTCTCAAGCTTCCAGTTCTCCTGACGCATACCCTCTGCCTGGGCTTCCTTAATCAAGCCCACAAGTGGAGAATTCAATGAAATCCACATGCACGTCATTGTAGTAGAAGATTCAGCTGACTTGCGGTTCAGAGCGTCCGCAACCACGTTCGCTTTACCTGGGTGGTAAAGGATCTCACAGTCGTAGTCCTTGACTACATCCAGCCATCTGCGCTGTCTCATGTTCAGGTTCGGCTGATCCATGATGTGTCTCAGGCTCTTATGGTCTGTGTAGATGGTACAGCGGACCCCATATAGGTAATGTCTCCAAATGTTGAGAGCGAATACCACCGCTCCCAACTCCAGATCATGTGTAGGGTATCTCGTCTCATGCGGCTTCAACTGCCGCGATACATAGGCTACACCCGCCACCTCTGCATGAGGACCGCACCCAGTCCCGTGATGGATACATCACAGAAAACTACAAAATCCTCAACTCCCACTGGGAGAGTCAAGACTGGAGGCTCGCATAGTCGCTGTCGGAGGGTCTCAAATGCCCTCTGCTGCTTGGGACCCCATCCAAAATCCACCCCTTCCTCGTCAGACGAGTAAGGGGTACTGCAATTTTGGAGAAATCTTGTATGAATCTCCGGTAGTACCCTGCCAATCCTAAGATGCTCCTGATATCTGAGGGAGATTTTGGGACCTCCCACTGCATAACTGCCTCGATTTTGGCCGGATCGTCCAAAATCCCCTCCTGGTTAACGAGATGTGCCAGGAACTGGACCTCTCGTAACCAAAACTCGCACTTCGAGAACTTGGCATAAAGCCGTTCTTGCCTAAGAACTCCCAATAGCTCCCGCAGATGCTCCTCATGCTGCTCTCGGGTCTTGGAGTACACCAAGATATCATCTATGAACACTATGGCCGAGCGATCGAGCATCGGTCTGCAAAACCGATTCATCAGGTCCATAAATACTGCTGGCGTGTTGGTGAGCCAAAACGGCATCACCACAAACTCGTAGTGTCCATAACGAGTCTGGAACGCGGTCTTCTCCAGGTCCTCTTCCCTAACCCTGACCTGATGGTTTTATCTTGGAGAACCAAGATCCTCCCTACAACTGATCGAAAAGATCATCTATCCTCAGGAGTGGATAACGGTTTTTCACCGTCAACTTTTTCAACTCCCGGTAATCAATGCACATCCGGTGTGAACCATCCTTCTTCCTGACGAAGAGAATCAGTGCTCCCTATGGAGAACTACTCGGACGAATGAACTGCTTGCCCACCAGTCTGCATCTCTGATGATGCCAACCGGTACGGTGCCTTGGCGATAGGGCCGCACCTGGCACATGCTCGATCCTGAACTCGACCTGCCTCTCCGGAGGCAATCCTGGTAACTCCTCCGGAAACACGTCAGCAAACTCTCTGAGTACTGGAACCTCTAATACTAAGACGTGATCCCTGTCCCGCATATCCACCACATACTCTAGATAACCCACACCCCCGTGCTAAATGTACTTCCGAGCCCTGGGAGCCGAACAAAACTCTGATCCCAATCTTGTGCCCTCGCCGTAAACAATCAGTTCTCCCCCACTTGGGGTTCGAACTACTACCTGCTAACCCTCGCAGTCAATCATGGCACCGAAGCGACTAAGCCAGTCCATACCCACAATCACACATAACTCCCCCATGGGAATCAGGATCAGGTTTATCGGGAAAGATACCCCGAAGATCTATCCCACTGACAACCCGAACTCCCTACTAAAAGACTGAGAAACAAATGACCGACTCGCCCCCGAGTCGAATAATACCAAAGCAGGTAAGGAGTTCACTAAAAACGTACCTAATCACAGGTACAACATATACGCATAAAACGGATATAATTAGTAAGATAAGGGATAGAAACATACCAACAACCACGTCTGGTGCTGCCCTCGCCTCCTCTATTGTAAGCTGGAAGGCGCGTCCTTGAGCCCTCGGGGGCGCTGCTCGTCCATGAATCCCGTCAGTAATCCTTAATGTGGCTGGCGCTGGAGCCTACGCTGGCCTGGCTGCGAGCTGTGGACAGTTGGTCTTCACGTGACCAACCTGATGACAGTGGTAGCAGATCCTCATATCCAGAACCGGGGCTGTCTGGCGACAATCCTTCGCATAATGCCTCTCCGTGCTGCATTTGCGGCACGCGCTGCTGAATCTGCAAACCCCCGAGTCACCCTTCCCGTACTTGCCACAAGTGCGGCCCTGCTGTCCCCCGGACCTGGAATCAACGGTGTTAGACTGCTTTGGCGCAGGGTGTGACTGTGCCGGGGCCTGCCGCTTCTCTCTCAACTGGAGCTCATTCTCCAAATCACGCCGCCTACCGGCCTCCTGTATCTACGACAAAGTATCACAACGTTGGGTAGCAACAAACTGTCGAATATCAGTCTTTAGCATGCTCAGATAACGTCTCATCTGAGCCTGTTCAGAAGCAAAATCCGGGCAGAACATCACCCTCTTTGTGAACATGCGGGTGATATCCGTCACCGTCACACTATCCTGTCTTAAATCCAGAAACTCCTGAGCTAACCGTTCCCGCTCGACTCGTGGATTGTAGCGAGCGCGGAACATATCTCGAAACTGCTCCCAAGTAACAGCATCTCTATGATCATCAGAATACGATCCAGTCACCAACCTCCACCAGTCCTTTGCCCCGATCGTCAGCAGGGTCAGGACACATTTGACCTTCTGGTCAGTAGGACACGAACAAGTGAAGAAGCACCCCTCCACGTCAGATAGCGACGTCATGGCTTTGATGGGGTCTTAAGTCCCATCAAAAATAGGGTGCTTCGTGTTGGCAAAGTCCCGATACTTAAAAGCCCGATTGGCTCCCAACCTTACCACCGTTACAGCCGATGTGGCTGCTGCGGCAGCCATCTTAGTGAGGGCTGCATAAAGATCATCGAAATACTCCACCATGGAGGTATTAATATACCCAAATATCTCCGGTAACTGAACCCAAAACATAGCAACAACCTCATTATGTAGGATCTCCTGGATCCTGGCGTCCATCTCGTCTGGCGCCATATGGCTGATAGTCTCGGGCGCTGTCGGAGCCTCCTGTCCGCCCCTTCTGATCCTGACCAGGATCCAGTCACGAATAGTCAAGTAACCACCATGCTGAAAATATACCAGAAATATATCAAATAATCCACATAACAATCCGGGAACCAACTCCTAACCAAACCCTAGGGTTTGTGACTTCCTTGCTACGCGTATGGGTCCTGTGCTTTCAGTAGTACGGGACATACTACCTTCCACACCTACCCATATTTGTATCAAGTATCATCACAACACCCTAAAACTATACGTAAGCATGGCATGCACTGAATCCTCACTCCTAAAGGAAGGCTAAATATCTTATAACTGGCGGACTCATCCCAAACAACCCATCCATGAAACGTCCACCAACCCTGCAACACTCATGTATGCTAACCACACATAACGCCGGACCCTATAGACTTTCAAATACCTGATCCTACCCTAAGCCCTTCATCAAACCAGAACAGGAAATAAGGCCAAACCAAACATTCTCAGGCTATAAGATCTTAATTATGTACGATCGCGATGCATACACTAAGCAACCACAGTAATGATGTCAATTTCATATACAGAAAAACCCTAGGCTACCGGGCATCATATAATCAGGCGATTTTATCATGAAATTCTTGAAGATCCCTAACCTAGTACTAGCATACTGTTCTAACAAATCACATAAATAAAATAATCCGTATGGTATTTTGGGGTCTATCCGCAAGCTCCGGCTGATTGTACACTTGCATCCTCCTTTATTATTTTGAAAACATTTTAAGAAAATAGTTTTAAAATCCTGTAATCAGTTTGAGACTGGAAACACACGAGTTTTTCCTCCAATTCACTTAAACCAAGGCTCTGATACCAACTTGTAAAACTCATAAAAATCATTCCAAATTGAAACATTTTTTAAAACATTTCAAACCAATGATTATTACAAAACTTGTTTTCAAATAGTATAATGTCAGAGTATCCTAGAATCAAATCATAAAACCATAAAATATGAGGAGTTGTACGATCATGCTTTCGGCTTCCCGCGATCATCAGAAGTACCTGAAACAATAATCGATAAATGTAAGCTCCAAGGCTTAGTGAGTTACCCCCAAAATACCAACGCCATAAAACATATCAATAACATATAAGTAAACAACATGCATAATGAGCTTTCAGCTTGACTGGACCGCCTCGCAGGCCTTCAGCCTATCTGGACCGCTCTCTGAGCCTTCGGCATGCCTGGACCGCCTCGTTGGGCCTACAGCCTATCCGGACCGCTCGTTGGGCCTTCAGTCTGACTAGCATGCCCTCCTGGGCCTGTAGTCTATCCGGACCGCCCTGGGTATGTTGGCCTTCAGCACAAAGTAGGACCGCCTCAACCCAACCCCAATCAAACAAACATGTGCACATAAATATCATACACTAGCATATAGAACAGTCAAGCCGATCTAACAGATCATCAATCATAGCAACATCCTATAACCAGGATACAGACCTAACCGATCACTAACATAGCATCATCCTACATACCAGGATACCGACCTAACCAGGTCACTAAGCATATCACCATCCTAACTACCAGGACGTAAATCAATAAGCATATCATGCAATAACCCGGATACAAATCCGAAAAGGGTCGACATTGGTGCCTTAGCCGCTGTTGATATAGTGACGAGAACTCACCTCACAAGTGTCGAACTTTAGTTATAAGATCAACTCCCGAATCAATGTCACAAACCCCACCACCTATAACCACCATAGGACCAAGTCCATCCAAATACCAATTTACCAAAATACCCTCAAAGGCCAACTGGTCAACCCTTGGTCAAAGTCAAAGTCAAAGGTCAAAGTCAACGGTCAATGTTGACCCGGCTCGTCGAGTGCAGCTAGCCACTCATCGAGTTCTTCCAGAACTTAGAAAGTCATAAAACCCTCACTGACTCGTCGAGTTTCCAACCTACGTGTCGAGTTCATGCGTGTCCAGAAGTCGGGGAAAATCCTTACTGACTCGTCGAGTCCCCTTACTGACTCGCCGAGACCATGCAGAACCCAACCATAGTAAATCTTCATACGACTCTCCGAGTCGTCTATGCGACTCGTCGAGTTCAAGCAGTCCATTTCTTATACAAATGTTTATAAGCCACCCCAAAGCTCCATATTGCAGATCCAACCTCCTAGGGCATGTTTTCCACGTAAAGTTGAAAACTTTATCTACATGCATGGTCCTAAATACCAAAACTAGACAATGGAAAGTGTTAACTCAAAGGAAAGGACCCAAGCTTGCCAAATCTCATAACTTTAGGGCTAAAGGGACCAAGGGGAGTCCAGATCTGAAGTTGCAACTTCAGATCTTGCCCCAATACCCGAAATGACTCCCAAATATGCTAAAGATGGCCCTAAACCCAAACATGAAGAGATCTAGCTAAAGATAAGCCAAGGTAACGACTTGTTACCTTCAAAATGATGTGAAGATATAGTAAAGTCAGATCCACGAGCTCCTCTCTGCTCCAAGCTCCTTATACTTCACACCTACTTCACAAACTGCACCACAAATCACTCTTTAAGCCTCACAACACTCAAGAACAAGGTTAATAGCAATTAGGGTTTCTTCTAGCCATCAAGGGGTGATAAGGGACTGGAAATACGGTGCAAACTCAAAAAATTAGGGTTTCATTTCCCAGCTCCTACTCATCGAGTCCAGGTCCTCAGACTCGTCGAGTAGATCCTGTAATCTACGCTGGTTATCCCGCCTCTACACGACGAGTTGGGGGCAACCAACTTGTCGAGTAGGTCCATAAAGATGTATATAATGCTTTAAAACTTGTACCTGGGAGTCGGGGTGTTACACTTTATCTCTTTATATTTAACTTCTCATTCCCTAACATTCTATTCTCATCTAAACCCAAGAGGTCTAATTACATATGATAACTATATTTATCATATGAGGGAACTACATGCCTTTAATCTTATTGCGAACAACCATTTGGAAATAACCCCCTTAATCTTGATCCCTCTCGGATCCCTTAATATCCTTGGGCTTCTTTCAAATTCCTTGAGGACTCCTTAATATTAATCCATCACGAATTCTCTCGAAGCTCTTACAAAACTCTCTTACCTTGTTGCACTCACCGAATCCTTACTCTATCTTCTCCAACCATACACAATCTCATTCCCCAATGGAATCATGTTTCTATAATTTTATAACACTTAATGTGACTCATCACATAATACCTGTCCCACAGACAATCTATCACTTTGTTTCCTTAAGAGGTCTTCTACTAGTCATCTTGTACTTCACTCATGAAGTACTTAGTATTTATCTTCATCTCATACAAATAGGTATTTTGCACAATACCATTAACATCTAGACATACATGAATACTCTCTATCAAGCTCTATCTATATCCATATTCTCTTAGATATCTAACGTAGTACCTTTCCCTTATAACCGCACAAACATTCATATATAAGATTATAGTGAATATAATCCTACTATTCCTGCATCTATATCTTTGTGGGTAATACTAATAATACCACCAACATCTACTCGTATACACACATACTCTAAACATATATACATGCTCAGATACATGGTTTTAAACGCATGTTCTATGTATATACTCTAATTATACATATATGCTCAGATACATGTTGTTGAATGTATAACTAAAATCTATACCCTTTAATAACTTGAGGGCATTCACTTAGTGCCTCAAGATCTAACAAACATGTATATATATATATATATATATATATATATATATATATATATATATATATATATATATATATATATATATCTGTGTGTGTGTGTGTTTGTGTGTGTGTATGTGTGTGTGTGTGTTGGATTAAGTGTCAGAGGTCATAACTAAATTGGTGAAAACTTTCTGAATAAAAACAAATTCGTTTTTCGGGCGCCATCAATACCTAGAAACAACTAGAAATGACTTTAGGAGAGATGACAGTTGATTTATTGATTTATTATACGATTAATAAATTAATATGAAATCAATAGAAATTAATTAAGAGTTAATCATAATTAACTGGGATTAAATTCTAGGTTAATTAGAATTAACTAAAAGTGTAGGGGTTGAATTGTAATTGTTCTTAATTGAGTAAGAAAAGGAAATTCTAGAACCCATAGGGTGGTGCACATTTTTGGCATTGCATTTGGAGGATTCTTGAAGCTTGCTTAACTAATAAGTATTATCATATTTGAATAGATAAAATAGTATTGTTTTATTATTCAAATCTAAGGTTTTTCTTTTACCACCTACACTATAAATAGGACCTAAGGGAGCCAATTTTCGTTCATGACATTCCTTGTAACATCCATAAAAATCATGCCAAATTTAAACTTTTTAAAACATTTAAAACCAATGATTATTACAAAACTTGTTTTGAAAATAGTATAATGGCAGAGTATCCTAGAATCAAATCATGAAAACATAAAGAGGTGTACGATCACGCCTTCACTTTCCCGCGATCATCAGAAGTACCTGAAACCAAATCAACAACTGTAAGCCTGAAACTTAGTGATTTCCCCCAAAATACCAACGCCATACAATCATAATCATATCATATAAACAAACATCATGCATAATGAGCCTTCAGCCTGACTGGACTGCCTCGTAGGGCCTTCGGCCTATATGGACCGCCTCGCAGGGCCTACAGCCTTTCCAGACCGCTCGCCGGGCCTTCGTCCCGAGAGGACCGCCTCTTAGGGCCTTTAGTCTATCCGGACTGCCCTGGGTATGTTGGCCTTTAGCACAAAGCAGGACCACCTCAACCCAACCCCCAATCAAACAATCACGTGCACATAAATATCATACGCTAACAGATATAACAGTCAAACCGATCTAACAGATCACTAATCATAGCAACATCCTATAACCAGGATACAGACCTAACTGGTCACTAACATAGCATCATCGTATATACCAGGATACCGACCTAACCAGGTCACTAAGCATATCACCATCCTAACTACTAGGATGTAAATCAATAATCATATCATGCAATAACCCGGATACAAATCTGAAAAGGGTCGGCATTGGTGCCTTAGACCCTGTTGATATAGTGAAAAGAACTCACCTCACAAATGTCGAACTGTAGTGATAAGATCAAGCTCTCAAATCCCAGCCACAAACTCCAGCACCTATATTCATCAATGATTCACTTGCATAAATTCCCAAATTATGAAAGTACTCCCAGAAGTCAACCGGTGAATCCCTTGATCAAAGTCAAAGTCAACGATCAAGGTTAGCAATCTATGTTGACCCAACTCGTCGAGTGCGGTTCACTGACTCGTCGAGTCCTTCCAGACTCAAGAAATTATGAAAAACCTAGTGACTCGCCGAGTTTCCAGACAACTCGTCGAGTCCATGCGTGTCCAAAAGTCAGGAAAACCCTAACTGACTCGTCAAGTCGTCTCACTGACTCGTCGAGTCCACGCAAAAAACAACAGCGGCTAATCTTCATCGGACTCGACGAGTTGCAGGGTCAACTCGTCGAGTTCTTCAGTCCATTCTCATTCAAACGTTTTTAAGCTACCCTAAAGCTCCAAAATGCAGATCTAACCTCCCAGGGCATGGTTTCCATGTAAAGTTGCAAACTTTACGTGCATGCATGGTCCTAGATGCCAAAACCAAGTTAAAGGAAAGGTTTAACCCAAATAGAAGGGCCCAATATTGTTAAATCTGATAACTTTATGGCTATAGAGACTTAGAGAAATCCAGATATGAAGTTACAAATTCAGATCTTGACCAATACCCGAAATGGTTCACATATATGCTAAAATGGTCGTAAACTTAAGCATGTAGAGATCTAGCTAGAGGGAAGTCAAGGTAACGACTTGTTACCTTCAAAATGATGCAAAGATGAAGTAGAGTCAGATCCACAAGCTTTTCTTTGCTCCAAGCTCCTTAGACTGCAAGCCTTCTTCACAAAAACCACTTTCCAAGCTTCTTCACACGCACAACTGGAGGGTATTCGAGATTAGGGTTTTATGGACTCAAGGGGGGCGGTAAGGGAGGCTGAGGGAGGCTAATAGCCCTTTAAATATGGTGAAAAAACCCGTAAATTAGGGTTTTCCAGCTCCTACTCGTCGAGTCAGGGTCCTCCGACTCGCCAAGTAGGTCCAATAATCCACGCGGGCTAACCTGCCTCTACGCGGCGAGTTGGGGCAACCAACTCATAGAGTAGGTCCATAAACATGTAAATAAGGTTTTAAAACATATACCTGGGAGTCGGGGTGTTACAATTCTCCCCCACTTGAACTAGACTTCGTCCTCGAAGTCTGCTACGGTGAACAATTCTGGATAGTGCTTCCGGCTGCCATGTCCACTCGGATCCCCTCCTGTGCTCCCACTGTACCTTTACCAGATGTACTTCCTTGTTCTGTAGAACCTTCACCTTCCTCTCAAGAACGGCTACCGGTGTCTCCACGTAATTCAGACGCTTATCGACCTGAATATCATCTAACGACACTACCGCCTCTTCATCCAACATACACTTTCACAACTGTGAAACATAGAAAGTGTTGTGGATCTGACTAAGCTCCTCAGGAAGATCTAGTCTATACGCCACCTTGCCAACCCTGTCAGCGATCCCGAATGGCCTGACGTATCGGGGACCCAACTTCCCCCTCTTCCTGAAGTCAATCACACCCTTACATGGTGAGACCTTCAGGAGTACCATGTCACCGACCTGAAACTCCAACTCAGATCGGCGCCCGTCGGCGTAACTCTTCTGCCGACTCTATGCGGTCTTCAACCGCTGTCTGATTTGTTGAATCATCTCGGTAGTCTACAGGACTTCCTCGGTCCGACCCATCACCCTGTGACCAACCTTGCCCCAACAGACTAGGGTGCGACATCTCCGTCCATACAATAGCTCGTATGGTGGGGCACCAATACTGGAATGAAAGCTGTTGTTGTAGGAGATCTTTATAAGGGGTAGGTAGGAGTCCCAGCTCCCACCGAAGTCAATAACATAGGCTCTCAGCATATCCTTGAGAGTCCGTATGGTCCGCTCACTCAGGTCGTCCATCTGCGGATGATAGGTTGTAATGAAGTGCAGCCGCGTGCCCAGTTCCTCGTGGAACTTCTGCCAGAAACGGGAGGTGAACCGAACATCACGATCTGAGACAATAGAGACCGAAACCCGTGGCGAGCAACGATCTCGTGGATATACACGTCGGCTAGCTTCTCGGCCGATGAAATCTCCCGTATCGCTAAAAAGTGGGCGCTCTTGGTCAATCGATCCACGACGACCCAAATAGCATCGAAGCCCTTCGCCGTCCTCGGCAGCTTCGTGATAAAACCCATCGTGATCTGTTCCCACTTCCACATGGGAACCTCTAGATGGTGCAGCCTTGACCATCTTGCAGGTGAGACACCTCTCCACGTACCAAGCGATTTCTTGCTTCATGCACGACCACCAGTAACTCAATCGTAAATCCTGGTACATCTTGGTGGCCCCTGGGTGAATAGAGAAGAAAGACTTATGAGCCTCCTCCAGTACAATATGTATGACCCCACCAGACATCGGAACCCATACCCGACCACAACGGGTCAATAATCCCTGGCTATTCTGTACATACCGGGTGTTCTCACCTCTAATCCTCTCATGCTTCCAGTTCTCCTGACACATACCCTCTGCCTCAGCTTCCCTGATCAAGCTTACAAGTGGAGAATCCACGGATATCCTCATACATGTCACTGGGGTAGAAAATCCAGCTGCCTTGCGGCTCAGAGCATCCGCAACCACACTCGCTTAACCTGGATGGTATAGGATCTCACAGTCGTAGTCCTTGACTACATCCAGCCACATGCGCTGTCTCATATTCAGGTTCGGCTGATCCATGATGTGTCTTAGGCTCTTATGGTCCGTGTATATGGTACAAAGGACCCCATAGAGGTAATGTCTCCAAATCTTGAGAGCGAATACCACCGCTCCCAACTCCAGGTCAGGAGTAGGGTATCTCGTCTCGTGCGGCTTCAGCTGCCGCGACGCGTAGTCTATCACCCGTCCTCTCTAGATGAGGACCGCTCCCAGTCCTATGATGGATGCATCATAGAACACTACAAAATCCTCAACTCCCTCCGGGAGAGTCAAGATTCGAGCCTCTCATAGTCGCTGTTTGAGGGTCTTAAACTCCCTCTGCTGCTCGGGGCCCCACCGGAAATCCACCCCCTTCCTCGTCAGATGCGTGAAGGGTACTACAATCTTGTAGAAATCCTGTATGAATCTCCGGTAGTACCCAGCCAATCCCAAGAAACTCTTGATATCCGAGGGAGATTTCATAACCTCCCACTGCATAACCGCCTCGATTTTGGCAGGATCGACCAAAATCCCCTCCTAGTTAACGTGGTGTCCAAGGAACTGAACCTCTCGTAACAAAAACTCACACTTCGAGAACTTGGCATAAAGTCGTTCTCGCCTTAAAACTCCCAGTAGCTCCCGAAGATGCTCCTCATGTTGCTCATGGTTCTTAGAGTACACCAAAATATCGTCTATGAACACAATGACCGAGCGATCGAGCATCGGTCTGCGGACCCGATTCATCAGGTCCATAAATACTGCTGGCGCTTTGGTGAGCACGAACGACATCGCCATGAACTCGTAATGTCATCAACGAGTCGGGAATGCGGTCTTCTCCACGTCCTCCTCCCTAACCCTGAACTGATTGTACCCAGACCTCAGGTCTATCTTGGAGAACCAAGATTCCCCCTGCAACTGATCGAATAGATCATCTATCCTCAGGAGTGGATAACGGTTCTTCACCGTTAGCTTGTTCAACTACCGGTAGTCAATGCACATCCTGTGTGAACCATCCTTTTTCCTGACGAAGAGAATCGGCACTCCCTACGGAGAACTGCTCGGACGAATGAACTGCTTGCCCAACAGTTCTTATAGATGTGAAGATAACTCCTGCATCTCCGGTGGTGCCAACCAGTACGGAGCCTTGGCGATAGGGGCCGCACCTGGTACTAGGTCGATCCAAAACTCAGCCTCTCTCTCCGGAGGCACTCTAGGTAACTCCTACGGGAACACATCAGCAAACTCCCTGACTACGGGAACCTCTAAAGCTGAAATCTGATCCCTAACCCGCGTATCCACCACATACGCTAGATAACCCGCACAACAGTGCTGAATGTACTGTCAAGCCCTGAAAGCTGAACAAAACCCTGGTCCCAATCTGGTACCCTCGCCATATACAATCAGTTCTCCACCGCTTGGGGTTCGAACCACCACTTGCTTACCCTCACAGTCGATCATGGCACCGAAACGACTAAGCCAGTTCATACCCATGATCACAAATACATCCCCCATGGGAATCGGGATCAAGTCTATCGAGAAGGATACCCCGAAGATCTCCAACACACATCCTTGATAAATTGAAGAAACGGAAACCCCATGTTCGTTGGCGATAGAGACTCGCAACAGGCACTCTATCTCTCCTATTGGCAAACTGAACTCCCTACTGAATGACTAATAGACAAAAGACCGACTCGCCCCCAAGTCAAATAATACCAAAGCAGGTAAGGAGCTAACTAAAAACATACCTAATCACAGGTACAAACATATAAGCATAAAACAGATATAATCAGTAAGATAAGGGATAGAAACATACCAGCAACCACGTCTGGTGCTACCCTGGCCTCCTCCGCTATAAGCTAGAAGGTGCGTCCCTGAGCCCTCGGCGGTGCTGCTCTACCCTGACTCTCGTCAGTAATCCTCAGTGTAGCCGGTGCTGGAGCCTATGCCGGCCTGGCAGCGAGCTGTGGATAGTTGGTCTTCACGTGACCAACCTGATGACAGTGGTCGAAGATCCTCATATCATGAACCGGGGCTGTCTGGCAACAATCCTTCGCATAATGCCCCTCCTTGCCGCATTTGCAGCACACGATGCTCAATCTGCAAACCCCCGAGTGACCCTTCCCGCACTTCCCGCGATCATCAGAAGTACCTGAAACAATAATCGATAAATGTAAGCTCGAAGGCTTAGTGAGTTACCCCCAAAATACCAACGCCATAAAACATATCAATAACATATAAGTAAACAACATGCATAATGAGCTTTCAGCTTGACTGGACCGCCTCGCAGGCCTTCAGCCTATCTGGACCGCTCTCTGAGCCTTCGGCATGCCTGGACCGCCTCGCTGGGCCTACAGCCTATCCGGACCGCTCGTTGGGCCTTCAGTCTGACTAGCATGCCCTCCTGGGCCTGTAGTCTATCCGGACCGCCCTGGGTATGTTGGCCTTCAGCACAAAGTAGGACCGCCTCAACCCAACCCCATTCAAACAAACATGTGCACATAAATATCATACACTAGCATATAGAATAGTCGAGCCGATCTAACAGATCATCAATCATAGCAACATCCTATAAACAGGATACAAACCTAACCGATCACTAACATAGCATCATCCTACATACCAGGATACCGACCTAACCAGGTCACTAAGCATATCACCATCCTAACTACCAGGACGTAAATCAATAAGCATATCATGCAATAACCCGGATACAAATCCGAAAAGGGTCGACATTGGTGCCTTAGACGCTGTTGATATAGTGACGAGAACTCACCTCACAAGTGTCGAACTTTAGCTATAAGATCAACTCCCGAATCAATGTCACAAACCCCACCACCTATAACCACCATAGGACCAAGTCCATCCAAATACCAATTTACCAAAATACCCTCAAAGGCCAACTGGTCAACCCTTGGTCAAAGTCAAAGTCAAAGGTCAAAGTCAACGGTCAATGTTGATCCGGCTCGTCGAGTGCAGCTAGCCACTCATCGAGTTCTTCCAGAACTTAGAAAGTCATAAAACCCTCACTGACTCGTCGAGTTTCCAACCTACGTGTCGAGTTCATGCGTGTCCAGAAGTCGGGGAAAATCCTTACTGACTCGTCGAGTCCCCTTACTGACTCACCGAGACCATGCAGAACCCAACCATAGTAAATCTTCATACGACTCTCCGAGTCGTCTATGCGACTCGTCGAGTTCAAGCAGTCCATTTCTTATACAAATGTTTATAAGCCACCCCAAAGCTCCATATTGCAGATCCAACCTCCTAGGGCATGTTTTCCACGTAATGTTGAAAACTTTATGTACATGCATGGTCCTAAATACCAAAACTAGACAATGGAAAGTGTTAACTCAAAGGAAAGGACCCAAGCTTGCCAAATCTCATAACTTTAGGGCTAAAGGGACCAAGGGGAGTCCAGATCTGAAGTTGCAACTTCAGATCTTGCCCCAATACCCGAAATGACTCCCAAATATGCTAAAGATGGCCCTAAACCCAAACATGAAGAGATCTAGCTAAAGATAAGCCAAGGTAACGACTTGTTACCTTCAAAATGATGTGAAGATATAGTAAAGTCAGATCCACGAGCTCCTCTCTGCTCCAAGCTCCTTATACTTCACACCTACTTCACAAACTACACCACAAATCACTCTTTAAGCCTCACAACACTCAAGAACAAGGTTAATAGCAATTAGGGTTTCTTCTAGCCATCAAGGGGTGATAAGGGACTGGAGGAAAGGACTTAAGGTCCTTTAAATACGGTGCAAACTCAAAAAATTAGGGTTTCATTTCCCAGCTCCTACTCATCGAGTCCAGGTCCTCAGACTCGTCGAGTAGATCCTGTAATCTACGCTGGTTATCCCGCCTCTACACGACGAGTTGGGGGAACCAACTTGTCGAGTAGGTCCATAAAGATGTATATAATGCTTTAAAACTTGTACCTGGGAGTCGGGGTGTTACACTTTATCTCTTTATATTTAACTTCTCATTCCCTAACATTCTATTCTCATCTAAACCCAAGAGGTCTAATTACATATGATAACTATATTTATCATATGAGGGAACTACATGCCTTTAATCTTATTGCGAACAACCATTTGGAAATAACCCCCTTAATCTTGATCCCTCTCGGATCCCTTAATATCCTTGGGCTTCTTTCAAATTCCTTGAGGACTCCTTAATATTAATCCATCACGAATTCTCTCGAAGCTCTTACAAAACTCTCTTACCATGTTGCACTCACCGAATCCTTACTCTATCTTCTCCAACCATACACAATCTCATTCCCCAATGGAATCATGTTTCTATAATTTTATAACACTTAATGTGACTCATCACATAATACCTGTCCCACAGACAATCTATCACTTTGTTTCCTTAAGAGGTCTTCTACTAGTCATCTTGTACTTCACTCATGAAGTACTTAGTATTTATCTTCATCTCATACAAATAGGTATTTTGCACAATACCATTAACATCTAGACATACATGAATACTCTCTATCAAGCTCTATCTATATCCATATTCTCTTAGATATCTAACGTAGTACCTTTCCCTTATAACCGCACAAACATTCATATACAAGATTATAGTGAATATAATCCTACTATTCCCGCATCTATATCTTTGTGGGTAATACTAATAATACCACCAACATCTACTCGTATACACACATACTCTAAACATATATACATGCTCAGATACATGGTTTTAAACGCATGTTCTATGTATATACTCTAATTATACATATATGCTCAGATACATGTTGTTGAATGTATAACTAAAATCTATACCCTTTAATAACTTGAGGGCATTCACTTAGTACCTCAAGATCTAACAAACATGTATATATATATATATATATATATATATATATATATATATATATATATATATATATATATATATATATATATATATATATATATATCTGTGTGTGTGTGTGTTTGTGTGTGTGTATGTGTGTGTGTGTGTGTTGGATTAAGTGTCAGAGGTCATAACTAAATTGGTGAAAACTTTCTGAATAAAAACAAATTCGTTTTTCGGTCGCCATCAATACCTAGAAACAACTAGAAATGACTTTAGGAGAGATGACAGTTGATTTATTGATTTATTATACGATTAATAAATTAATATGAAATCAATAGAAATTAATTAAGAGTTAATCATAATTAACTGGGATTAAATTCTAGGTTAATTAGAATTAACTAAAAGTGTAGGGGTTGAATTGTAATTGTTCTTAATTGAGCAAGAAAAGGAAATTCTAGAACCCATAGGGTGGTGCACATTTTTGGCATTGCATTTGGAGGATTCTTGAAGCTTGCTTAACTAATAAGTATTATCATATTTGAATAGATAAAATAGTATTGTTTTATTATTCAAATCTAAGGTTTTTCTTTTACCACCTACACTATAAATAGGACCCAAGGGAGCCAATTTTCGTTCATGACATTCCTTGTAAAATCCATAAAAATCATGCCAAATTTAAACTTTTTAAAACATTTAAAACCAATGATTATTACAAAACTTGTTTTGAAAATAGTATAATGGCAGAGTATCCTAGAATCAAATCATGAAAACATAAAGAGGTGTACGATCACGCCTTCACTTTCCCGCGATCATCAGAAGTACCTGAAACATAATCAACAACTGTAAGCCTGAAGCTTAGTGATTTCCCCCAAAATACCAACGCCATACAATCATAATCATATCATATAAACAAACATCATGCATAATGAGCCTTCAGCCTGACTGGACTGCCTCGTAGGGCCTTCGGCCTATATGGACCGCCTCGCACGGCCTACAGCCTTTCCAGACCGCTCGTCGGGCCTTCGTCCCGAGAGGACCGCCTCTTAGGGCCTTTAGTCTATCCGGACTGCCCTGGGTATGTTGGCCTTTAGCACAAAGCAGGACCACCTCAACCCAACCCCCAATCAAACAATCACGTGCACATAAATATCATACGCTAACAGATATAACAGTCAAACCGATCTAACAGATCACTAATCATAGCAACATCCTATAACCAGGATACAGACCTAACTGGTCACTAACATAGCATCATCGTATATACAAGGATACCGACCTAACCAGGTCACTAAGCATATCACCATCCTAACTACTAGGATGTAAATCAATAATCATATCATGCAATAACCCGGATACAAATCTGAAAAGGGTCGGCATTGGTGCCTTAGACCCTGTTGATATAGTGAAAAGAACTCACCTCACAAATGTTGAACTGTAGTGATAAGATCAAGCTCTCAAATCCCAGCCACAAACTCCAGCACCTATATTCATCAATGATTCACTTGCATAAATTCCCAAATTATGAAAGTACTCCCAGAAGTCAACCGGTCAATCCCTTGATCAAAGTCAAAGTCAACGATCAAGGTCAGCAATCCATGTTGACCCAACTCGTCGAGTGCGGTTCACTGACTCGTCGAGTCCTTCCAGACTCAAGAAATTATGAAAAACCTAGTGACTCGCCGAGTTTCCAGACAACTCGTCGAGTCCATGCGTGTCCAAAAGTCGGGAAAACCCTAACTGACTTGTCAAGTCGTCTCACTGACTCGTCGAGTCCACGCAAAAAACAACAGCGGCTAATCTTCATCGGACTCGACGAGTTGCAGGGTCAACTCGTCGAGTTTCTTCAGTTCATTCTCATTCAAACGTTTTTAAGCTACCCTAAAGCTCCAAAATGCAGATCTAACCTCCCAGGGCATGGTTTCCATGTAAAGTTGCAAACTTTACGTGCATGCATGGTCCTAGATGCCAAAACCAAGTTAAAGGAAAGGTTTAACCCAAATAGAAGGGCCCAATATTGTTAAATCTGATAACTTTATGGCTATAGAGACTTAGAGAAATCCAGATATGAAGTTACAAATTCAGATCTTGACCAATACCCGAAATGGTTCACATATATGCTAAAATGGCCGTAAACTTAAGCATGTAGAGATCTAGCTAGAGGGAAGTCAAGGTAACGACTTGTTACCTTCAAAATGATGCAAAGATGAAGTAGAGTCAGATCCACAAGCTTTTCTTTGCTCCAAGCTCCTTAGACTGCAAGCCTTCTTCACAAAAACCACTTTCCAAGCTTCTTCACACGCACAACTGGAGGGTATTCGAGATTAGGGTTTTATGGACTCAAGGGGGGCGGTAAGGGAGGCTGAGGGAGGCTAATAGCCCTTTAAATATGGTGAAAAAACCCGTAAATTAGGGTTTTCCAGCTCCTACTCGTCGAGTCAGGGTCCTCCGACTCGCCAAGTAGGTCCAATAATCCACGCGGGCTAACCTGCCTCTACGCGGCGAGTTGGGGCAACCAACTCATAGAGTAGGTCCATAAACATGTAAATAAGGTTTTAAAACATATACCTGGGAGTCGGGGTGTTACAATTCTCCCCCACTTGAACTAGACTTCGTCCTCGAAGTCTGCTACGGTGAACAATTCTGGATAGTGCTTCCGGCTGCCACGTCCACTCGGATCCCCTCCTGTGCTCCCACTGTACCTTTACCAGATGTACTTCCTTGTTCTGTAGAACCTTCACCTTCCTCTCAAGAACGGCTACCGGTGTCTCCACGTAATTCAGACGTTTATCGACCTGAATATCATCTAACGACACTACCGCCTCTTCATCCAGTATACACTTTCACAACTGTGAAACATAGAAAGTGTTGTGGATCTGACTAAGCTCCTCAGGAAGATCTAGTCTATACGCCACCTTGCCAACCCTGTCAGCGATCCCGAATGGCCTGATGTATCGGGGACCCAACTTCCCCCTCTTCCTGAAGTCAATCACACCCTTACATGGTGAGACCTTCAGGAGTACCATGTCACCGACCTGAAACTCCAACTCAGATCGGCGCCGGTCGGCGTAACTCTTCTGCCGACTCTATGCGGCCTTCAACCGCTGTCTGATTTGTTGAATCATCTCGGTAGTCTACAGGACTACCTCGGTCCGACCCATCACCTTGTGACCAACCTTGCCCCAACAGACTAGGGTGCGACATCTCCGTCCATATAATAGCTCGTATGGTGGGGCACCAATACTGGAATGAAAGCTGTTGTTGTAGGAGATCTCTATAAGGGGTAGGTAGGAGTCCCAGCTCCCACCGAAGTCAATAACACAGGCTCTCAGCATATCCTTGAGAGTCCGTATGGTCCGCTCACTCAGGTCGTCCATCTGCGAATGATAGGTTGTAATGAAGTGCAGCCGCGTGCCCAGTTCCTCGTGGAACTTCTGCCAGAAACGGGAGGTGAACCGAACATCACGATCTGAGACAATAGAGACCGAAACCCGTGGCGAGCAACGATCTCGTGGATATACACGTCGGCTAGCTTCTCGGCCGATGAAATCTCCCGTATCGCTAAAAAGTGGGTGCTCTTGGTCAATCGATCCACGACGACCCAAATAGCATCGAAGCCCTTCGCCGTCCTCGGCAGCTTCGTGATAAAACCCATCGTGATCTGTTCCCACTTCCACATGGGAACCTCTAGATGGTGCAGCCTTGACCATCTTGCAGGTGAGACACCTCTCCACGTACCAAGCGATTTCTTGCTTCATGCACGACCACCAGTAACTCAATCGTAAATCCTGGTACATCTTGGTGGCCCCTGGGTGAATAGAGAAGAAAGACTTATGAGCCTCCTCCAGTACAATATGTATGACCCCACCAGACATCGGAACCCATACCCGACCGCAACGGGTCAATAATCCCTGGCTATTCTGTACATACCGGGTGTTCTCACCCCTAATCCTCTCATGCTTCCAGTTCTCCTGACACATACCCTCTGCCTCAGCTTCCCTGATCAAGCTTACAAGTGGAGAATCCACGGATATCCTCATACATGTCACTTGGGTAGAAAATCCAGCTGCCTTGCGGCTCATAGCATCCGCAACCACGTTCGCTTAACCTGGATGGTATAGGATCTCACAGTCGTAGTCCTTGACTACATCCAGCCACATGCGCTGTCTCATATTCAGGTTCGGCTGATCCATGATGTGTCCTTGGCTCTTATGGTCCGTGTATATGGTACAAAGGACCCCATAGAGGTAATGTCTCCAAATCTTGAGAGCGAATACCACCGCTCCCAACTCCAGGTCAGGAGTAGGGTATCTCGTCTCGTGCGGCTTCAGCTGCCGCGACGCGTAGTCTATCACCCGTCCTCTGTAGATGAGGACCGCTCCCAGTCCTATGATGTATGCATCATAGAACACTACAAAATCCTCAACTCCCTCCGGGAGAGTCAAGATTGGAGCCTCTCATAGTCGCTGTTTGAGGGTCTTAAACTCCCTCTGCTGCTCGGGGCCCCACCGGAAATCCACCCCCTTCCTCGTCAGATGCGTGAAGGGTACTACAATCTTGTAGAAATCCTGTATGAATCTCCGGTAGTACCCAGCCAATCCCAAGAAACTCTTGATATCCGAGGGAGATTTCATAACCTCCCACTGCATAACCGCCTCGATTTTGGCAGGATCGACCAAAATCCCCTCCTAGTTAACGTGGTGTCCAAGGAACTGAACCTCTCGTAACAAAAACTCACACTTCGAGAACTTGGCATAAAGTCGTTCTCGCCTTAAAACTCCCAGTAGCTCCCGAAGATGCTCCTCATGTTGCTCATGGTTCTTAGTGTACACCAAAATATCGTCTATGAACACAATGACCGAGCGATCGAGCATCGGTCTGCGGACCCGATTCATCAGGTCCATAAATACTGCTGGCGCTTTGGTGAGCACGAACGACATCGCCATGAACTCGTAATGTCATCAACGAGTCGGGAATGCGGTCTTCTCCACGTCCTCCTCCCTAACCCTGAACTGATTGTACCCAGACCTCAGGTCTATCTTGGAGAACCAAGATTCCCCCTGCAACTGATCGAATAGATCATCTATCCTCAGGAGTGGATAACGGTTCTTCACCGTTAGCTTGTTCAACTACCGGTAGTCAATGCACATCCTGTGTGAACCATCCTTCTTCCTGACGAAGAGAATCGGCACTCCCTACGGAGAACTGCTCGGACGAATGAACTGCTTGCCCAACAGTTCTTATAGATGTGAAGATAACTCCTGCATCTCCGGTGGTGCCAACCAGTACGGAGCCTTGGCGATAGGGGCCGCACCTGGCACTAGGTCGATCCAAAACTCAGCCTCTCTCTCCGGAGGCACTCTAGGTAACTCCTACGGGAACACATCAGCAAACTCCCTAACTACGGGAACCTCTAAAGCTGAAATCTGATCCCTAACCCGCGTATCCACCACATACGCTAGATAACCCGCACAACAGTGCTGAATGTACTGTCAAGCCCTGAAAGCTGAACAAAACCCTGGTCCCAATCTGGTACCCTCGCCATATACAATCAGTTCTCCACCGCTTGGGGTTCGAACCACCACTCGCTTACCCTCACAGTCGATCATGGCACCGAAACGACTAAGCCAGTTCATACCCATGATCACAAATACATCCCCCATGGGAATCGGGATCAAGTCTATCGAGAAGGATACCCCGAAGATCTCCAACACACATCCCTGATAAATTGAAGAAACGGAAACCCCATGTTCATTGGCGATAGAGACTCGCAACAGGCACTCTATCTCTCCTATTGGCAAACTGAACTCCCTACTGAATGACTAATAGACAAAAGACCGACTCGCCCCCAAGTCAAATAATACCAAAGCAGGTAAGGAGCTAACTAAAAACATACCTAATCACAGGTACAAACATATAAGCATAAAACAGATATAATCAGTAAGATAAGGGATAGAAACATACCAGCAACCACGTCTGGTGCTACCCTGGCCTCCTCCGCTATAAGCTAGAAGGTGCGTCTCTGAGCCCTCGGCGGTGCTGCTCTACCCTGACTCTCGTCAGTAATCCTCAGTGTAGCCGGTGCTGGAGCCTATGCCGGCCTGGCAGCGAGCTGTGGATAGTTGGTCTTCACGTGACCAACCTGATGACAGTGGTCGAAGATCCTCATATCATGAACCGGGGCTGTCTGGCAACAATCCTTCGCATAATGCCCCTCCTTGCCGCATTTGCAGCACACGATGCTCAATCTGCAAACCCCCGAGTGACCCTTCCCGCACTTGCCACAAGTGCGGCCCTGCTGTCCCCCTGAACTGGAATCAGCGGTCTTAGACCACTTTGGCACCGGCTGTGACTGCACCGGGGCCTGCCTCTGCTCTCTCACATGTAACTCAATCTCAAGATCCCGCCGCCTGGCGGCCTCCTGTAGGTCCAACAAAGTATCACATCAGTGGGTAGCAACAAACTGACGGATGTCAGTCTTGAGCATGCTCATATAACGTGTCATCTGAGCCTGCTCAGAAGCAATCTCCGGGTAGAACATCGCCCTCTCCGTGAACATATGGGTGATATCCGTCACCGTCTATCCATCCTGTCTCAACTCCAATTACTACTGAGCTAACTGTTCCTTCTCGACCCGTGGAATGTAACGAGCGCGGAACATATACCTGAACTGCTCCCAAGTAACTGCAGCTCTCTGATCGTCAGTGTAAGATGCATTCATCAACCTCCACCAGCCCTTTGCCCCGGACCTCAGCAGGTTCAGGGCACATTTGACCTTCTGGTTAGTAGGACATGAACATGTGAAGAAACACCCCTCTACATCAGAAAGCCACATCATGGATTTGATGGGGTCCTGAGTCCCATCAAAAGTAGGGGGCTTCATGTTATCGAAGTCCCGGTACTAAAAAGCCCTACCGACTCCTCCCCCTGCCGCCGTTACAGCTGCTGCGGCAGCCGTCTCAGCAAGGGCTGCATAGCGCTCGTCGAAATACTCAACCAAGGCGGTCTTAATAGACCCAAACTTCTTCGGTAGCTATGCCCAGAACAGAGTAGCAACCTCATCATGTAGGATTTCTCGAATCCTGGCGTCCAGCTCATCCGTGCTCGTCTGACCAACAACCTCGGGCGTTGTCGGTCCCTACTGACCACCATCTCCTGATCCTGATCCTGATCCGGATCCAGTCACAAAGCGTCTGATAACCACCATACTGAAAATATACCAGGAAAATATCAGATAATCCGTATGAATAACAGGGAACCAACTCCCAACTAAACCTCAGGGGTTGTGATTTTCTTGATACACATATGGGTCCTGTGCTTTCAGTAGTATGGGCCCATACTACCTTCCACACCTACCCATATTTGTCTCAAGTATCATCACAACGCCCTAACAATATTCACAAACATAACGAACGCTCAATCCTCACTCCTAGAGGAATGCTAAATATCTCATACTGGCCTACCAACCTCGCACAACGCTCCCATGAAACTTCCACCAACCCTACATCACTCGTGTATGCTAGCCATACATAACGCTGGACCCTATGGACTTTCGAATACCTGATCCTACCCTAAGCCCTTCATCAAACAAGAACAAGAAATAAGGCCAAACCAAACATTCTCAGGTTATAAGATCTTAATTATGTACGGTCGTGATGCATACACTAAGCAAGTACAGTAATGATGTCAATTTCATATAAGAAAAACGCTAGACTATAAGGCATCATACAATCAGGCAATTCTATCATGCAATTCCTGAAGATCCCTAGCCTAGTACTAGCATGCTGTTCTAACATATCACAAAATCAAATAATCTGTATGGTATTTTGGGGCTACTTACTGGCTCCGGCTGATCGTACACTTGCATCCTCCTTTATATTTTTGAAAATGATTTGAAAAAAATCGTTTTAAAATCTTGTCCTTAGTTTGAGACTGATGACATGTGAGTATTTCCTCCAATTTTTTCAAACCAAGCCTCTGATACCAACTTGTAACATCCATAAAAATCATGCCAAATTTAAACTTTTTAAAACATTTCAAAACCAATGATTATTACAAAACTTGTTTTCAAAATAGTATAATGTCAGATTATCCCAAAATCGAATCATGAAAACATAAGGAGGTGTACGATCACGCCTTCACATTCCTGCGATCATCAGAAGTACCTGAAACAAAATCAACAACTATAAGCTCGAAGCTTAGTGAGTTCCCCCAAAATACCAACACCATATAATCATAATCATATCATATAAACAAACAACATGCATAATGAGCCTTCAGCCTGACTGGACCGCCTCGCAAGGCCTTCAGCCTATCTGGACCGCTCTCGTGCCTTCGGCACGTCTGGACCGCCTTGTAGGGCCTACAGCCTATCCAGACCGCTTGTCGGGCCTTCGGCCTGACAGGACCGCCTCGCAGGGCAATCAGTCTATCCAGACCACCCTGGATATGTTGGCCTTTAGCACAAAGCAGGACCGCCCCAACCCAACCGCAATCAAATAATCATGTGCAAATAAATATCATACGCTAGCATATATAGCAGTCAAACTTATCTAACAGATCACTAATCATAACAACATCCTATAACCAGGATACAGACCTAACCGGTCACTAACATAGCATCATCGTATATACCAGGATACCGACCTAACCAGGTCACTAAGCATATCACTATCCTAACTACCAGGATGTAAATCAATAAGCATATCATGCAATAACCTAGATGCAAATCCGAAAAGGGCCGACATTGATGCCTTAGACCCTGTTCATATAGTGAGAAGAACTCAACCCACAAATGTCGAACTGTAGTGATAACATCAAGCTCTCGAATCCCAGCCACGAAATCCATCACCTATATTCATCAATGATTCACTTGCATAAATTCCCAAATTACCAAAATACCCCCAGAAGTCAACTGGTTAATCTCTTGGTCAAAGTCA
The DNA here is from genome assembly GCF_052849685.1 of Lactuca virosa. Taxonomy (NCBI): domain Eukaryota; kingdom Viridiplantae; phylum Streptophyta; class Magnoliopsida; order Asterales; family Asteraceae; genus Lactuca; species Lactuca virosa. Next base: position 269,930,076 of record NC_136430.1, on the reverse strand, counting down.
AAGTCAACGGTCAAGGTCAGCAGTCCATGTTGACCCAACTCGTCGAGTGCGGTTCACTGACTCGTCGAGCCCTTCCAGACTCGAGAAATCGTGAAAATCCTAGTTGACTCGCCGAGTTTCCAAACAACTCGTCGAGTCCATGTGTGTCCAAAATTCGGGAAAACCCTAACTGACTCGTTGAGTCATCTCACTGACTCGTCGAGTCGTCTCACTGACTCGCCGAGTCCCTTAGACTGCAAGCCTTCATTCACACACATACAAATGGAGGGTATTCGAGATTAGGGTTTTCTAGACTGAAGGGGGATGGTAAGGAAGGCTGAAGGAGGCTAATGACCATTTAAATAGGGTGCAAAACCTTGGAAATTAGGGTTTCATTCTCCAACACCTACTCGTCGAGTCAGGGTCCTCGGACTCGCCGAGTAGGTCCAAGAATCCACGCGGGCTAACCCGCCTCTACACGATGAGTTAGGGAAACCAACTCGTTGAGTAGGTCCATAAACATGTAAATAAGGCTTTAAAACTTATACCTGGGAGCCGGTGTGTTAAATTCCTAAGAGGTTACTCTGTCAAGAAATCTTCCCTTTCATCTCTCTTCTGATTCTAGGATTTCTAGGGTATCTGGTGTGATGCATTAGCGGGGTAATGTGACAACCCAGAGAATACACCACCGACCGCTGTTAACATTCAATAATAGGACGTAAGAATTTAATGAGGAAAATCTTGTAACCACCCAATATATTATAATATATTAAAAAAATTTCAGCGTTAATCACCTCAACCTTTAGGCTAAAAAATAAGAGCTCAAAAAGTGGTGTCACTTTGAGAGCAAGTTTGCATATTTAGACTCCTTAAGCTAATACGATTCTAAAAATATAAATTTCATAAGAATTTGAAACAGTACAGGTGAGATATGACATTTATGGCAAATTAATATCTACCGTATTTAAAAGGTTACAACGACGAAAACTACAAGAAGATTGGTTGACGTTTGGAGAAAGTCACCAACTAAACAATCGTAGTACTACTTAAAGTAAGAGTTATAAGGCAAGGAATGCCTACAATGGACATTATATGTGAGGGTTATGATTTGTATATGATTATAGCGGTAATAAAAACACATCGAAAAAGAAAAGTCAAAACTAGGCAAAACGACCAAAATGAAAGTTGTAGAGAATGACGAGACCTACACAAATATATAAGAGTCGTTGAGAACGGAGTTCGTATGCGAGAGTTACGGAAATTCGAAGTTGAATTTTCAGCGTAACGCGCACGAGCGCGCAGTGCGCCGCACGCACTGACACCCGATTACGTCGAGATACGGGATGATGTGGCACGCTGAGATGAGGACACATGGCAACATCTTACGGTGCACGTGCATTTTCACGGAGCGCGCTCCAAACATGATATAAACAGCAGGTTTCGGCAGCTCATTTCTCCACACCCCACTCCTCAAATTCTCTCTCTAAATCGTCTCGTGTGCCATCGCCCCGATCGACTCTCGAAGTTAACTTTTGGTTTCTACCGTACACCAACGTTTTCAAACTCACAGTGAGTTTCACGACCCCATTTTCCAAGTCCTTTCGGGGGGGGGGATACATGTCTAAAATGCAACTTTACATAGTTATTACTAATTATAGTTAGATAATTATCCCCATAACCTTAGGATGATATTAGGCCCGATAGTTACTCTAATCAAACTCTATAAGCTAATATTATGACTAGTTGTTATGCTAAAACACTATGATAGATAAGATGATACCTAGTTGTTACGCTAGTTTCCAGCAAACGCTGAAACTCATTATTATAGCCATCTCTGGATAAGCTTAGTACCTAGTGTTATTTTGTGAAAATTCTCGGCTACACAAAACACACTAATATATATATATATATATATATATATATATATATATATATATATATATATATATATATATATATATAATAAGTAAAATTGTATGAACACAATGCAAATAACCACACGACCGACCATCGGAGGCCCCCATGACAAGAGTTAGATGAGACACAATTCATCGACAAGCTTATATATTTTCAGCTATCTCCCGACATATAATTGTTAATTCTTAACTGAGCGAGAGAGATATATATAGATCTATACGGGATTGACACTCCCACCTAAGGTTGATATCCACGACCCGACGACAAGTCGAAGCAGGCAGAACTTTCTAAACACAGCGACGTCTGATGAATCGTCCTAGTATTTTCGGGATCAACAATCATAGCTCGATTATAGGAACTTATCTTAACTTTGTCAAACTAAAACTAGCTATCATAAACTTCTACTAAGAACTAATCCAACTAAGTAGTAATAGTATACACAAACTCGAGGAAGCGAGTTTAGTTAACCAACACCTAACTATCTTAGACTGCCAATAGGAACCTACACATGGAAGCAGTGATAGTACAGACAAACTCAAGGAAATCAGTTTAGGATAAACAAAAAACTAAAATACCCACACACGTTTTATGACTATAAAACCTGTGGTCTCACCAACATTATATTGACCTCTCAAACCACAAGTATTCTCAGGAGAATGAATCCGTTTGAAGGAGGAGATAACCCTAGTGATGCATCCCATAACTCATGTGCTTTGCTTTTGTACTTTTCTTACGTAACCTACTTATACCTCGAATAATTATGTAATATCTTTTAATTAATGAATAAATAGATATTATGTTTGCTACATCCTATGTATTATTCAACACATATCTTGGCCTGAAATTCCAATATCCTAACATCACACAACTTGACGCCTTCGCCGCTGGCCAGGGGGGCGACAAGCGACACTTGTGACCCTTGCTTTCAATTCAACCAAGGAGGAGATTCAATCAATAAGAGTGGTTATTAACAAGGTTCACACATTTTTTCTATTTGTATGTTTATAATTAGGTTAGATCAAGTTTTCATTAGTACGTTGCTATATTGTGTATTATGCCCTAGAGTTATAGGTTACGTGTGCCCATAAAAGTTGAGGGTTTTATTCCGTTGCCTAATTAATAATTAAAAGTAACCTAGAAAACCCAATATATATATATATATATATATATATATATATATATATATATATAAACATTATGTAAAGAGAGAGTAAGAGTTACAACTCACCTTGTCAGTTAGTGAAGACTAACTACTGTTTTTCTTCAATTCTTCTATTGATACATCTTGATCCATATTTTTTGCTCCAAGCATATTCATACAACATGTCAAGTCCCTTAGAACATGTTTAATCCCTTTCTATGTTAAAATGATCTATGTGTGGATCATAATTCTACCTTCTCATTTTCTACTTCTAAATCCAACTGAACCAATAAAGTAAGCATCACATAGTACCTAATTCATTATTATCTAACCCCTAATGCATCAATCATAACCTCACTAGTCAGGGTTCTAAACCCTAACTCTCATTGGGTTAATTGCTCTATGGAAATCACTTCCCAAGTTAGATTAAATAATCTAAACACTATCATCTATATTATAATCAAGTTATAGGTTGATCAACTCAACTAATCAAACCAAACTAACAATTTCACCAAAATGGAGAAATACTTACCTAAATGGAGAGATGATGATAATCCTTTTTAAGCTCCATATCTAGCTTCTCTTGCCTCCTTCTTGACACCAAAATCGGCAACCTCGTGCTTTCACCCGATTTGCGGTGTTTTGGTCCGGAAATGAGACTCTAACAGGTTAGAACATGTGTTAACTCTTCGAAACTGTGCTGCAGTAATATCCTTACCATGTTGTGGTGAGCGTAAGTTGGTTACGGTCTGCCTTTTGCTTAGCCACAATGGATTTCTCCCATAACAACCTACTTTGGCTACAGCGCCACGGTACCCATAACCATGTCCTTGTGCAAAGTACGTTGCCTTCCACTTATGACGAGAAATCTCATCTAAACCCTCGTCACCCTCATAACGTCATGGAAACCTCTTCACCATGCCCTAGTGGCTTCTTAATAACACCTCCCTTAGCTTATTCCATTCCAGCTTTGGGACATGTTTCCTCCAATCTTCTAACGTGCATAAGTTCTTTATCTTATAACCGTTTTCTACGATCTTTATATCCACATGAAGGTGGGATATGTCTATAGATCTACTAAGTAACTTCTCACTAACATAATATAGGTCTTAATCTATTAAGTCACAAACTTGGCCCAAAAAGCATAAAATTTTCCATTTGACCGTTTTGGCCAAAATGTATCTTCCCACACATTTAATATATTGAACTTCTTTATCTAACCTCATCTAAGTGACTTAAACTTATCCTGACCATTTTCATGATGTCATAACTTCATAAACCTTCTACACAAATGATCATTTTTCCCTTTTGGTCAATCTTTGAATTAAAGTCAAAGCTCTCTAAATTTTGGGTTTTTACACCGTTTTTCGCCAATAGTGCTTCCACACGGAGGAAGCAGTTGGGGAAAACTCACTATGAGTAAACTTTGTGTACGACAGATAGTACAATGTAGATGACTTAGTATTGGTTGCACCAATCTTCGTTTTAGGTCGATGTTCCTCATCCTTATGAACTCTACAAATGTTGCAAACCTCACCCTATTTCTACCTTCTAATACGGTGCGACAATTTGATTCAAGGAATATTTTTATGTATACGCAATGTAAATTTCTTCAAAATATAGGGAATCATCTCACATATCTATATCTAACAGATGGTATTCACAAATGGTAAGTATTGAGATAAAAGTATTAACCCTAAATAAAATTATATGAATATCTTTTACTATACCTTAAACTGTAGAGGAAATTCAGAGATTGTATACTTCAACATCTTATATGTATTTGTTTTGACATAGTCATCAATTTTTGTGAATAGTTTTCTCATTTAGCCGTAAATGTGATGTCCTACAAAGCTCCCCCATGAAAGCCTAACTTATAAAATGGCACAATTAAACTACAAACATAAAATAAAAAAAATTAAAAGTTAAAAACGGTTATACATGTTCCAAACATCTAGGTTTTCTATCACCCATACACATTTTTTTTGTTATATTATCGTTCTTTTTCTTTTCCATGAAAATACAGATTGAAAATGTATAACAAACAAGCTTTGACACCATCATTCTTCTGAAATAGAAAAAAATGTTTGTTTTCCATAAAATCTTCCAAATCTATAACACTTAACGAATTGTTTGTACGTTCTGGGAACACCTGTGATCTAAAGACAAATGTCCTTGTCCTTGTTAAAATATTCTACTTCTGAGTTTGATAGAGGACATCGTCCAAAGCAAAAAGCTGTGATCAAGGAAAACTATCTGACGCCAAATGAAATCCCATGTCAAGATATTTGAAAGTATAGTCGTTGTTCAATGTCTATTTCATCAGTATGACATATGTAAATGGTGAAGAAACAAACCAATATACAATAATCATCGCTTGTCAATATCGTAACCAGTCTTCTAATATAGTCGTTTAAAATAAATCACGACGTTGAGATTCTAAACGACAAAGTATTTCCTATAATTTATTACACAAAACTTGTATGCTTACACCACTATGTAGTCTTTTGTTCGCATGCTGAAAAATTAAGTAGTAAAAGCTATTAAAAATGTAAAATGAAGAACGTAACTACATGTGACCTGGCCTTAATTGTGGTTATCATCATTATCATCATCATCATCATCGTCGTCGTCGTCATCATCATCATCATCATCATCATTGTCATCGTCATCTTCATCATCATCATCATCGTCATCGTCATTATTATTATTATTATTATTATTATTATTATTATTATTATTATTATTATTATTATTATTATTGTAAGTTGCATAAATGACATATAGTTTACACAAAATTTGATTTTAACAATGTGTTTTTTTCTTAATTAAGTAAGTAAGTTTGTACTTTTGTTTTCAAATTTAACCAATCAACCTGTTTGCTTCAGGTGTTCGATGTTTCTCAAGTGTGGCTTTCACATATGATCTGAGTGGGCAAATATTTGGATTAAATTGAACCTTACATAGATATGTACTCCTTTTTTCTTATTTCTTCTTCTTTTATTTTCATAGGGCACCACAATTTTGTGCAATGACTTCCCATGATCATTCAAATGGTTTATCATCCCATACTGGTTCAAGAAAGGCAAAGAATATTTTCTTTGCGAGATGTTATTGTGGAAAACCTGCCTTGCGTTGTTTACACCATTATGGGATGGTGAACCACTTAAGCGCAATTGGAAAGCCGTTGAACAAAATCGTAATTCTCTAAGAAAAGAAAAGAAAAATAAATCAGGGAAAGTGAGTACATATATACGTAAGGGTTCAGTTTAACCCAAATGTTTGCCAACTATGATTATATGTGGAAGTCACGTCAAATTTTTGCCTAGTAACCAAGTGAGAAACATGAAACACCTGAAGTAAACATGTCGATTAGTTAAATTTGCAACAAAATTGTAAACTTAGTGACTTAATTGAGAAAAAACAAACTGTTAAAATTGAATGTATATGTAAACTTAGTATCTTTTCTGTAATTTACCAATAGTATAACTAAAAAATAATATCCAATTTTCTAGAGATCTTTTGGCTTACTTTCATTGTAGAGTTGGTCACCCGTCAAACTTGAAATGGCTATTCTACCATTCTTTTTTATTTTAAAGTTTTTTTAAAAGTGAATTAGACACTTAGTAATTACTAAATAAAATACCCCTAGCCCGACCCCCACACCCTACTCTTTTAATACATGCACCTTTTCATATTTCTCTATATTCATCGTCTTCTCTACTCACTTCCATTGTTAACCACTTACACCTCAAACTTATTCTTATCGATGTGGTAGTTGCCTCCTCCTTTATCCTCCCTGATTTATCTTCTACATAAAATCACCACCATCACCAAAAAACCTCTTAAACTTGACCCAAAATACATAGTAGAGATCAATGAAAGGTTTTTCTTTTGCTCTACCCTCCTATGAACCGAACATCAGGTACATACAACCAAAATCACCATCATTTTCCTACATGAGGTAAGTTTAATCCTCCACCATACCCTCCCTTACCCCCACTACACATCTATCCCATTAAATCTTAATTTTTACAGTGACACAATAAGAGTAAAAAACCATATGAATCTTCCCATATTTTCCTCTCATATGTGTTTGAGGTACTTCACCGATGACATACTCCACAAACAAACACCAACGCCACATTTTGTATTTTCTTCCCAGTCAGCCCCACTTGTTATTCCCTTATAAAATTGAAGTTCAAAAAACCCCAACCCTACGATCTTTGTTTCTTTGATAAAATCGAAGCACTTGATCAACCTTTAATATATTGTAAATGAAGAAGATTAAAAATAGTTCATAGGGACCAAGGCACCTAATCGGTGCTTCGTTCATCCTAGCAATGTGATACTGCTAAAAGAAAACGGATCCATTATGGTTACATATTGACGAAAATACCCCTACAAGGTCACATAATATCCGATGTCAAATAACCCCTTTGTAACCCTCATTCATCATATAAGGACTTATAGAGGTGAGGGAAATCGAATCTAACCTCAAACAAAAACTTTTGGAAAAAGTGACTTGTGGGAACAAGATAACACATGGTAGGTGTGAATTTCAACTAGTTCTACACGGACCGTGTGACCACTGCATGTCATTAGAATTTGAGTATTTTCTCACTAAGTCAATGTACTTTGCTCCTAAGACTTCCAACACCATTTTAACTCATTTCTAGTTATTGTTATACTTTAATAACTTTATTAAACATGTGTTAACAGTCTCGTATTCTAACTAATAAAATAACCCTTTAGGCTTATGCATAAAACTGCATCTCAAGGGTTTTATAGACATTAATTGTAATAATGTTCAACAAAGACCCATATGAGTAACCCAACTTCATTTAAAAGTTACATAAACTTACTAGGATACTAAATTAATGCTTGTTCATCTCCAGTGAGTATAAATCTTTATTTTTAATAATGTAATCCTCGATTCCTATTCCATAGTTTGAAATCCGCTCAATTCCAACTATGATCATTAATTAGAGTCACCTTGGGTTAATGGAGTCCCTCTTGATAAGTTCAACAAGGTATAAATGGGTAATATTGATGCTTATAGAGTTTCGAGAGGTAGTGACATCTAAAGTATTGTTAACTTAATGTTGGAGGACTGTAGTCTGTATCTATCGTGCCCTATGTCAATTTCGTAATTTTCATTGTCTCACGATCTATATCCAAAGCATATTGTATTTATCTCTCAAGCTCAATTCTTTTAGAAAAGTTCGAAGTTTCCATTGATAGATATCTGAAGGATATTCTTACTAATATAGTTTTAAGGGTGTAAGAGCCGCACTTTTCGTTAAACAAATCATCCTCATGTACGTTAACGAATTCAAGAAATAGTTATTATAAATAAATAAATAAATCATAAATATTCTTACATGTTGTGTGTTTACAAAAGTGTTCTTTTGTATATGACAGTGTATTTATGTTATACGAATAAATATTATAGGGATATAATATTTGTATAAGAATACAGTCAAAACATGATGAAAAGTTAAAAATAAAAATTAAAAAATAGAAACATATTTAGAATAAATGATCTAAATAAAAGTTGTATTAGTCATGAATACAAAAGCGTCGATATAAAGAACACCAAAATATAACTTCATATGGGGAAGTTATTATTTTTCAAAGTTTTGCGTTCGACACGATACAACTACGTGTGTCATAAAAATCAAATTGAAAATCGGTTGCTCGTTGGACAAAATATTCTAAATTAAAATTCTAGTACTTGTCAATATGATACCGTCAATATGAAGAACGTCGAAAATTAAAATACAAATTAGCAGAAGATTCTCAGTCGTTGGACAAAATAATCTAAAGGAGCTCGGATGAGGAATTTATGAGTTTTGCAATGTAATTGATAGTGTAACATTCTCAGTCTGTAAGATGAAAATTAAAATACAAATTAGCAGAAGAAGTCTAAATGAAAGTTGTAGTAACCATCAATACGAAAGAGGGGATATAAATAACATTGAAAATAAATCTTGTATTTGAGAGATATGATTCATTGAAAATTGGTAGAATACATGTGAATGCCACATGTCGCCACCAGAAGCTAAGCTCGCTCCCTGCGCCCAAGACGCGACGCGCCCTCCTAACAGGTCGCACCCTCCCAACATATCCCTATAAATAGCACCTCAAGCCTCCCTCATTTCTTGACCATTCATATTTCTAGTTTCTCTCTCTTGAAACTCATTTCTCATTCTAGAATTCTAGCTTGTTGAGCTTTGAAATATTCACAATGAAGTGATGTGGTGATAGAAAGCCCGAAAACAAGAAATATTCAGCGTCGAAGTTCTGACCACGACTTTCCATGTTTTTCTCTAAACAACCTGTATGTTGAGTTATGATTACTGTATTTTAAGTATAACTTATATTTATGTTTGTAATCATTATTATGAAGTTATAAATAAGATTTGTCAGTAATAGCTGTCGTTGTACTGATCGATCTATGTACAGGACAGATGTCTACGCTAGATCTGTGAGGTGTTTAAAGCGGATTTTCCAAATGGTGATCTCTATATACCAAACGGATCCTACCTTTTATATGATCTTACCTGGTAATTCCTTATCATCTATAAGTCATTATTCTTTTGAGGTTATTGACAAATATTGAGAAACTATAATTACAATCACGAATAATATAAATAATGACTAAAACGTACTAATATTTATATCTAGGTTTTTTTTAAAGAAAAAGCTGAAGTATTAGTCGTAGCGCAAACTTAACCAAAAGTCGTTCACCTTTAAGCATGTGAGTGCATAGTTACTTACAAGAATATAATCGTAATAAAAATATTTATTGCTCGAAGGATTAATCATATATATATATATATATATACATATATATATATATATATATATATATATATATATATATATATATATAGAGAGAGAGAGAGAGAGAGAGAGAGAGAGAATTATAATAGCATCATATGATCTGGAAATTTTAATTGAAGTCGATTTCTTTTATTAGAGTCTTGTTTAAATAAAAATTAAGACTTATAAATGTTGTTTTAGTTAAAAGTAAGTTGACTAGCTGAATAGTCTCATAGTTGGGTAACATGTAAGATTAATACGGAGCGTAGTAGTCCTCTTCTTTTTAGACAACCAAAAATGGCGTGTCTGATTCAGACAACCTGCAGGTATGTCTCAGTTAACTACTAGAGTAAGATGATAACACTTTATTATTCTAGATGATCTTGTAAATTTTGTTGCTAGTGTGGATTTATAACCCACATACTTATATAAAATGAGATGTCATATTTATCAAATGCTGTGAATATTGGTTTCCTTTAAATGACTTATACCGGCCAAGGACTCTCCTAGTTGTGTAGTCAAACAGTTGCTCAAACGATTCATCCTGTAAGGTGATTCTTCAAGATAGCCATTAAAGTAGGATTTATGAGAATCGGTTGGACTCGGTATGTATGGGTAGAGTGTCTTATAGATATTTATGTTGGATTTATATATCTATATTGTTTCATAATGTTTGTTTTACAGGATTATTAATACGATTAAATATTATTTAATTAGTATGGGCTTGAAACCCCTATGTTTCACACCATGTTTTCCAAAACCTGATCCACTCAATTTATTTGCATTACAGGTAGCGTAACTAAGGTTTCTGGAAACTAATTAGGATGTCGACTGAAACAAGAAATGACCTTAAAATAGTATTCAGGACCTTTAAGTATTTACAATGTAATATATGTTAGATATTAATTACGACATGCTTGGTATTTTAATATTATTAACCTATATTTGTTATCTTATAATGTTTTATTAAAGTAATATTTTCTGCAACAAAAAACAACTAATTATTTTAAATTTGATGAAGTGATGAATCGAGTATGACACAAATCAGAGTAAATCAAATGTAATTTGAACACGAGAAGTAAATATAATCTGGTTTTTGGCTCTATTACTTCCGATTAACACGAGTACAAAAACGATAGTAAAAAGGGTGAAATCTTACAATCACTCTCAAACTCTTACTATCTACTGAATGCTCAAATCCTATTTATAGGAAACAGGAAGTACAAAAAATACTAAGGCTTAGACGTTAAGCTTCGTACATGAGACACCTTAGCAAATGCATAACAAAACATACGAAGAGAACAATTAAACAGACTTCGACTGATTACAACATATTTCGACCCTACAATCTCCCCCTTTGTAAACAAATCGAACTTCTCAAGTTGAGAGAATATGTGCAGAAAAAAACATCACTCTTCGTATCTCCGTATACCATGAAATAATCTTCTTTAACTCCTTCTTATCCTCTTGGTTGTTTTTCGAACAGTTATTCATACGAACAATAAAGTTCGTATACTTGGATGTAGTGTACCTCTCCACTTCGCATGCCTGGAACAAAAATCTTTTAGCCTTCCCATTCTTATCCTTTCCTGCGAAGACCAATCCAAATGGTTTTAAGCAAATCTCCCCGTCTACATATTTCTTCAACTCAGATTGAGTCTTCATGACTTCCATAGGAACTTTCACTTCCAACCCCTTCACAGTATCCAACTCCACGTCAGTAAGGGCCAAACACTCATAGTAATTATCAATGAATCTTTTGATGTGGGCAAGACCAAGTCTAAACACTTCTGGATCTGTTCGTTGAAGATGCGAAGCATTCTTGTCTTTCAAAAGCAATGTAACTTGTATAAGATCATACAAGTTCATTAAAGGAAAATCAGCAACAGAGAAATCACAGATTGGACCATTCGCCCTTGCAACATGAAAACGAAAATTCTGCATCATGTTCTCGAACAAAACATCCCTCGTAATACTGATCACCTTCTTTATCTTCACCAAAGACCATATATCCTCTGGAACTTTCCCAAGAACAGCATGAAACCTAAGTTTCATATAAGTATAGTCATCATCATTATCAAACTTTTTAGCAATTCTGTATTAAGCCATGATGAACATCATCTCATTCACAGGGAAATCAAGTTGGTTCATATCTGAGTTAGCAACAGCATAACTTTGTTTCGGCTTTTTCAGAAAAGCATACATATGATTATATGCAACTTTCGCTTCGATAGTTTCATAATTGTAATGCTTGCTTGGATCACCCTTATTCATTCTAGGTAGATCACTTGCACGAAGTCTCATAATACTCTGAATCAACCTTTGTTTCTCCATTTCAGCTTCAACTTCGGCTTTCTTCTCTTCCTTTGATTTCTCCACAACAATCATTTTCCCTTTGTCTTGTTTCTAAGAATCATCAACAACTTTCTTTGGTTTTGAACTACTACCACCTTCAGCTGAAGAACCAATCACAATGCCTTTGGCAATTGGCTTTGTAGTTATCACTGTCGAACTCACCGGACCAGCAATTGAAACAATTGGCTTTGTTGTTGGAATTTTCGTTGTGACAACTTTTCCAATAACCTTCACTTCTTCATGCGAAAATCCATCACCAACCTTCCTTTCTCCCCCTTGCACCCCTGTGACAACAGGCGGGGCATCTGTTGGTAATAAATTCGAAATCCTGGATAACGGAGCTAATTGTTTATGCAGAACAACTTCAAACTAAATAAACTTTTGAGACAAGAACTCAGGAGTAATGAGCGAAGATGTAGCAGGCTTGACAACGAGTGCTTTCAACTCCTTTAACAAACTAATAACTTCCACAAAGCTTTGACACTCATTCGTAGAAAGTTGAGTAATTTGAGGACTCAAACTTTCGTACAATTTAACAAACTTTATGACTGCATCACAAATAATATCTATCTTCTGATTGAGCGACGCATAGTCTTTCTGAACGCTAGAAATCTCTTTCGCCATGTCTAAACGAAGTTCTCGAATTTGCAAATGAACATTCTCCCTTACCTTCTTCACATCTTGAACAAACAATACATGTCGTTCCTTAGCCATACGCTGCAAGTCTTTAACTTCTCCCAGAAAATTCGAAGATTGAGACTTCACATGTAACTCATTATTCTTATGATTCTGGTCCAACTTATCCATGATGTGTGATTCAGACTCTTTAATCAATCCAGTTAATTTGGTAATCATTCTGGCTTCGATAGCTTTGAGCAGACCATCAATCTCCATACTTGACACCAAATTACTTCCCCCCGTATCAACTTGAGATTGAATAATCGAATTCAACTTCTTGTTAAGAATCTTGAACTGCTTCATATACATTAACATATGATCTGGAAAATTTTCTTCCTCATCATCAAATTCCAAATCATCAAAAGTACCTCCAAAACCTCCTTCGTCGGTATCAGTTTCAGGTTCATCGATAGATTTGGGTGGATCAGTGGATTGGGATGAGAAAAGTGTGGTAAATGGATTTTGGATAACATGCTCAAAAGTAGGTGAGTTTGTTGTGTTTGAAACTGGGATGATATAAGGTGGTAATGAAACAGAAGTATCCATGGAAGATAATATAGGAATACCTTGGATTGATACTGAAATCTCTTTAGACGAATCTCCTTCACCCATGTTGACATTTACATTCGTATCAGATACGTGTGTAGTGATGTCTGAAGTTTGAACCTCCTCAGGAACTGACTTGATTAACGAAACTTCAGGTTGTATGACTTCAATTCTGGCTCAGGAGTTGAAGTTGATTTGATAAGATTTTCTTCAGGAGTTTTAGGAACTTGCTCATCTTCGGAAGATTCTTTTTGAAGAATCAACTTCCTCTTTTTAATCTTCGTAGAAAGATTTTTCACCAAATCCTCAGCCATTCGTTTCTTGGAGGACGGAGAAACCGGAGCTTGAACTTCACGAATAACTACCCCTTGCCTTGTTACATGAGGTTTAACAATCATTGTTGGAGAAAAACTTGATGATCGTCCCGAGAACTTTCGTGAACCACGAGATTTTTTCTTGATTCATTTCTAAATTCCAGTTTTCAATGGAATTACTTCTTTTTTTGTTTCATCAACAACAGGCTCAACAATCATTGTCTCTGGTAACACAACATTTTCCTCTTTGTTAGATTGTTTCTTCAACGGTTTCGTGGGTTTGGGTTCTTGAATACTCTTCTCAGATATAGACTTATCATCTTTCTTGGATTTTCGAGTCTTTTTAGAAGAAGCTACATCTGTCTTTGCCAATAACACTCCTGTTTGAATATCAGGATTAACAGTCTTTAAATATTCTATCAAAACGGGATTCACCGGATCAACACGTTTTAACATTGCATCAGGGATTCTAGCAATGTTTGGAAACTCTTCGACATTATTTGTAACCTCGTTTAGAAAGTGATACTTCAAGAACTTAGCTTTTTCTTCATCAGCTGGCACATCAATCCCTTCTTTATCAAAAACATAACGAAGAATTAAATTCCAGTATCGTGCACACGAAATGCCTTGAACCACATTTGTGTTCTCCACACTTTTCTAAAACTCCTTCCACAGCTGAGTAGAAAAATCCACTGGAATATCATAATAAAGCCCAACAACCATGGCATAGATCTCCATTCGACCTTTATCCAAGCCAACACTTGGAAGGCCATATTTCTTGAAATCACTAATCTTGGTGAGTGGGGGTTGATGACCCATATCATTGAACATGTAAACAATTTGAGCAAAAGAAAGATCAGTATAGGGTGGAGTATTGGGAATACCAAGAATTTGACAGAAATGCTTCTTGGTAAGATGGATTTTCTTGTCATTCAACAAATTGAAGGTGATAACATCCATCGCTTTGATATACGTTGCAGTAGATCCTGCAAATGAAAGCCAGGATAGTGGAACAACAAAAGAATTGAACATAGCAGTAGACAAGACCGAGTTATTCAAAGCCACGATCAACATCTTGAGTTCTTCAGGGTACAGAGGAACATCCCCCTCGACTTGATAGTTAGTCCTTTGAATCTTCATTAATTGTTGAGAAACAACTTCTTCAGTAGACTGGAATGGAGCAACAATAGCACCAGGATTCGCCGTGATTAGGGTTTTGAACCTTGGAAGAACAAGTAAAGATTTCTAAGACAAATTGGGGATTTTTCTTTTGAAAACGTAAACTGATAAAGAACCCTTGAATCCCCTTTTATATGTAACCCTGAAATTTGAATGTGAAGCGGGAGCTGCATTAAATGAGATCCGACGTGGCACCTTGAAAATCGCAACACTATTCCGATAAAGTAGCCATGCGTAAAAAAGTAACTGTCACATCGCCTTGAAAACCGGACTGAATACAAAACGTCTTGTCAAACAACATGTTCGTTTATCCCAATTGAAGTGTAACCGTCATGAACCTTCGATATTGAGGTAAGGCTCTTTCGTCTTTGGGTTTAGAGACGAAGTTATTTGCCAGACTTTTGAAATCATCAGCCTGAGTTGGTAGTACTCAGAACCTCAAGGATTTCGTGAGTGCAGTGAGCCAAAGAAATAAGATAAGAAGCAAACTAACGAAAAACTTGAAGTCTGTGATGTCGAAAAATAAAATTTCGACACAAAAGTAGTAAAAGCCCAGGCAAAGGTTGCTTTGTTAATTATCAAGAGAGATAATCAACTGCTTGAGTATGTTCTCCTGAATTTCAATCGAATACTTGTAGAGAAGTATCGAAGGGCTTCTTTTTCAAGGCTTCGTGGATGGCTTAAAAATTTCGTTACATATCAACCTAAACATAAGGTGAGTAATTGTAACCGAAATTACCTATTAGACCAGTGTAGTCAGTGATAAGTATGCTTTGAATTATTTTGAATGTGACAAGTGAAATAGTTGATACTCCAACGAAAATCATATTCAAAGAAAAATTAAATTCAGCTGGATCCTGTTGGGAAACAAATGTCGTGGATTTCGAACATTTGATCAAGACCACTCAAAAGAATTGAATATGATTTGAAGCATCGAAGATTGGTACCGAAACAACTATTTCTTTCAAACTGGAACATAGTTCCGCGTAAATTCCTTAAATGTGTTCGTATATTTGGGTTTCACTTTCATCACGGTCTCATGATGTTAGATCATTAACACAGAAGTTTGATATGCCGAAGTCATTATTGGTTTGATCGATGACCTCTTGGACATATGTCATTGTGTGTGAAATGTGTTAGAATTTTGAGATGAAAAAGATTGGTTCATGAAATCAATTGTACCTCTGTTATGATTGGACCAAACAGACTACTCTTAACTCATTTGAGTAGAGTAAGGTAGCTCAGGAGACTAATGTGAATACAAGCCTGATTAGGAAGAAATTTTCGTAATGAAAATTTCATTAAGGCTTTCGAAATCACACATCGAGTCAATGGAGGCTTGGGTCGACATGCTGCAGCATGCTTCTTGGGACAGTCTAACTAGTACAAAGTTGTCGAAATTTTACCTTCCCATAGAACCGCAAGCATGACCCTTGTAAACCTTTCGTGAAATCTGTACGAAAAAAAAACAAAGAACAAAATAACAAAAATCTTTTTGATATTTTTAATTTTTCGAAAAGAAAGAAAATATTTTTGTGATTTTAAGATTTTCGAAAAAGAAAACAAACAAAAAAAAAAAACTTTTTGGAATTTTTGATTTTTCAAAATTAAAATGACAAAACAAAAATAAAATCTTTTTGGAGTTTTTAAATTTTCGAAAATAAAACTAAGATTCTAAGTCTCGAAAAACATGTGACCGACTAACGAAATTTTTTGACAAACTAACGAAAATTTGACAAACTAACGAAAATTTGACAAACTAATGAAAATTTGTACTTCAAAACAAAGTGCTCTAGATGTCGAATTCGAAGCGTGTCGAAGCGCTGAATGTGAACAGTAACCTCTGAATGGTTAATACTATCAGCCTCTTAATGAAGCATTATTGCCTCTGAATCGACACATTTGTATAACACTTCTTTGTCATACATTCGAAATCATCCCTGGAACTGAACTTGCTTCGATCATTCCCAAACCTGTCAAAATTCGAACAAATGATTTTTCATCTACAGCTTTTGTAAAAATACCAGCAAGCTGATCAGTTGTTTTTACAAAATGAACTTCAATGTTGCCATCTTCCACATGATCTTTGATAAAATGATAACGAAGAGCAATATGTTAGGTTTTCGAATGTTGTACTGGATTATGACAAATGCATATAGCACTTTGTGAATCAGAATACAGTGGAATCTTTTTCATATTAATGGCATAGTCTCGCAATTGACTCTGGATCCAAATAATTTGCGAAATGCAACCAGCAGCTGCAACAGATGCAGCTTCAGCAGTAGAAATCGAAGCACACGTTTGCTTTTTCGACTGCCAACTAACCAACTTTCCATCTAGGAATTGACATCCACCACTTGTGCTTTTTCGATCCAAAGTACATCCTCCTAGATCTGCATCTGAAAATGCCTGAATAAAAAATCCTAATTTCGAAGGATACCACAATCCTAACGAAATTGTTCCCTTGAGATAACGAAAAATGTTTTTCACTGCAGTCATGTGTGGTTCTCTTCGATTTGCTTGATACCTAGCACAATTACATACAGAAAACATGATATCAGGTCTACTTGCAGTAAGATAAAGCAATGAACCTATCATGCTCCTGTATAAAGTAAGATCAACCGCAGGTGTTTCTAGCGAAGGATCTAGCCTCGTTCCAACCGCCATTGGTACTCTTAACTTCATGCTGTTTGTCATTCCAAACGTTTCGAGCAAATTCTTTGTATATTTTTCCTGATTGATGAAAATTCCTTCTCTGCTTTGATGAATGTTTAAACCCAGAAAATTATTGATTTTGCCCATCATGCTCATTTCAAATTGGCTTTTCATCAAATTTTCGAATTCACTAGACAAAGCAGGGTCAGTCGAGCCAAAAATAATATCATCGACATAAATTTGAACTAGCATTAGATGATTTCCAACTTTCTTTCGAAATTGGGTCAACCGATCTTTGTTTAAATTTCGATTGTTTTAAGAAACTGGTAAGAGTTGCATACCATGCTCTTGGTGCTTGTTTTAACTCATATACTGCTTTATCTAAAATATACACATGATCAGGATATTATTCATTAATGAATCCTGGAGGTTGTTCAACGTAAACTGTTTCTTTGAGTTCACCATTGAGAAAAGCACATTTCACATCCATTTGATAAACATCGAAATCTTTCTGAGCTGTATAAGCCAAAAATATTCGGACAGCCTCGAGTCCTGCGACAGCGGCAAAGGTTTCTTCATAATCGATACCTTCTTGTTGCGAATATCCTTTTACGACTAATCATGCTTTATTTCGTACAATATTTCCATCTTTGTCGGTTTTGTTTTTGAAAATCCATTTTAATCCGACAATCGAAACATTTTTAGGTTTAGGAATTAATCTCCAAACCTTGTTTCTATCGAACTCAGGCAATTCGGATTGCATTGCAACAACCCAATCTGAGTGTTCCATTGCAACCATAACTGTCTTTGGTTCAATTTTCGAGATGAAAACATTAAACATGCAAAATTCTTGATGAGTATTTAATACCTCATTCTTTGCACGAATTTGAGCTCTAGTCAAAACTCCATCTTGTGGATTCCCAATGACTTGTTCTTTAGGATGATTGCTTGTCCACTTTTCCAATGGTGGATATGCTGCATCAAAGTCTAATGGTGCATCTTCATACATTTCTCCATTTTCTGGTTCTGCAACAAAAATATTATCATTTAGATCATGAAATTCATCATTTTGATCAAGATTTATTGTTTCAGTATCATCATGCTCCCCTCGAACATAATTATCATTTTGATGCTCCCCCTCGAAACCATCATTCATACTGCTCTTCTCCCCCTAAAAAGAATACTCCCCCTCAACAGTTGAAGGTGTATTCAAGTGCTCCCCTCCACTTGAGCATCTAGCAGACTTTCGCTATTAGCAGTCAAATCTGATGTGATTTCCGAATCATCAGTATGTTTTGAAGATTCAGGAGTTTGATTATCAGTAGCATGTACTTCAGCATCAACAGCCTTGTCTGGAACACCAAAAATTAAATCATAATCAAAGACAGATGAATTAGATTCTTCAGTTTCATCAGTTGATTTAAGAATTGGTTTTTGTTCAAATTCCTTTGCAACTTGTTTCACGAAGTAATCATCAAAAGTTAGATTAAACGTTTCTTCTACTTTACGAGTTCGTTTATTTAACACTCTGTATTCAACCGAATTTGTCGAATATCCCAAAAATATTCCTTCATCAGCCTTAGGTTAAAATTTCGAAATATTATCTTTGAGATTCATTATAAAACACCTGCAACCAAAAACATGAAAGAATTTGACATTAGGTTTTCGGTTATTGATGATTTCATACGGAGTTATATTGAAACGACGATGAATGAAAGATCGATTCTGAGTGAAACATGCTGTTGAAACTGCTTCTGCCCATAGATATTGAGGAAGATTCGCATATGTCAACATAGTTCTTGCTGCTTCGCAAAGTGACCTATTCCTCCTTTCAACCACACCATTTTGCTGAGGTGTATAGGGCAAAGAAAAGTTATGCGAAATTCCTCTTTCCGTTAAGTACGAATCCAACACATCGTTCTTAAACTCAGAACCATTATCACTTTTGATTTTTCGAACGTTCTTCTTTAGACGCAACTCAATTTTCTTGATAAATTCGATCATTGTTTGAGCGACTTCAGATATTAACTTGAGAAAATACACCCAAGTAAAACGTGAAAAATCATCAACAATAACCAAAATGTATCGTTTCTTGTTGAGAGTTACAACAGTTGATGGTCCACAAAGGTCAATATGAAGAAGTTCCAATGGTTCAACAATTTTCGAATCTATGACAAGTGGATGTCCTTTGCGATGCTGTTTTCGTTGTTCACAAGCTGCACACAAAGTATCATTATCAAACTTTAGTACAGGTAAACCTCGAACAAGATCATCAACGACCAACTTATTCAAATTTCGAAAGTTTAAATGTGATAAACGTCGACGCCATAACCAGCTGACATCAAAGGAGGCTTTCGAAAGTAAACACACTGAGGGTTTGCCGATGATTGGTTTGATATCAAGAGTAAACATGTCACCATGTCGTTTGGACTTGAGCAAAACTTCGTTAGTTTCAACATTCGAAATGATGATGCCTGCTTCGTTAAACACCACTTGATTGCTAGTGCCCACAACAAGCTGTGAAACACTTATCAAGTTATGTTGAAGACCTTCGACATATGCAACTCTCTTTACAATGAACTTCCCATTTGTGACTTTACCATATCCTTTCAGCTGACACTTATGATTGTTTCCAAACTTGACTACTCCTGCATTCTCCAAACTTCGATAATCACGTAAATTCTCCTTCTTGCCAGTCATGTGACGAGAGCAACGACTATCAATATACTATTTATCATCATATTGCTCGTCACATTGAATTTAGGTACCCAAGGCTGTTTGGGTCCTTGGTTATTAGCTTTGAAAACCGAGTGAAAAGAAGAACCTAAAACCCAATTACAAACTTTTGATTTGAAAGTGTCAATTAAGTCGACATCATTAGGTAAAGGAGCAGAAACATAAGTCCTCGAAGGTTTAGACTTGTCACTAACATTCTCCTGTTTGTTCTCAGTTTGTTTTGCAACTGGTTTATCTTTCGAAACTGGTTTCCATGTTTTCATAGGAATATTTGCGTCTTTGGAAGAGGAACTTCCGTTTGACGAATCATTCAAATATTTCTCATATGCTTCGCGAATTTGATGTTGGGAATACTTACGAGATTGAAACATCTTCCCTTGTCCTTCAAGCCAATGATCGATATTAGTTACATTTGACGAACCCTTTGTGTATGACCCTTTCGAATTCTTCTTCCCAGAAGGATTTGGAAAATTTGGTTCTTGAGGTATAAACTTTGCAATTTTTGAGGATTTATCATACACAACTGTTTGATGGTTTGCAAACTTTCGAACATTTTCAACTTTTCGATCAACCTCAAATTTTCGAACATTCACAAATTTTCAAACATTTTCTGATTTTCGAACATTCTCAAATTTTCTATCATTCTCAAATTTTCGAATAGTCTCAAATTTTTGAACATTTTCAAATTTTAGAATATTTTCAAATTTTTGTACATTTTCAAATTGACGAGAATTATTGAAATGTTGACTTGTTGTATTTGAAGAAAATCGATTTGGATTGTTTGTTGGCTTTGAAAACTTTGGTTGGTTTTTTGAATGAAAATTCTGATGTTTATCAATTGTTGGAAAAGTTTTTGTTTTTGAAAACTTCACAGAATCATTTTGAGAATCAGACGAAATTGGTTGAGCGGGTTTTTCCTTTTTATCCGAAAGTTTTGAAAACTTATTTTGTACAGGTTTGGATAACTCTTTTTCAAAAACTTTCTTGGTTTGTATTTTTGATTCCTTTTCATTTGAGACAACTTGCCAAAAAAATTTCTTTCTTGCCTGTCTTTTCGAAATTCCGTTTTCCTTCGAAAATTTTTCAACACGATCCTTAAATTCGATTGAATTAAGTTTCACATTCTCATTTGTTTCTTTAGTTTCTTGTTTCAAACATTCTTTTGCATTTGCTTGTTTTTCAATCCATTTTCATTGTGGTTTTTGTGTTTGAAAAACATACGAATTCTTTGTTAGATTATTTTCGACAGTGCTTTGATTTGAAAAGAATCCTTCGTCTGATGTTTTCTTGTTGTCATCTTCGACCATTTTGGTGAACTCTGGTTTGATGTTTTCAACATTTTCAGTAGTGACAAACACTTGATTTGGAAATACAACATCATCTGTACACTTGAAATTTGGATACACCACTTGATTTGTTTTCAAATAATGGGCTCCTTTTTCAGTCAAAACTTTGTGGAAATTTTCAGTGTCTCCAAACACTTGATCAACAACAATTCGTGGAATGGTTGTTTCATTTGAAACATGCTTTTCAGGCTTAGATTTGTTCGAAGCTTGTTCTTCATCCTCATCATCACTACTATCCGTTTGACTATATCTGACACTCACATTGTCAAAATCAAAACCTTTCGAAGTTGAGGGTTTTTTAGTGGCATTCTTAACCAACGAATCATTACATTTTTCTTTTCCTTTAGACTTAGATGTGACATTAATGACAGGCGACTGTGAACAATCGACACTTTCCTCTTCCTCAATTTCACTGATTTCGCTAAAACTATCAAAATTATCATCGACATCAGCGAAATTAGATTCAGAGTCATGTTTTGAATTCTTAGTTCTTTTCAAATTTTTGATTTGTTCATTTTTGGTTAAGGTATCATTCACAATGTCAACAAGTTCATCAACATTCAAATATTCATCTATCTTAAGAATACCATAAGCAATTCGATTATCAGGTACTTTATCGAATTTTGCTATGAATCATAAGACACGCTATCAATTTTCTCTCTTTCGAATGCTAGAAAAGGTAATAACTTCATATGTTGTTCTTTGCTAATATCAGACGAATGATGTAAAGCAGTCAATTTTGCATATAAACACTTTGCAGAATTACGGTATATATTTCTTTGAGCTAACAACATTTTAACATCACTACTTAACGAATCCCTATCACACATGATATTTGTAATCTGCAATTCTAAACTCTCAATTCTTATTTTCTTGGTATCTAACTGCTTTTGTACTTCTATCAACTGAGAAGTTGATTTCTTAGCCTCGTTGCTAGCAGAGATAACCAAAGCATCGAAATAAGCAACAGTATCATCAAAAGCAATTAATTCAGAATCATATGCACTCAAAGGAATATTAAAAGATTGAAGAATATAACGTACCTTGGTGGTCATTGGTGATTTGTCAGAACTTTTAGTCATGAAGCAACGACCTGTCACGGCTTCTTCAGATTCATCCTCAAATTTCGCAAACATGGCTCCATGCATAGGATTACGCATTTCTTTGTCATCTGATCCCGAAGACCATATCTGATAAGCTCCTTCATTCTCATCATCAACCTCTCCCTTTGCCACCAGAGACATTCCTTTCGCCTTTGCCCTTACTTCTTCCAACCTCTCAACGTAATAGGCTTCGTCCTTCACCTTGTTTTTCCTCTCATCCTTTTTACGAAGTTGGCAGTCACCAGCCATATGATTGGCTCCTTGGCAATAATGATAATCAATTCCTGAATCACTTTTAATCTTTTTCTCAAATTTTGTCTCTTCTTTCTCTACTTCCTTTTTCTCACTCTTCTTCTTCTCTTCTCCTCCAGCCTTCGACAAAAATCTTCCTTTCACATCAACATTTTTCGACTTTGAATTGAACGGTATCTTGAAAAATTTCTTTACTTTGTTATTTGAATAAAACACAACAACCTCATCATCCGAATTCACAATAAACCCTTCTTCATCAGAATTCTCTTCTTCAACCTGTTCCTTTTCTAAAACTTTCGAAACTAAAGCCAATGGTCCACCCAAGCTTAATTTCGATTCTTCAACCATCTCATTTACCTCGCCTTCGTGAGTCTTTAGCATATTATACAAATCATTCAATGATGATGTGTCGAAACTCAATTGTGTTTTCACCATTAAAGTAACATTCCTCCATTCTTTTCGTACACCCATGAAGAATGTCAAATTGAATTCCATTGTCGTCGTTGTAATGCCATGACGATGACATTTATAGATCAACTCATTCAGCCTATCATAGTAACCTTCAATTGACTCACCCTCTTTTTGCTTGAAATCTTTTAATTCAATCAAACAGTGGTTAACTGAATTAATTTTCGTCTTCTCGCTTCCTTGAAACTTTTCTTTGAGATTATTCCATATTTCTTTTGCAGTTGTACAACTTCTGAAATAGTTATACACAACTGGAGGCAATGCACCGTGTAATTCCCTTATACATCGTTTTTCAAGTTTCATCATTCGATCAGTTTGAGCATCAACACTCGTAGTACCAGATGAAGATCCAATCGGTTGAAGATTTTTCGGAAGAGTAACATTCCCTGAGATGCATGACCAAAGCTCTTCATCGATTCCATTCAAGTAGTATTGCATACGATCAGACCACTGATCATAGTATTCTGGAATGAGCATAGGAATCTTAGTTGAAGATCCTAGCAGATGAGAGTATGAAGTCATTGAGTTTAAGTTGAAGTTCGCCATTGATGTACGAATTAAATTTTTCTGAGAAATCAAAGAGAATTTGAAAGAAAATTCCTGAATTGAATAGAAAAATCAGGTAGAACACTCGATTCAACAAATTATTTGCATAATCGAATCACAACTGAAGATCAAGAACACTTTTCACTTCAAAAGGTGCGGAAACTTTTTGAACCAAAATTTGATTCAAAAACCTTTTGAATCAGAGTGAAAATCAGATCGCAGATTATGATTCCTGCTCTGATACCAATTGTAGTGATTAAAGAACATGGTTTGGCATGCAGAATTAAAGATTGCACAATGAACATGGTGATTTGGGTGTTCAAGAGATGTATTGAATATGTATGGTGTTACAAAAAGGGACATAGATCTACATCTACATAAATAACACACACTCACAGACTCAACTTTTACATCTCTCAATCACACCTCTACAAGTGGTATGAACCCACCTTATATAGAGGTGTTTACATGTCTCTATCTCACTCTCTATCTCGTGAGTCAAAAGGCTAATGCACCACATGCAAGTTGGTTATACAAAAGTCAACACATTACAAAGTCATACATGGAAAACTTTGCACCCCAACATTCTCCCCCTCAAAGTTAGGAATGGATGACCCACTTCAATTCTTCCAAAATCGAGCAACTACGCGATCCGAGCCTGAAAGGTGTGACATGTCGAAATGAACTTGAAATCTTCAATTCTTCCATGATTCTTCAATTTGGGCTCTAGAATGTGAGACCATACAAACCAAGAATCAACGAATGATCAAGAGCTTCTCGAACTCCAAATAATCACCCAAAAGTTGAGCATAAAAACACACCCCAAAAATCTTCAATAAAACCAAACCCATTTCGAACCGAAATCACATCCGAATCTCCAATCGCATTATTTCATAAACTTCAAAAATTCAAGGTCACTTCGGTCATCAAATCCGCATAATATGAAAAATTCAAGTTCGAATGTCCATATAAATTTCTCCCCCTTTTTATAATCGAAATTTGATTATAAAACCTACAAGGAAAGAGAACGTGCTCTATTCGGAATTTTTCTAGCCAAAACTCCCCCTTAACATGTGGCATAAACTTTGTGCTTCAATCCGGAAAACTCAAAGAATCTTTAAATTTTAGCTTCGTTCACGGACCGCCTTTGACAAAATTTCTCAAAAATGGGTAGAAATTGTCAATTTCAAAATTCTGCAGTGACCCGGTGCGCCCAAAACAGCGAAAAATGCGAAACTCTCCCCCTTTTCCACAGCTGGGTAGAAAGCGTCAATTCGCATAAACTGCAGGGGCCTGAAATGTATTTTCTTCAATTTCTCAGCAAAAACAGTCCTTTTTCGAAATTAGGCAAAAACTGCCAAACTTTCGAAACTTCAGGGACTGATTTCGAAAGTTCTCCCTTTTGTCCTCCAAACATTCGAAAAATACCCCAATTGTCGAAGTTGGGTATAAGCTGCCAAATTGTAAAAATTTAGGGACCAAATACGAAAATTTCGCACACTTCTTCAAAACATACGAAATTTTGTGCAAAGAACGAAACTTCATCTTCCCCAATCTAATGAAACTTCTAAAATGTGTCAAATTGTCGAAATTTCAAGGGCTATATACGAAACTTTTAAGCTTTCTTCTTCTCAATTCGTACGAATCCACCTTCATCACCCAGTTGAACGAAACTTCTTGTAGCACCAATTTAACGAAATTTTTCATCCTTTTTAATGAAAGTTTTGCACCACCAACGGATTAACGAAAACTTGTCCTTCTTCACTTCGTTAATTCTTCTCCAATTTCGTTTCACAGGCAAATTCCCTTCGTACGAAATCCTCATCCCATTTTCGTTAATCAGCAATGAATAATTTTCTTCCCCAATTTCGTTAGTATCAATCACGAATTCACAGCCCATTCTAACGAAAAATTTTCCAACACCATTTTAACGAAAATTTTTCACTGCACCATTTTAACAAAAGTTTTGCATCTTCTTCACTTCGTGAGTTCAGTGAGGCAAATCAACCATTAGCAATCAAAAATCCTCGTTAGTTATGAACAAAAATATTCGACTATCCACATTAAACCCTTCTGTTCGACCATTAAATCTGTAATATCAACCCAAAATCAATCTGCCATTCGAAACACTGAAATCAAATCCCAGCATAGTCGATTTCAACTACACAGACTTCGAACATTGACTACAAAATCTTTCTAGTTCGTTCCCAAGTAAGCAATACAACTCAGTCAACAATTCCATCGATCGACATCAAAATCGACTTCATTACTCCAAATCAAGCATCAGACTCCAATAAACGAATTATAAACCCATCTATGATAAACAACTTGCTTGAACGATCCCATTCACAGTAGTCGACATCGAAAACTTCAAATCATGCAATTTTTTAGATTAAACACCAAATCAGACTTGATTTCGAGATTTTTTGCCCCAAAACAACTTATATTGAATGTGACAACCCGAAATTTCTATCTTGTACAACCATTCACTTCAATAAAAGTCAGAACTGTTTCTGCTAACTTTTAAGCTTTTTGGAGTCAGTTTGAGTGTTCTAAAGCCTAGTACTGCAAGGGATATCTGGAGAGAGGATACTCTAGGGTTTATTGTGCAACATTTAAGTTCCAAAACTCCAAGAGTTTGGAGTTTAGGACCCAAATGGTATTGGGGCCGTAAACCCTAAGGACTATATAAGTGACACTTAGTTATTTTTCGCTCTTTTCACATTTTCAAGACTAGAACCATTTCTCTCTCAAGTATCATCCAAAGTTTCTTCGAAATCTTCAAGAAAGTAAGTGTTTTCTTCCACGATTAGTTGTTCTCTACCTTAATCTAGTGATCTTACATGATTTCATCCATGAAATCATTCCATTTGTGTAGATCTTCAAGTGTTCTTCATTTCACCAAGAACACCAAGAACACACACTAGTGTTCTTGGACTTTAAACACCCTTACAAGCTTCTATATTGTAACTACTCTTACCCTAGTGTGTTATAAGGCTTGTTTCACATCTTAATCAACTAGAAAACACAAAGAAACACAAGATCAAAGGTGTTTACAGTCAAGACATGTTCTTGAACCGTAAACCCTAATGAAAGGGCCATTGTGAGCCCTAGTCCCTTACCAAGCCTTGGATACTAGTCTAGATCACATCCTTGAAGTGTTTAGGACTTTAAACATCAAAAAGATCAAGAACCATTAGAGTTTACGACCGTAAACTCATGGAGAAATGGTCCATGGGCCGTAAACTCTATAGTGTGGTGCAATGGTGCCACAATCACTTCCTAAGGCTTAGACTTGAAGTTAGGATGCTTCTTTATGACTTATAAGA
Organism: Lactuca virosa; assembly: GCF_052849685.1. Classification (NCBI taxonomy): domain Eukaryota; kingdom Viridiplantae; phylum Streptophyta; class Magnoliopsida; order Asterales; family Asteraceae; genus Lactuca; species Lactuca virosa. The sequence continues at coordinate 269,902,704 of NC_136430.1, read as the reverse complement.
CCTTAAAACACAAAATGGTAGAAGTTACCATGGGTTTACGGCCATAAACCCATTTGGACCGTAAACCCAAAAACCGTAAACTCATGAAGAGTTTACCCTTGGACCATAAACTCAAAAGCAAAGCCCTACAACCCTTAGATGCAATCCTTGGCACTTATAGCACTTGAATCAAAGTGTTTTTTATGTCCTAGGGTGTCTTAACTTGGTTAATTAGTTGTTTAATGACTAATTGGATACATATATGTGTTATTATATGTTAACTAGGATCCTTGTGTGTGCTCAAGTCTTCACTTGACACCTAGCATCCTATAACATCCGTTCATCCAAACCGCTCACTACAGGTGAGTTCATACCCCTTAATCAACCTTTTAAATGATTTTAAATGCTTTTATGGGGGGGGGAATACAAGTTGAACTATAATAGTTATTATATCAATCACATGTGATTAATAACTACCAAACAAGTGGATTTCTTACTTTTCAAACTGTGTTATCAAACAAACTACTTCAAACTATTTTTACAAACTCTGTTAAATGTCAAATACTTTTATTAAACTCTTTTAGACTTATATTCTGTTAAATATGTATCTATATAGATATAGTTATATAAGTAGGATTGAAAGGACTTAGGACTGATAGCTCACCCTACCTCCTGTTCCTTGTTTGGTGGTGGACTTAGGGTATGGGTTGTTTGTCCGAAGGTCGTTTGAATCCTAGTTATATATTATGTATATGTATATAGATATAAAAGTTCCTTCTTTCTATTCAATACCTTTGCGTAGCAAAGGTATACAAACATGTTCATACATACAAACAACATTACTAGTAAACTATAATAGGCATAGTTTAGGAAGTTACTAATACTATTAGTTGAACAATGAAACATACAATGAGTCAGTTCATACATGAGTCAACACACTATTATGAGAAACATAGAGAACATACATACATACTAGACAGAGAGAACATACAATACAACTAGTACATGCTATACATTATACAAGAGAACATACTATTATGAGAAACAGAGAGAACATACATACATACTAGACAGAGAGAACATACAATACAGCTAGTACATACAATACATATACAAGAACATTACACAGTTATGTGAGCCACGTAACGGGGCAGGGCATCACCTGTCATGGCTCATTTTGTATCCAGAATCTCCTTAAATGGAGAGCATTGAGTTTGTGTATAGATCTATACTGGATTGACTATCCTACACCTTGCTGCTAGCTAAAGTGGGACTTGCAAGTCTACGGGTGCCAAACGTCATTCCTTCCGACGTCTTACATCGTCGTGTTACTAGTCGGTAGTATGGTACAGGCCGATCACATGATACTTTAAATAACAATTGGTTTAAGGTAGTTAGTACAACAGTAGTTACTTAATACAACACTACTGTACTATTTTATTTCCCATTGCATTCACTTTGTGATCTTCACACAATGAACAGTAATGTAAAAACTATATTTTTGGTTAATGATAGTCAGATTTGGGAAAATACATACTCTTACAAGAGACGCACACACAGATACTTGATGCCTTGGTAGAACGCTACTTTTATTAGAAAAACATAGGGTTTTCTAGGAGATTCAAACATTTTACAAACATTCACAAACTCTTACAAACTTACACATCACATACTTACAAACACTTTCATCCAAACACAGACACTAAAATACTTATGATCTCACCAGCATTAAAGCTGATAAACTCTTTCAAAATAACTTGTATTCTCAGGTCACCAGTAGACAGGTACCGATGCCAGGTTTTAAGAAGATGGAGCTCATTCAAGACTCATCTTTCATCTTGGTTTATATTTTTGGTGTCTATTAAACTTGACAGAACACACATGTATTAAATTATATTATTAATGCAATGGATGATGTTGTTGCTTTTTTACTACTACGCATTGTTGTGATACTGTACATGACGTTCTCCACCCCCGAACAATTCCGCCGTTCCGGTTTTGGGGTGTGACAGATTGGTATCAAAGCATTGTTTATAATGAATTGAGTATATCAACCCATAAAAGATATATGAACTATAAACACAGCGGGATTTAAAAATACTCTGATAAAGAGTTTATACTTTTAAATAATAAAATATTTAACCAAGTATACATACCTGCATTCATACTAAAATCAGTGTCGCAAGGACAAAAAAAAAGTATTACGATTGTTGGGCAGCACAAGTAGACTTAGAGGCATATAGTCAAATCTGGGAAGATATAGCCTGATCAACTATATTATCTGTCACACCCCAAAACCGGAATGGCGGAATCGTTCGGGGATGGAGGACGTCATGTACAGTATCACAACAATGCAAAGTAGTAAACAAGCAACAACACCATCCATTGCATTAATAATATAATTTCATACAAGTGTGTTCTGTCAAGTTATATAGACACCCAAAATATAAATCCAAAATAAGAGACGAGTCTTGAACGAGCTCCATCTTCTCAAAACCTGGCACCAGTACCTGTCTACTGGTGACCAGAGAATACAAGTTATTTTGAAAGAGTTTATCAGCTTTAAAGCTGCTGAGATCATAAGTATATTAGTGTCTGTGTTTGTATGAAAGCGTTTGTAAGTATGTAATGTATAAGTGTGTAAAAGTTTGTAAATTGTTTGAACTCTCCTAGAAAACCCTATGTTTTCTACTAAAAGTAGCCTTCTACCAAGGCATCAAGTGTCTGTGTGTGTGTCTCTTGTACGAGTATGTATTTTCCCAAATCTGACTATCATTAACCAAAAATATAGTTTTTATATTACTGATCATTGTGTGAAGATCACAAAGTGAACGCAATGGGAAAATGAAATAGTATTGTAGTGTTGTATTAAGTAACTACTGCTATACTAAACTACCTTAAACCAATTGTTATTTAAAGTACCATGTGATCGGCCTGTACCATACTACCGACTATAAACACGACGATGTAAGACGTCGGAAGAAATGACGTTTGGCACCCGTAGACTTGCAAGTCCCACTGTAGCTAGCAGCAAGGTGTAGGATAGTCAATCCAGTATAGATCTATACACAAACTCAACTCTCTCCATTTAAGGAGATTCTGGATACAAAACGGGCCATGACAGGTGATGCCATGCCCCTTTACGTGGCTCACATAACCGTAGTAATGTATTTGTAACGTATGTGCTAGCTGTATTGTGTGTTCTCTCTGTGTCTAGCATGTATGTATGTTCTCTCTGTATGGTATTGTTTGTTCTCTCTCTGTATGGTATTGTTTGTTTCTCATCATAGTATTCTCTATCTCTATGTTATGTTCTCTCTGTATGGTATTGACTCATGTATGAACTGACTCTTTGTATGTTTCACTGTTCTAGTAATAGGATTAGTATCTCCTAAACTATACCTATTATAGCCTACTAGTAATGTTGTTTGAATGTATGAACATGTTTGTATACCTTTGCTACCCAAAGGTGTTGAACATAATGAAAGAAGGAACTTTTATATCTATATACATATACATAATATATAACTAGGATTCAAACAACCTTCGAACAAATAACCAGAATACCCTAAGTCCATAACCAAACAAGGAACAGGAAGTAAGGTGAGTTATCAGTCCTAAGTCCTTTCAATCCTACTTATATAACTATATCTATATAGATACACATTTAATAGAATATAAGTTTAAAAGAGTTTAATAAAAGTATTTGACATGTAAAAGAGTTTATAAATCAGTTTGAAGTAAAACAGTTTGATAACACAGTTTGAAAAGTAAGAAATCTACTTATTTGGTAGTTATTAATCACATGTGATTGATATAATAACTATAATAGTTCAACTTGTATTTGTTGGATAAGGTGTCTAAGTCCATAAATATTTATGGTATGTACTTGACCCGACCCGACATGGTCCATTTGGGTTGCATGGCACCATGCAATTGGATAAACTAAAATGAGAGAAATAACACTTATGGTTTATTAATATATTATAAGTTCTAATATATTAATAATATTATTTAATTAGTTTGATCAAGAATTAATTTAGAATTAATTAAGTGATCAAAAGATAACTAATTAAATATATGGGTAGATTATGTAAATCTTCCATATCTTATATAGTGGGCTAAGAGACTCAATGGATTATCAAGTTGGGTTCCAACCATAGGATGCTCCATGGATGCTCCATGGAGTTAAACCATGGATCATGAAATGAAGAGTCATGTTACATTAGGGTTTACCTAATGCAACACACTATATAAACAAAGGTGTTCTCCCCAAAATCGGTGACACTAAGAAACAAGAGGGCTAGAGCCGATTTTGCAAGTGTAAGATTCTCTCAAAGTTTACTCCTTTGCATTTGGTGTTGTGTGAAGCATTTGAGGCATCACACTTGGGGTGCTAGGCTCACAAGGTTTCAAGGATCATAATCAACAACAAGGTAAGTTATTCTATCTTTCATTCAAGTTAAAAATGTTCCCCATGTATGCTAGATAGGAATATAACCTTGGAATTCAACTTTGCATGATAATTAGACAAACATAGATCCAAGGTTATTAGGGTTGCATGTACACTTAGGAAGTGTTAGAATGCTCAAAACCCATCAGTGGTATCAGAGCCTAGGTTTGTTTGTTGTTTTTTTGTGCAAGTTACTCGTCGAGTCTGTTCTTGCACTCGACGAGTAGAGGCTGCAGTTTTCAGAATTTCGACATTTGTTGCTCGAAAGGGACTAGAAACATTACCCTAAACTGTTTTGGTGTTTTAAAACTTGTTTTAGATGGTGTAATGTTTATGCTAATCAATTTACAATGGCAATTATCAAAAATTACAAGTTTTTTTAAGTGTAATTTTTGATTCTTGAAAGTGTTCATATTCATGTTCTTGAACTTATGAAGATTAGATGATCGTAGGAATTGTTTGTAACCTTCATGGTAGTTTAATTCATGATCATAATGTGTTTTAATGGAGTCCATAACTTGTTCTCAAGTTATGGAAAACCAAAAGTCTCACTTTTATTAAAGCCATTAAAAGAACACAAGAGTTATAAAAATGAAGAGTCTTCATTTTTATTACTCAATTAATTCATAAGTTATAAGAAATGAAAAGTTTTTGAAGTTTACAAAACTTGCCCTCAAGTTTTGGAACAAGTAAAGTCTTGATTAAAACTTTAGTTCCAACCCTTAGAATTTTAAAAGTTAAAATTCAACCCTTATACTTTATAATATTATAAGTTACTAATATATATATATATATATATATATATATATATATATATATATATATATATATATATATATATATATATGGCAACTTAATGGGTGTCCACTCTCACCTACCGCTTCCTTGATCGGTGGAGGGTCGTTAGCCGAACGGGTAGGACAAGGACTTATAAATTCTCATTAAAAGTATGATGAATATTATAAAGTAACTAAATGCTTTTATTAAATTCCCAATCTTAGTTACTTTAGGAAAATGTGAATAAGGTGCTAATCCATGAAATTACACTTTACACTTTGTTTAAGTCGTTAGTGGAGCTCGTGTGGTTAACCGGCACACTAACTTGAACTTAACAAGGAAGGTAAAGGGTGACTTAAAGTTTATTATAGGTCGGTGGAGCTCGTGTGGTTAACCGGCACATCGATTGAGTAATAAACACTAAGTGTAGCAAGTGATTTGCATGGTTACTTCACACCTCGTTTTGTGATCCTCGCTATCCCAGTCACAAAACTTGGAGGGCACACTCGAGATTGAAACATGCCTTTGAAAAGTTCATTGAATCTCAAAAGAATCTAGGAATTTCTAAGAACCAATTAAAAACCTAATATCTATATTTCGTTTTTCATGGTGGAAATTGGTGAATCGTCATTCACCTACCTTTCAAATATGTTATAGCTTGGATTACGGCATACCTCTTCTAAGTTATAATATATTGTGATTGGATCCTAGCCTTAATATTACATTTGGGTGTTTTATTAAGGACTCTCTTAATATCTAAACTAATCTTGTTCTCTTCTTTCAGATGTCTTCAAACAATGCTGCTCCTGGCTCTAATCCTAATGGCTCCTTTACCCTTATGAACTTGTGTGGGAAAGTCACTTTTGATGGATCCAACTTCAATGAATGGATCAGAAACATCAGGATGATTACCCGCTACAAGGACAAAGAATATGTCCTTGACAAGGAGCTTAAGGAGATTGATGAGACCACTGCAACTCCCCAGGAGATCGCTGACTTCCGGGCACATGAAAGGGATACTACAAAAGTGGTATGCATCATGTTGGCCACCATGACAGCGGAACTCCAAAAGTCCTATGAGGACTTCTACCCTTTTGAAATGCACCAAGATCTGATGGAAATATATCATCAAAGTGCACGACAAGAGAGGTATGAAATCATATGCTCTATCATAACAACCATGATGAAGGACGGGGAATCCGTCACGAGCCACATACAGAAAATGCAAAGGTATGTGGATCGGTTGCTGAAGCTTAATGTGAACTTCCCTGAGGAGCTTGAAATAAATATCATTTTGCACTCCTTACCATCGTGCTATGATCAATTCCGCATGACATATCACATGAATAAGGAAGAGGTCACACTCAGCAAACTTCAAGGACTCCTCAAGACCGCAGAAATAGGTCTTAAGGGTAAGTCGGTTGTTAACACTCCTACTCCAAACTCCGCCCCGGTTTTGGCAATCGGGAAAGGTCGAGGGAAGAAGAGGAAGATTCCTTCGAAGGGTACCAAGGCTAGGACCCTTGATGGCTCTTCTTCAAGTGGAACCAAGAAAGGTTTCGTCACTCCTTCTTCTGACCCTAAAGAGGCTGAATGCTTCTATTGCCATGAAAAGTCACATTGGAAGCGGAACTGCCCAAAGTACCAGCAAGATGTGAAGGATAGGAAAGTTAAACCCAACCATGCAGGTATTTACACTATCTTATCTAATAACTCACCCCATTCTAACTCTTGGGTCCTTGATACCGGTTGTGGTATTCATATCTGTTCTGATTTGCAGGGACTAAGAAGAAGTGAGAATGTGGAGCATGGAAGAATAAACTTAATCATGGGGAATAGGAAAGCTTTACCTGTCACCAAGATTGGAGTTTATACTTTATCGCTAAGTAGTGGGTTTAGTTTAGATTTGAATAAATGTTGTTATTCGCCAGAAATGGCAAGAAATATTATTTCCTTTCATGCATTGTATAAACAAGGTTTCACCTTTTCATTTGATAATGAAGTTTGTTCGATTAATGCTTTCTTTAATAATGTTCTTTATTTTAAAGCATTACCTTGTGATGGTGTGTATGAAACTGTATCTGTGGTTGATAACTTAGGAAATAATGTATTGTGTATTGATTCTGTTAATGATAATAACTTGGATAAAGCATCATTATGGCATTGTCGTCTTGGACATATAACCAAGAAACGCATAGGCCAACTCCAAAAGGATGGAGTATTGGAGTCATTTGACCTAAAGTCAGATGATAGTTGCGAATCATGCTTACTTGGAAAAATGACAAAGTCACCCTTCACAGGTTCTTGTGAGAGGGGTGAAGGTTTGTTGGATCTTATACACACGGATGTGTGTGGGCCCTTCAAACATGCCACAAGGGATGCTAATCGTTATCATTTGACTTTTACTGATGATTACAGTAGATATGGATATGTCTACTTAATCAAGCATAAGTCAGAGACTTTTGAGAGGTTTAAAGAGTTTAAACAGGAAGTCGAGAATCAATTGGGCAGGAACATTAAGATGCTTCGATCCGATCGAGGTGGTGAGTATCTTAGTTCAAAGTTCCTCGACTATCTTAGGGAATGTAGGATTGTCTCACAATTGACACCTCCCAGGACACCGCAGTTGAATGGTGTAGCTGAGAGGCGTAATCGAACCTTGTTGGATATGGTTCGTTCCATGATGAGTCGAGCTTCGCTACCAATCTCATTTTGGGGGTATGCCTTAGAGACTGACGCCCATATCCTTAATCTAGTTCCCACAAAGAAAGTTGCCAAAACTCCTTATGAGATGTGGACTGGTAAAGTACCTAAACTAGACCACATTAAGATTTGGGGTTGCGAGGCTTTCGTGAGACGCGAGACTCATGATAAGCTCGAACCTCGAAGTGAGAGGTGTATTTTCATCGGCTACCCACAGAAATCCTTTGGTTACCTCTTCTACAGAACTAGTGAGAATGTGGTCTTTGTAGCTAAGAGGGCTTTCTTTCGAGAGAGAGAGTTCATAAGCCAAGGAGACAGTGGGAGGCAAGTTGACCTTGAAGAAATTCAAGAGTCAAGTGGTGAAGGAACTTCAAACCCTAGCACTCAACTTGAGGAGGAAACTCCTGTTGAGCCAATTGACAAGTCTGTACCTCTGAGGCACTCCACAAGGGTTAGGAATGCACCTGAGCATTACTATGGATTCCATATTACTGCGGAAGGTGATACACTTATCAGTGATGAGACACTGATAGGTCTGGATGAACCTAACAGTTACGCGGAAGACATGGCAGGCCCTGAGTCAGCCAAGTGGAAAGAGGCAATGGACAGCAAGATAAAGTCCATGTATGACAATCAAGTTTGGAACTTGGTTGAGAATGTACCAGGTCGTAAGACTGTAGGGTGCAAATGGATCTTCAAGTAGAAGACCGACATGGATGGTAATGTACACCCTTATAAGGCACGACTGGTTGCAAAGGGTTTCTCACAAACTCCTGGAGTTGATTATGATGAGACCTTTTCTCTTGTGGCCAAGATTAAGTCTATTAGGGTTCTGTTAGCCATAGCTGCATTTCATGACTATGAAATATGGCAAATGGATGTCAAAACCGCTTTCCTTAATGGAAAGTTGGCTGAGGATGTTTACATGATTCAACCATAGGGTTTTGTCAATACAGAGTACCCTAATAGAGTGTGTAAGCTTGAGAAATCCATTTATGGGTTAAAGCAAGCACCTCGCAGATGGAATCTTGTGTATATGTCAAGGCTAGTGGGAGTATAGTTAGCTTTTTGGTATTGTATGTGGATGACATACTACTCATAGGAAATGACATCCCAACTCTGCAGGAAGTTAAGTCCTGGCTTGGGAAGTGTTTCTCTATGAAGGACCTAGGAGAAGCTGCCTATATTCTAGGGATAAGGATCTTGAGAGACCGGAGTAAAAGACTAATTGGACTTAGTTAGAGTACCTACTTGGATAAGGTGCTGAAGAGATTCGGCATGCAGGACTCCAAGAAAGGAGAGTTACCCATCCAGAGTAACGCCAGATTGAGTAAGACACAAAGCCCTAGTACTGAGGCTGAGATAGCAGAAATGAGTCGAATACCTTATGCTTCGGCTGTAGGAACGATCATGTATGCTATGACGTGTACTCGACCTGATGTAGCCTTTGCTTTGAGCATGGTTAGCAGGTATCAGGGGAACCCTGGCAAGGCACACTGGACTGCGGTAAAGAATATCCTCAAGTACCTATGGAGGACTAAGGACTGGGTCCTTACCCTCGGTGGGAGTGAAGACTTGAGAGTTGTAGGGTATAGTGATGCTAGCTTTCAAACTGATAGGGATAATTTCCGCTCTCAGTCAGGCTGGGTCTTTACCTTAAATGGAGGAGCAATTTCTTGGAAGAGTTCCAAGCAAGAGACAGTGGCTGATTCAACTTGCGAATCAGAGTATATAGCAGCTAGCGAGGAAGCAAAGGAGGCGATATGGCTGAAGAACTTCATTGGAGACCTTGGAGTTGTACCAGCTATTAAAGAGCCAATGGAAATTTTCTATGATAGTGAAAGTGCAGTTGCCTTAGCCAAGGAACCAAGGGATCACGAGAGATCCAGACACATCGACAGAAAATACCATTTCATCAGACATCGAATAGAAGAAGGACTCCTCGTGGCAAAGAGGGTATCATCGGATGAGAATCCAGCAGATCCCCTCACGAAGGGACTGACTGGGGTTAAGCATCTCGAGCATGCTCGGAGCATATGGCTGAAGGATGATAGTAGATTTAGTAGTTAGATAACCTTGAAATTTGTAAAGTGTAATTGACATTAGATGATGAATAAAAGGTGTTTTATTTATGAGTAAAGTGTTGCTATCTCTTGTTGATCGTTTACTATATTTCTTTTGCATGTTTTGACTTCCAGAATAATTATGTTTGGTATATCATATTATTCGAACCTCCACAGTCGGTCATATGTCGGAAGTAGGTATGAATCAAGACTGACATGATTGGTTGAAGAGGTCTAAGTTGTTGGACATGGCTACAACACTCATGAGTGCTCAAAAGTTCTGAGCATTGGACTCAACCCACGCTCACTGGAATCACTTCACGGAATTTATCTCGAGTGATCGTCAGATGGTAATATCATACAAGTCTTCAAACCTAGATATATGATTTGTTACTTATGAGTTGGTTATGCATTGATTGTACGAAAACGCATTGGTAACTCGATGTTATAAAACGTGCTCTTGTGTATAATTCAATGAGTAGTAGAACAAACGTATGATTCGAAGTTTATTTGTTCCTTCTTGGATTAGAAGCTGATATCTGGGCCCCTCGATGATTTTGTTTTGACCTATGTACCGGGCCCGGTCAGAACTAAGTTGATGTGTTCAATTAAGTTCTTTGTCAAACAAATCGGAAATCGGGAAACAAACTGTTGGACAATAAGTAAGACATTGTTCCATGTATTTGTCCGGCTGATATCTAGAACAGAGGATTATATGATCACTTATCTTAAATAGCGTATCATCATCTTCTCAGTTCCGAGAGACCTTGAAATAGCTACGATTGCCGATCGGTTCCTGAAGTATTGCAGTTATAGTTATTAGACTTATCCAAGTGGGAGACTGTTAGATAAGGTGTCTAAGTCCATAACTATTTATGGTATGTACTTGACCCGACCCGACATGGTCCAATTGGGTTGCATGGCACCATGCAATTGGATAAACTAAAATGAGAGAAATAACACTTATGGTTTATTAATATATTATAAGTTCTAATATATTAATAATATTATTTAATTAGTTTGATCAAGAATTAATTTAGAATTAATTAAGTGATCAAAAGATAACTAATTAAATATATGGGTAGATTATGTAAATCTTCCATATCTTATATAGTGGGCTAAGAGACTCCATGGATTATCAAGTTGGGTTCCACCCATAGGATGCTCCATGGATGCTCCATGGAGTTAACCCATGGATCATGAAATGAAGAGTCATGTTACATTAGGGTTTACCTAATGCAACACACTATATAAACAAAGGTGTTCTCCCCAAAATCGGTGACACTAAGAAACAAGAGGGCTAGAGCCGATTTTGCAAGTGTAAGATTCTCTCAAAGTTTACTCCTTTGCATTTGGTGTTGTGTGAAACATTTGAGGCATCACACCTGGGGTGCTAGGCTCACAAGGTTTCAAGGATCATAATCAACAAAAAGGTAAGTTATTCTATCTTTCATTCAAGTTAAAAATGTTCCCCCTGTATGCTAGATAGGAATATAACCTTGGAATTCAACTTTGCATGATAATTAGACAAACATAGATCCAGGGTTATTAGGGTTGCATGTACACTTAGGAAGTGTTAGAATGCTCATAACCCATCAGTATTCCCCCCCCCCCCCATAAAAGCATTTAAAATCATTTAAAAGGTTGATTAAGGGGTATGAACTCACCTGTAGTGAGTGGTTTCGATGAACGGATTGTTATAGGATGCTAAGTGTCAAGTAAAGACTTGAGCACACACAAGGATCCTAGTTAACATATAATAACACATATATGTATCCAATTAGTCATTAAACAACTAATTAACCAAGTTAAGACATCCTAGGACATGTAAAACACTTGATTCAAGTGATATGAGTACTAAGGATTGCATCTAAGGGTTGTAGGGCTTGGCTATTGAGTTTAGGGTCCAAGGGTAAACTCTTTATGAGTTTACGGTTTTGGGACCAACTCACATGGAGTTTACGGTCGTAAACCCATGAGTTTACGGCCGTAAACTCATGGTACTTCTACCATTTTGTTTTTTGAAGTCCTAAAAGTCATAATGAAGCATCCTACTTCAAGTTTAAGCCTTAGGAAGTGATTAGGGCACCATTTCACCCCTTTGTAGAGTTTACGGCCCATGGACCATTTCTCCATGAGTTTACGGCCGTAAACTGTAATGGTTCGTGGTCTTTTTGATGTTTAAGGTCCTATGCACATCAAGGATATGATCTAGACTAGTATCCAAGGCTTGGTAAGGGACTAGGGCACACAATGGCCCCTTCATTAGGGTTTACGGTCCGAGAACATGTTGGACCGTAAACACCTTTGATCTTGTGTGTCTTTGTGTTTTCTAGATGATTAAGAAGTGTAACAAGCCTTATAACAAGCCAAGGTAAGAGTATTTACTATGTAGAAGCTTGAAAGGGTGTTAAAAGTCCAAGAACACTAGTGTGCGTTCTTGGTGAAACTAAGAACACTTGAAGATCTACACAAATGGAATGATTTCACGGATGGAATCATGTAAGATCACTAGATTAAGTAAGATATCAACTTATTAGGGCAAGAAACACTTACAAAGTTGAAGATCAAGAAGGAAAATCGGATGATACTTGAGAGGATTTGAGTTCTAGTTCTTGAAAGTGTGAAAAAGTGATAAAAATGGCTAAGTGCCATATTTATACCCCTTGGGGTTTACGGCCGTAAACACCATGTTTAGGCCGTAAACTCCAAACTCTGGAAGTTTTGGGACTTTATTGTTGCACAATAAACCCTAGGGCATCCTCTCTCCAGTTATCTCTTGAAGTACTAACTTTAAAACACTCAAACTGACTCCAACAAGCTTGAAAGTTAGCAGAAACAGTTCCGACTTCTATTGAATTGAATGGTTGTACAGAATAGAAATTTCGGGTTGTCACATCATCCCCTCGTTAGAAGGAATTTCGTCCTGAAATTAGAGTTTAAGAAAATAAGTAGTTACGAATAACTAAGTAAAAAGATGAGGATATTTCAGTTTCATCTGATCCTCTCGCTCCCAAGTGAATTCAAGTCCTCGCTTGGCGTTCCAGCGAACCTTCACTATCGGGATACGGCTTTGTTTCATTTGCTTGACCTCTCGGTCCATGATCTCTACAGGTTCTTCCACGAAGTTGAGGCTCTCGTTGATCTCGATCTCGTCGAGTGGGATTACAAGAGTCTCGTCGGACAGACACTTTTTCAAGTTCGAGACGTGGAAAGTAGAATGTACGTTACTAAGTTCACAAGGTAAGTTAAGTTTGTAAGCTACAGGGCCGATTCTTGCGAGAAACTCGAAAGGCCCTATGTATATTGGATTTAGCTTTCCACGCTTTCCAAAGCGTATTAATCCCTTCCACGGTGAAACCTTCAATAGAACACGGTCTCCCACCTGGAATTCTAACGATTTCCTTCGTTTATCTGCGTAGCTTTTCTGTCGGTCTCTAGAGGCTTTCAATCGTTCACGAATCTGAACGATCTTCTCTGTCGTTTCCCGTATGATCTCCGGACCTGTAAGAGTGCTGTCAGGAACTCGTCCTTTAGCTAACTGGGTATCACCCACCTCAGCCCAGCACAGAGGGGATCTGCACTTTCGACAAGGGGTAAATGAGTATCCCATGCCTTCCCAAAGTCGATCACGTAGGCTCGCAACATATCTTCCAAGGTTTGGATAGTCCTCTCACTTTGTACGTCGGTTTGTGGATGGTAGGCTGTACTCATGTCCAGCCTAGTTCCTAGGGAACTTTGTAGCGACTGCCAGAACCTCGAAGTGAATCTACTATCTCTGTCCGAGATAATAGATATGGGAACACCGTGCAGTCGTACAATCTCGCGTATGTAAGTTCTTGTAAGCTTCTCCATCTTGTCTGTTTCTTTGATAGGCAGGAAGTGTGCGGACTTGGTCAATCTGTCGACGATGACCCATATGGTATCAAGTCCACCCGTTGTCTTGGGCAACTTGGTTATGAAGTCCATAGTGATCCGCTCCCACTTCCATTCCGGTATCTCCGGCTGTTGTAGTAGACCTGAGGGTTTCTGGTATTCGACCTTAACCTTAGCGCAAGTAAGGCATTTACTCACGAAGGTAGCAATCTCTGCTTTCATGTTAGGCCTCCAGTATAACTTTTTAAGATCCAAATACATCTTATCTGAACCCGGGTGGACGGAATAACGAGTGTTGTGCGCCTCTGTCATGACCAAGTCTCTGAAACCACCGTGTTTTGGTGTCCAGATCTGATCCATGAAATATAAGGCTCCGCCACCTTTGACTTCCAAGTTCTTATCAATCCCTCTCAGGGATTCACTCGCCACATTTTCAGGTTTCAAAGCGTCGAGCTGAGCCTCCTTAATTTGTGTGGACAAGTGTGAATGGATAGTCATAGTCAATGATTTGACCCTACGACCAGAGTATTCTTTCCGACTTAGGGCGTCTGCTACTACGTTGGCTTTACCCGGATGATAACGAATTTCGCATTCGTAGTCACTGAGTAGCTCGACCCACCATCGTTGTCTCATGTTGAGCTCCTTCTGGTCGAATATATGTTGTAGGCTTTTGTGGTCTGTAAAGACAGTGCTTTTTGTACCATACAGGTAGTGTCTCCAGATCTTCAGAGCAAACACAATTGCTCCTAATTCAAGAACGTGCATAGTGTAGTTGACCTCATGTGTCTTCAGCTGTCTCGAGGCGTAGGCGATGACCTTACCTCGCTGCATCAGAACACATCCGAGCCCTTGATTAGACGCATCGCAATAGATAACGAAGTCTTCTATCCCTTCGGGGAGGGATAGTATTGGTGCGGTGCACAAGGCTCGCTTGAGTGTTTAGAACGCTCTCTCCTGCTTCTCTTCCCAGTTAAAGGCCACACCCTTCTGGGTCAAAGTCGTGAGGGGTTTTGCAATTCGTGAGAAGTTTTGAATGAACCTGCGATAATAGTCAGCGAGGGGTTGAAATTGACGAATTTCAGTAGGCGTCTTCGGTGCTGACCAGCTCTCAATGGCTTTGATTTTGGAAGGGTCCACGTGTATTCCCTCTTCGCTAACCACGTGCCCTAAGAATTCGACTCTTCGGATCCAAAATTCGCATTTCGAGAACTTCGCATAGAGCTTCTCCGAACGCAGTGTTTCCAAGACCTGTCGCAGATGTTGACTATGCTCCTCCTTACTACGAGAGTAGATAAGTATGTCATCGATGAAGACGATGACAAACTGATCCAAGTAAGGACGACACACCCTATTCATTAAATCCATGAATACTGCGGGTGCGTTTGTTAATCCGAACGGCATCACCACGAATTCGTAGTGCCCATAACGAGTTCGGAAGGCTGTCTTCGGAACATCCTCCCCTAGCACTCGTAGTTGGTGATATCCGGACCTTAAGTCGATTTTTGAAAAGAAGTTCGCCCCTTGAAGTTGGTCAAATAAATCGTCAATACGAGGCAAAGGATAACGATTTTTGACGGTCAGTTTGTTGAGCTCCCTGTAGTCGACTTGACGTTGCGGAGGTAATCCTGGGAGTTCTTCTGGAAAGATGTCGGGAAAGTCACGTACTACTGGAATGTTCTTAATGTCTTTCGTTTCTAGGCTCACATCGACCACATGATCAAGGAATGTGTGACATTCCTTTCGCAATAATTTCTGAGATTGAATGCTCGAGATGATACGAAGGTTTGTGCCGGGTTTGTCGCCATAAACTTCCAGAGTTTCGCCAGACGGTTTATTAAGGCGTACAACCTTTTCGTAACACATGATGTTGGCACGATGAAGACTCAACCAATCCATGCCGATAATGACGTCGAAACTTTTAATTGAGACCGGCATGAGGTCGATCGAAAACGAATGGCTATCTGGAGTTAGGGTACACCCTATGAATATACTGCTAGTGCTCTCCGTCTTTCCATTAGACATTTCTACAGTGAACGGTTCTTTAAGTGCTCATGATTTTTGCTTAAGTAAATGAGCAAATTTTTGGTTCGCGAAACTCCTCTCCTCTCCACTATGAAACATAATGCATGCATAAGAGTTATCGAGGAGAAACGTACCCGTGACCACTGTGGGGTCGGCAACCGCATCCTCGTGGCCTATGGCCAGAACTCTTCCCACTGTACCGGCATTCCCTGCCTTTGGGCAGTCCCTCTTGTAGTGACCCACCTCGCCACAACCGTAGCAAGCTTGGCCCACACCAGCGACGGGGACTTGGTTGAGTGGCCTCGCCGGAGCTTTGCAGAAACGGGCGGTGTGCCCCTTCCTGTTGCAGTTCGAACACTGCATTTCTTGGCAGGCTCCTGTGTGGTGGAAGTTGCATTTGTTGCATTTAGGCAAACTTTCAGCGTACTTCTTTACCGGAGCAGCAGCGGCAGGTGCTATCGCAGTATGAACTGCCACGACCTGCTGCTTTTTGGCAGCCTTCTTCTACTTTTTGTCATGCCAGAATTTCCGCTTGGAATCAGCGGTTCTGGAAGGTTCTGAGATGGCCAGGGTTGTTGTTGCGGCCGGGGTACGAACCCCATGGTCAATAAGCTGCTGTGCCAATCGCTTGGCACTATCGAATGTAGTGGGGTTTGAAGCTAACACATTCCACTGAAATGGAGGCACCAACCCCCATATGTATCTTTCTATCTTCTTCCCCTATGTATGTACCATGTTGGGACAGAGGGCCACCAGTTCACAGAACCTGGCGGTGTAGGAGACTATGTCAGAGCCTGTCATGGTTAGGCTCCACAGTTCTTCCTCCAGTTTTTGGATTTCGCCCCTCGGGCAGTACTCCTCGATCATTAGCTCTCTCAGAGCTTCCCAGCCCATGGCATTAGCCACCACAAGAGATAGTGATTTGACATGGCTATTCCACAAGAGATAGTGACTTGACCTTGCTCCCTTCTGGACAGGAGCAGATTTCGAAAACCGATTCGGTCTTCTCGAACCATTGCGAGAGGGTAATGACTCCGCCAATCCCTCTAAAGGACTTGGACTTGCAGTTAGTGAAGTCCTTATAGGAGCACTCTCTCAAGCGCACAGGAGCTTCACCAAGAGTAGATTGAATAGGGGTTCCTCCTCCAGTGGAACCAGAAGAATGATATTGAGCCATGGCTGTTGCCACAGCCGCAGCTACAACAACATTTAGTGTTGCCGTATCGATTTGAGGAGCAGGTGGTGTTGCCGTTATCGGAGGATCGTGTCTCGTTGATTGACATGGAGGCATCTTTCAACTATAAGTTCAGAATGATGAAGACATTGATAAGAAATTAATAAGGAAAATTGATGAGAATGACTCATGGACTAACTCTCCATAGTCCAACAGCACAATTGAATAGTACGATTGAATGTAGATCTAGTACTAACAGATGATAGCATTTGGATAATAATTTCCATGAGATTAGGTATCTGTCAATAATACTGGAATTACAGATGTAACAAGTTCAGGAAAAATGACCTAGAAGTAGGCCTTACATTAACCAAGATGGGAAAATTTTGGCAGAACTACGACCTAATCAAGACCTAAAAAGTCTATGATTTACAAAGATAGGAAATTAGACCAAAGTATTTACATAAACTAGGTTATATCCAAAAGAGAAGTCGATGGGACTCTATCGGCGACGAGAACTACTAGAGTGAGTTCTTGACTCCGACAGAAGGCGTTCTATGTCCCTCACGCGCCTATCGGATCTTGCTTGCTGAGCTCGAAGTTCCCTGACTTCAGCTTGGGTTTCAGCAAGTTCTCTCTACAGAGCTGCATTGCGGACCTGAGTCCTTTCATGAGCAGATTCTAACTGGCGAATACGGACGGTATTAACGCCAGAGTTGGCGTCAATCTCCATGACTCGGTCGATCGCTGCTCGACCTTGCTCGATGTTCCGAGAAATCCTACGAATCATGATGGGTAGGACCCTGTCAGCTGAACCTCCCTCCGTGAGGTTGTAGAAGCTTTTGTCACCATTGTAGGGCATGGGTTAGCCCTGTTCCTGAATCCATCTATTCAAGTTTGTGGCCGACAAGGGTGTGAGTCCTTGAAATGCTGGACGAGGGTTCGGGTTTAGGTTTTGAGCAGCTGGGGGTAGGTTGTTGACTTCTGGCTCTGAGTCAGAACCTTCAGAAAAACCTTCAGCTTCGTGATCATCTAAATGGATTGGGTGATCATCTTCTGGCTCTTCTCCAAGTCATCCTGCATTGCCATGGTTGGGATAGTATGGGTCTCCGGGAAGATGGAATCCAGTAATTATATCTACGGGAGAAAAGGGATAAAGGAATAATTAATAGACGAACTATCTAGATAATTATAAGATGATCTTTATTAGTTACTTCAATACTTGTTTAGTGCATACCAGTTATATGTACTTAAAATAGAATAGACCTTCGAATAGGTGACCCTAACTCTAAGTCCACAACCAAAAAAGGAACATGAAGTAAAGCAAAGATCACAGATTCTAAGTCTATGACATCCTAGAACATATAACCTTAGTGTATCCACTTAACAAATATTGACGTGCTAATAAAGACCTTTTTTTTAGTTCTCAGATAAGCAATTATAGTAACACAAAATACTCCTATAGTATTTTAAGTTTATGTTCTGTTCTAATGTTTTCATTGTAGTAGTGTTGGTAAGTTTTTAGACTTGTTGCAACCTCACAACCACACTTAGGCACATGCTAGTCACTCCTCGGATAATATAGTTGATCAGGTTATATCTTCCCAATTTTGACTATATGTCTCTAAGTCTACTTGTGCTGTCCAACAATCATAATACTTTTGTTCTGTCCTAGTGACACACACTGATTTTAGTATGAATGCAGGTATGTATACTTGGTTAAATATTTTATTATTTAAAAGTATAAACTCTTTATCAGAGTATTTTAATCCCACTGTGTTTATAGTTCGTATATCTTTTATGGGTTGATACACTCGATTCACTATAAACAATGCTCTGATACCAATCTGTCACACCCCAAAACCAGAACGGCGGAATCGTTCGGGGGTGGAGGACGTCATGTACAGTATCACAACAATGCAAAGTAGTAAACAAGCAACAACATCATCCATTGCATTAATAATATAATTTCATACAAGTGTGTTCTGTCAAGTTATATAGACACCCAAAATATAAATCCAAAATAAGAGATGAGTCTTGAACGAGCTCCATCTTCTATAAACCTGGCACCGGTACCTGTCTACTGGTGACCTGAGAATACAAGTTATTTTGAAAGAGTTTATCAGGTTTAAAGCTGGTGAGATCATAAGTATATTAGTGTCTGTGTTTGTATGAAAGCGTTTGTAAGTATGTAATGTATAAGTTTGTAAAAGTTTGTAAATTGTTTGAACTCTCCTAGAAAACCCTATGGTTTCTACTAAAAGTAGCCTTCTACCATGGCATCAAGTGTCTGTGTGTGTGTCTCTTGTAAGAGTATGTATTTTCCAAATCTGACTATCATTAACCAAAAATATAGTTTTTACATTACTTATCATTATGTGAAGATCACAAAGTGAATGCAATGGGAAAATGAAATAGTATTGTAGTGTTGTATTAAGTAACTACTACTGTACTAAACTACCTTAAACCAATTGTTATTTAAAGTACCAAGTGATCGGCCTGTACCATACTACCGACTATAAACACGACGATGTAAGACGTCAGAAGAAATGACGTTTGGCACCCATAGACTTGCAAGTCCCACTGTAGCTAGTAGCAAGGTGTAAGATAGTCAATCCAGTATAGATCTATACACAAACTCAACGCTCTCCATTTAAGGAGATTCTGGATACAAAACAGGCCATGACAGGTGATGTCATGCCACGTTACGTGGCTCACATAACCGTAGTAATGTATATGTAATGTATGTGCTAGCTGTATTGTGTGTTCTCTCTCTGTCAAGCATGTATGTATGTTCTCTCTGTATGGTATTGTTTGTTCTCTCTCTGTATGGTATTGACTCATGTATGAACTGACTCTTTGTATGTTTCACTGTTCTAGTAATAGTATTAGTATTTCCTAAACTATACCTATTATAGCTTACTAGTAATGTTGTTTGAATGTATGAACATGTTTGTATACCTTTGCTACCCAAAGGTATTGAACTGAATGAAAGAAGGAAATTTTTTATCTATATACATATACATAATATATAACAAGGATTCAAACGACCTTCAGACAAATAACCTGAATACCCTAAGTCCACAACCAAACAAGGAACAGGAAGTAAGGTGAGTTATCAGTCCTAAGTCCTTTCAATCCTACTTATATAACTATATCTATATAGATACACATTTAATAGAATATAAGTTTAAAAGAGTTTAATAAAAGTGTTTGACATGTAAAAGAGTTTATAAATCAGTTTGAAGTAAAACAGTTTGATAACACAGTTTGAAAAGTAAGAAATCCACTTGTTTGGTAGTTATTAATCACATGTGATTTATATAATAACTATAATAGTTCAACTTGTATTCCCCCCCCCCATAAAAGCATTTAAAATCATTTAAAAAGTTGATTAAGGGGTATGAACTCACCTGTAGTGAGTGGTTTCGATGAACGGATTGTTATAGGATGCTAAGTGTTAAGTGAAGACTTGAGCACACACAAGGATCCTAGTTAACATATAATAACACATATATGTATCCAATTAGTCATTAAACAACTAATTAACCAAGTTAAGACATCCTAGGACATGTAAAACACTTGATTCAAGTGCTATGAGTACTAAGGATTGCATCTAAGGGTTGTAGGGCTTGGCTATTGAGTTTAGGGTCCAAGGGTAAACTCTTTATGAGTTTACGGTTTTGGTACCAACTCACATGGAATTTACGGTCGTAAACCCATGCGTTTACGGCCGTAAACTCATGGTACTTCTACCGTTTTGTGTTTTGAAGTCCTAAAAGCCATAATGAAGCATCCTACTTCAAGTCTAAGCCTTAGGAAGTGATTAGGGCACCATTTCACCCCTTTGTAGAGTTTACGGCCCATGGACCATTTCTCCATGAGTTTACGGCCGTAAACTCTAATGGTTCATGGTCTTTTTGATGTTTAAGGTCCTAAGCACATCAAGGATATGATCTAGACTAGTATCCAAGGCTTGGTAAGGGACTAGGGCACACAATGGCCCCTTCATTAGGGTTTACGGTCCAAGAACATGTTGGACCATAAACACCTTTGATCTTGTGTTTCTTTGTGTTTTCTAGATGATTAAGAAGTGTAACAAGCCTTATAACAAGCCAAGGTAAGAGTACTTACTATGTAGAAGCTTGAAAGGGTGTTAAAAGTCCAAGAACACTAGTGTGTGTTCTTGGTGTTCTTGGTGAAAGTAAGAACACTTGAAGATCTACACAAATGGAATGATTTCACGGATGGAATCATGTAAGATCACTAGATTAAGTATGATATCAACTTATTAGGGCAAGAAACACTTACAAAGTTGAAGATCAAGAAGGAAAATCGGATGATACTTGAGAGGATTTGAGTTCTAGTTGTTGAAAGTGTGAAAAAGTGATAAAAATGGCTAAGTGCCATATTTATACCCCTTGGGGTTTACGGCCGTAAACACCATGTTTAGGCCGTAAACTCCAAACTCTTGGAGTTTTGGGACTTTATTGTTGCACAATAAACCCTAGGGCATCCTCTCTCCAGTTATCTCTTGAAGTACTAACTTTAAAACACTCAAACTGACTCCAACAAGCTTGAAAGTTAGCAAAAACAGTTCCGACTTCTATCGAAGTGAATGGTTGTACAGAATAGAAATTTCGGGTTGTCACATTATCCGAGGATTAACTAGCATGTGCCTAAGTGTGGTTGTGAGGTTGCAACAAGTCTACAAACTTACCAACAATACCAAAACGAAAACCTTAGAACAGAACATAAACCTAAAATAACTATAGGAGTATTTAGTGTTGCTATAAATTACTTATGTGCTTAATTCTTATATCCTTTTTCTCGCATTGAAAACATGGCTGGATTCCATCCCCATGGCGACTTGTACTTCCCTAACCAAGGTAATGGAGGAGGGTTTGAAGCAGAGCCAGAAAATGATCACCAAATCCCTGTGGATGATCACCAGGCTGAAGGCTTTGCAGATGGTTCTGACTCCGAGCCTGAAGTTGAGAACCTACCCCCGGTGGCTCCTGTCCCAAATCCTAACCCTCGTCCGGCTTTTCAAGGCTCGACGCCTCCGTGGGTGGAAAGCTTGGAAACATGGAGCCAAGAGCAGAATTAGCCCATACCAGTCAATGGGGACCAAAGCTTTTATGACCTGAACGAAGGAGGCTCAGCAGACAGAGTCTTGCCAATTCTGGTCCGCAGAGTGGCCCGAAACGAGATTCAGGGCAGGACAACTCTCCATCGAATGACGGAAGTTGACACCAATGCGAGAATGCATACCATCCGCACCATTCTTCTGGAAGATGCTCATGAGAGATCTAGAGAATACCATGAGGCCCTGTAGCAAGAGGTAGCTGAAACTCGAGTTGAAGTCATAGAGCTCCGAGTACGCCAAAGGGTGTACGAAAGGTACCTACTTGATATGGAGCGTCAGCTGGCTGAACTGAGGGTTCACCCAAGGGATAACCGTCACCAGTAGGAGATATTCTACCTTTCTTTCCTTGGTTGAAAGAATAGTCTTCCTATCTATGCTCTAAGTACCACTTTTCTAAGTGACTAACTCTGTACTGTAAGTACTTTCTAGTTAGGCCAGTATGCCGTCAAGACTTTTCTACTTCGGATATGATGTAAGACCTACTCCAAGGTCATTTTTCCCAAACGTATTACATCTTAAATATCAATGATATTGATAGTCGGCTAATTTCTATGCCAATCCTTGTTCCAATACTTTCGTTTTGCTATCGTTAGAATCCTATCTAAACACCCACTTCATCAAATATGAGCTATGGTGAATTAGCTCAAGGATTACTTCCAATTCTTGTCAAAGGTTGGATCCGGTTATCCACCAACAAATGATAGTCTAGCTCAAAATAGCAAATGCCTAGTAAACATCCTACGAACTTACTTCAACTCTCTTCCTGTACTGCATCATAGGGAGGTAGGTCAAACCATCGAGAACAGTTTAACAAAACAAAAACTTTACAATTACATGATTGAGTAGAATACATCTAGGGCCGACCATAATCACTCACAAACTCCTTTTCTTGTCAAATAGCAGAATCATGTCGTCACCAAGAGGTAATCCGCTGAACGACACAACCCCGATCCTTCATATAGACGCTGCCACCTTCCAAGCAGCGGTATCAGCTGCCGTGACAGCTGTCCTTGCACACCTCAACACTAGTAACGAAAGCACGGCTGAAAAAGGTGTTGACAGTTCAAATTGTTGTAACCACCCGGGAAGTCAACAAATGATAACTTTTGCGAACACCCAAAGCCACAACTCATGGTTTAAGAAACGAAAGCGTCAAGCTCAAAAGGAACGCAAGCGATTTCAAAGGCTTGCCAGGCAACAACAACCAGTGGCGACCCTGCCACCTCAGCACCGGTCAAGCAATATGAGGGAACACTCCCGAAGTGTAACAAGTGTAACTATCATCATAATGGAGCTTGCCAGGTATTGCAATGCATCAATTGCAACAAAACGGGGCACATTGCTCGTTTCTGTAGAACCACCTCTACCACCGGAGCCAGCCAAGTTTGCTATAGTTGTGGTGAGGCAGGACACTATTATAGGAATTGTCCAAAAAGGAAGATCAACGAAAACAACAGTGTCCACATAACTCCGACCTGACACTTCACTTCCACCACTAATGCTGGTACAAGCCAGATATGTCATTTATGTGGTGAGATAGGACATCTCAAGAAGCATTGTCCAATAACAGAGAACTCTGGCTCAAACGGGAAGATACTAAGGATCACTGCTGCAGGAGAGACTACTCCGGACCCACGTTGAAATATTAGGGCGTTTTGTTTTAGTAGACTTATAAACTGTTAAAAACTAGTGCAACTCGAGTCTTACCTTTTTGCGAGACCTTGTCAGACAAGGGACTCTCGTGCTGCGTATACTTGCTTTTTCTAGTATACCTTGTTCGCAGCCGTAGTCTTATAGGTAAAACTAAAGTACCGAAACTCTGTAAAAGTTGCACCATTATGTTTTTGTAACACCTTTATGATCTAGTCTAACGCCGTTTATTCCGAGTAGTCTGACAGTATCATGTAACAAGAGTCAATTTGATCCTCACAATGCCAGTCTCGTGCGAAAATCCTTTTCCCCATAGTCTCCTTTCTAGCGAAACCCCCATTCCAGAACTCCGAGGTACTCATGCAGAGAGTACCTTATGTTTCGTATCCTTCCCGAAGACACCTCAGCAAACCTCCCGGGAGTACCACTCGTACAGTACGTCTAGTTCAACCCGAAGACCCATACGGTTGATCTATCGCTGGAGGAGGTATACGCAAGAGTGGTATATAATCAAGGTTCTACAGGCTTAGAATTGATGATTCCGCTTTAACTTATTTTCCTTGTTTGGATGTAAGCTTAAAGAAGAATTATTTACTCGACAGCCTTTTCAGTCTTAATTATATACGACTCGTATACACAAAGCTGTGATTGATGAACCAAATATGACTTCTGATATGAACTTTGGGGCGGAGACTGCCCAAGACTATGAGTGATCGTTATGCCATGCGGATAAACTTAGAATCCAATCAAATGCCTTCTCACCGATCGAGACAATAGATTCAGATAGAACAGAAAACTCCTAGGATTACCTCCGCAACGTCAAGTCGAATTTAGGATCGAATTAGTTCCAGGGGCTACCCCAGTAGCCAAACCGCCCTATCGTCTAGCACCTGCAGAGATGCAAGGACTGTCCTGTCAACTTAACGAACTGCTCAGCAAGGGCTTTATAAGACCAAGCTTCTCACCCTGGGGAGCTCCAGTCTTGTTCGTCAAGAAGAAAGACGGATCGTTTCGTATGTGCATCGACTACAGGGAGCTCAACAAACTGACCGTCAAAAATCGTTATCCTCTGCCTCGTATAGACGATTTGTTCGACCAAATGCTAGGGGCGAATTACTTTTCGAAGATAGATCTGAGATCCGGGTATCGCCAGTTGCGAGTCCAAGTGGAGGATGTTCCAAAAACAGCCTTCCGAACTCGTTACGGACACTACGAGTTTGTAGTGGTACCATGCAAATTGACTAATGCGCCCGCAGTATTCATGGACTTAATGAATAGGGTATGCCGTCCTTACTTGGATCAGTTCATCATCGTCTTCATAGATGACATACTTATCTACTCTCGTAGTAAGGAAGAGCATAGTAAGCATCTACGTTAGGTCTAGGAAACATTTTGATCAGAGAAGCTCTACGCGAAATTCTCTTAAATACGAGTTTGGATTCAAAGGGTCAAATTCCTGTGTCACATTGTTAGTGAAGAGGGAATTCAAGTAGACACTTCCAAAATCCAGGCCGTGGAGAATGGTTAGATCTGAAGACACCTACATAAATTCATAAATTTCTAGGTCTCGCGGACTACCAAAGTAGGTTCTTTCAGAACTTCTCACGATTCGCGAAGCCCCTTACAACTTTGACCCAGAAGGGTGTAGCCTTTGGCTGGGAAGAGAAACAGAAGAGAGCATTCCAAATGCTAAAACGAGCCTTGTGCACCACGCCAATACTAGCCCATCCAAAAAGGAATAAAAGACTTTGTAGTCTATGGTGATGCGTCCAATTCCAGGGCTCAGTTGCATTTTGATGTAACGAGTTAAGGTCATTACTAAGCCTCCCATCAGTTGGAAACCCTCAAAACTGGCTATGAAATTCACGATCTAGAGTTAGGGGGCATCATTAGAGAAGATCGTTCAGATTAGTGAACGATGAAAGCCTCTAGTGACCGACAGAAAAGTTATGCAGGGCTTTTCGAGATTCTCGCTAGAATCGGCCCTGTAGCTTACAAGACTTAACTTACCCCGCGAACTCAATAATATACATTCTACTTTCCACGTCTCGAACTTGAAAAAGTGTCTGTCCGACGAGACTCTTGTAATCCCACTCGACGAAATCGAGATCAACGAGAGCCTCAACTTTGTGGAAGAAGCTGTAGATATCATGGACCGAGAGGTCAAGCAAACAAAGCAAACCCGAATCCTGATAGTGAAGGTTCGTTGGAACGCCAAGCGAGGACCTAAATTCACTTAGGAGCGAGAGGATCAGTGGAAACTGAAATATCCTCATCTTTTACTTACATATTTTGTAACTACTTATTTTCTTAAACTCTAATTTCGGGACGAAATTCCTTTTAACGGGGGGATGATGTGACAACCCGAAATTTCTATCTTGTACAACCATTCACTTCAATAAAAGTCAGAACTGTTTCTGCTAACTTTTAAGCTTTTTGGAGTCAGTTTGAGTGTTCTAAAGCCTAGTACTGCAAGAGATATCTGGAGAGAGGATACTCTAGGGTTTATTGTGCAACATTTAAGTTCCAAAACTCCAAGAGTTTGGAGTTTACGGCCCAAATGGTATTGGGGCCGTAAACCCTAAGGACTATATAAGTGACACTTAGTTATTTTTCGCTCTTTTCACATTTTCAAGACTAGAACCATTTCTCTCTCAAGTATCATCCAAAGTTTCTTCGAAATCTTCAAGAAAGTAAGTGTTTTCTTCCATGATTAGTTGTTCTCTACCTTAATCTAGTGATCTTACATGATTTTCATCAATGAAATCATTCCATTTGTGTAGATCTTCAACTGTTCTTCATTTCACCAAGAACACGAAGAACATACACTAGTGTTCTTGGACTTTAAACACCCTTACAAGCTTCTATATTGTAAGTACTCTTACCCTAGTGTGTTATAAGGCTTGTTTCACATCTTAATCAACTAGAAAACATAACGAAACACAAGATCAAAGGTGTTTACGGTCAAGACATGTTCTTGAACCGTAAACCCTAATGAAAGGGCCATTGTGAGCCCTAGTCCCTTACCAAGCCTTGGATACTAGTCTAGATCACATCCTTGAAGTGTTTAGGACTTTAAACATCAAAAAGATCAAGAACCATTAGAGTTTACGGCCGTAAACTCATGGAGAAATGGTCCATGCGCCGTAAACTCTATAATGTGGTGCAATGGTGCCACAATCACTTCCTAAGGCTTAGACTTGAAGTTAGGATGCTTCTTTATGACTTATAAGACCTTAAAACACAAAATGGTAGAAGTTACCATGGGTTTATGGCCGTAAACCCATTGGGATCGTAAACCTAAAAACTGTAAACTCATGAAGAGTTTACCCTTGGACCATAAACTCAAAAGCAAAGCCCTACAACCCTTAGATGCAATCCTTGGCACTTATAGCACTTGAATCAAAGTGTTTTTCATGTCCTAGGGTGTCTTAACTTGGTTAATTAGTTGTTTAATGACTAATTGGATACATATATGTGTTATTATATGTTAACTAGGATCCTTGTGCGTGCTCAAGTCTTCACTTGACACCTAGCATCCTATAACATCCGTTCATCCAAACCACTCACTACAGGTGAGTTCATACCCCTTAATCAACCTTTTAAATGATTTTAAATGCTTTTATGGGGGGGGAATACAATTTGAACTATAATAGTTATTATATCAATCACATGTGATTAATAACTACCAAACAAGTGGATTTCTTACTTTTCAAACAGTGTTATCAAACAAACTACTTCAAACTGTTTTTACAAACTCTGTTACACGTCAAATTCTTTTATTAAACTCTTTTAGACTTATATTCTGTTAAATATGTATCTATATAGATATAGTTATATAAGTAGGATTGAAAGGACTTAGGACTGATAGCTCACCTTACCTCCTGTTCCTTGTTTGGTGGTGGACTTAGGGTATGAGTTGTTTGTCCAAAGGTCGTTTGAATCCTAGTTATATATTATGTATATGTATATAGATATAAAAGTTCCTTGTTTCTATTCAATACCTTTGGGTAACAAAGGTATACAAACATGTTCATACATACAAACAACATTACTAGTAAACTATAATAGGCATAGTTTAGGAAGTTACTAATACTATTACTAGAACAATGAAACATACAATGAGTCAGTTCATATGTGAGTCAACACACTATTATGAGAAACAGAGAGAACATACATACATACTAGACAGAGAGAACATACAATACAGCTAGTACATGCTATACATTATACAAGAGAACATACTATTATGACAAACAGAGAGAACATACATACATACTAGACAGAGAGAACATACAATACAGCTAGTACATAAAATACATATACAAGAACATTACACAGTTATGTGAGCCACGTAACGGGGCATGTCATCACCTGTCATGGCTCATTTTGTATCCAAAATCTCTTTAAATGGAGAGCATTGAGTTTGTGTATAGATCTATACTGGATTGACTATCCTACACCTTGCTGCTAGCTAAAGTGGGACTTGCAAGTCTACGGGTGCCAAACGTCATTCCTTCCAACGTCTTACATCGTCGTGTTACTAGTCGGTAGTATGGTACAGGCCGATCACATGATACTTTAAATAACAATTGGTTTAAGGTAGTTAGTACAGTAGTAGTTACTTAATACAACACTACAGTACTATTTTATTTCCCATTGCATTCACTTTGTGATCTTCACACAATGAACAATAATGTAAAAACTATATTTGTGGTTAATGATAGTCAGATTTGGGAAAATACATACTCTTACAAGAGATGCACACACACATACTTGATGCCTTGGTAGAAGGCTACTTTTAGTAGAAAAACATAGGGTTTTCTAGGAGATTCAAACATTTTACAAACATTCACAAACTCTTACAAACTTACACATCACATACTTACAAACACTTTCATACAAACACAGACACTAAAATACTTATGATCTCACCAGCTTTAAAGCTGATAAGCTCTTTCAAAATAACTTGTATTCTCAGGTCACCAGTACACAGGTACCGATGCCAGGTTTTGAGAAGATGGAGCTCGTTCAAGACTCATCTTTCATCTTGATTTATATTTTTGGTGTCTATTAAACTTGACAGAACACACATGTATTAAATTATATTATTAATGCAATGGATGATGTTGTTTCTTGTTTACTACTATGCATTGTTGTGATACTGTACATGACGTCCTCCACCCCTGAACGATTCCGCCGTTCTGGTTTTGGGGTGTGACATTGAACGATTTCAATCTCCAATTCACCGAATCAACTCCATAATATCGACTTATAATATTTTACAGTTTGACTTTTCAAAGTCAAAGAACCATAAACACGAAATTGACGATTCTAGTGGCCAATTTCAGATCAAAAAGTGTTCATTTAACTGTTCTTCATCATATCCATGACTACACTTCATCGGTTCTTCAACGATTTTATCAATCAACAACAATACTCCGGAAATTATTTTCAAGTATCATCGATCAACCAAACATTCAGTTTCTCGAACCAAATCCAATCAAGAATCAATTATGACTATCGTAATCATTATAAATTTCATTGGAAAATCTAGATTGATTAGAGAAACACAGAAAATGAAGAGGGATCGATGATTAGAAATTAGAAGAAATCATGAATCAGATACAAATCTGATATACAAACTAAACGGTACTAAATCAAACTCAAAATCATGAACAAAAGATAATCGATGAACTGATATTCGTTCAAGACTTCAAATCGAGAATTATTCACGATTCAACCAAATGCGTGAAACAAAGATCGGATAAGTCGATACAATATCAGATGAAAAGAAATGAAAGCAGTCAACTAATGTAAGTGTATTATTCAATTGATTTGAGATATCAAAGTGATTGAACAAAATGAGTTTGGGCTAAAAGCATATGAATAGTAAACAGATTATGCTTTTGGGCTCAAATCGGGACAATTGATCATATTGAATATTTGGTTTTGAAAATATCAATGAACAGTAAATGATCATTTCATTGGGCTTTGAGTATCGAACAATGAATAGAAATTGATTGTTTTTGGGCCAGATTTTGATTCACATGAATATTTGCGAATTGAGAATTGAATTGAAAAAAATAATATTGGATTGGATTGGGCTTGATCAACGAAAAAATTTGTTGGATCATCAATGGGGTTTGAAACGGATTTGATCCAATGAATCAAAACAATCAAAAATTCAAGAACATAAAGCACGAATCAACAAGATTAAGAGAGATCATAGAGAGAGACTCACCAAAAATGCTCCAATTGTGACAAATGTTGCCAAACCGAGATTCGTTCTTCAACAAATCACTTTGATCATTGAAGACCCGCTTTGATACCAATTGTAGAAGTGATGAATCGAGTATGAAACAAATCAGAGTAAATCAAATATAATTTGAACACGAGAAGTAAATATAATCTGGTTTTTGGCTCTATTACTTCTGATGAACACGAGTATAAAAACGATAGTAAAAAGGGTGAACTCTTACAATCACTCTCAGACTCTTACTATCTACTGAATGCTCAGCTCCTATTTATAGGAAATAGGAAGTACAAAAAATACTAAGGCTTAGACGTTAAGCTTCGTACATGAGACACCTTAGCAAATACATAACAAAACATACGAAGAGAACAATTAAACAGACTTCGACTGATTACAACATATTTCCACCCTACAAAAGTGTAAAGGAAGAGTTTATTTAGTTATGAAAAATGAGGAATGTCATAGTTACGATCTGAGCATTGTTTTAAGCAAACTAGGAATTTTGATATTTTCTATAATTAAACATAGAAGCTGAGTGTAAATGGCGAGGTGTGTGATAGCATACTTTAGGATAGATACCTATGTTGCTATAATATAGACACGAACACTACCATATTATAAGAGGTGCATTAGTTGCTATTATGTGTTAAATGTATATTTCTGTTTAGTAAGTAAATTACTACTATTTTAAGCCACTCATATATACGAGTATAGAACAAAATGACACTTAGAAGGAGCGGTAGAGTCGTCAATAACGATGGAGGTCCGACACCTGAAAACGCCAGAGCCGGTGTTTCTCCTTTTACTATAGTCGAAGTTCGTTTGATGATGCAAACTATGCTAGATTAATAATGAAGTGAGTTTTGGGAACTTCTGACTCACGAACTAGCAAATTCTAGAGGTAGAATGACAGTGATTAAAGAACCAATGATCAACGAGGCAATAATATATGAGCCGATAAACGATGAACCGATTCCTATTAATGGAACATCTGTTCAGGAAGGAAAGAAAGACTCTGACAGTAATCACCAACCACCTCCTCCTCTAGAAAGACCAAAGGATGGGAGGAACGACGATTTCATAAGATGTGCAAGTATAAGGACTTTATAACTTGCAAACCGATATTGTTTAAGGGGAAGAAGAATCTAATTGTGGCTATCGATTGGATATCTGAATTGGAGCTAGCCTTCATTACATGTGGTTGCATGGGCAAGTTGCATACCACTTAAGATGTGCGTAAATTCAAAGGTGCAGTGGTTTACTAGCGGAACACATTGGGAAAGACGATCAGCCCTAACAAGCCACTAGAACTTACATGGGAAGAATTCCTGGTGAAGTTTAAGCACAATTTCTACTCATCTCAAAACATTCTAGAGTTAGGGAACAAGTTACTGACACTGAAGTAGGGAAGCATGTCCATTGATGTGTATACTAATGCTTTCACAGACAAGATGGAGTTTGCCTTGCATACTATTCTTGGTGAACTAGCAAAGATCAATATGTATGCAAAGGGACTACCATGGGAGTACTCTATGCCAGTACATCAGGCACCTAATCTTGAGGCATCCATATGGGTTCCCAAGTCTGTTGATAAAATGATCAAACGAAGGACCACGAACAGGGCTAAAGTTGGGGAGACGAGGAAATATGATGGTTCCTCAGGAAACAACGACAATTAGAAGAAGAGGAAGAAGTTCTTAAAGTTAAACAACAGCAACAAATCTGGGAGCTACCAAGAAAGCAGATGGTGCGACGAGTGCAAGAAGAAGAATTTTAGAGACTATGTCGTTTGCTACAAGTTCAAGAAGCTAGGACATGTTTCTTTAAAATGGCCGATAAAAGAAAAAGTTTTCTACAACTACGGAGAAGATGGACACATGAAAGTTGGGTTCCTGAAAGCTGAGAAACCAACCCCGAAGATACTACCAGCAACACCCAAGGGCTGAAGCTAGCAAATGACCCTCAACGAAGCCAAAGAAGAGACTAACGTTGGTTCAATTACATTCCTAGTTAATCGACTGCCATCAAACATTGTATTTAATATAGGAATAGATAAACCCTTTATTTCTCATGAATTTGGTAGAAAACTTAAAGTATCACCACATAGATTAATTCACCATTAATGGTAGAAGTAGCTGGTGGTAAGAATGTATCTGGTAGTAATAAGTTAGAAAGCGTAACCAAAGAATTAAACTTAAAATAATTCCTTAAAGAATTGTTACCCTTTAAGTTAAATGAGTTCGATGTCATCTTAGTCATGTACTGGTTGGGAGAAAATCTTACAGGCATCTTATGTGGAAGGAAGATGGTGCACATCAATCCTCCTAGAGAGAACCATTAGTCGTATACAGTGATAATAATAGAGTAAAGTATGGAATGATAACAATGATGAAATCCAGAAGACGTCTTAACAAAGGATGTACAACATTATTGGCATATGTGATCAACGCAAAGAAGCAGTATAAGGCAATGTTTGAAATAATAGTGGTGTGTGTTTTTTACGGAAGTATTTCAAGATGATCTACTCGGATTAAAACTAGAGTGATAGGTAGAGTTCATAATTGACTAAATTCTAGGCACGACATCGAATTCAAAAACACCAAACCACTTAGCACCTATAAAGATTAAGGATTTAATGATGCAACTGCTGGAATTATTGGACAAAGGTTTCATTAGAGCTAGTTCATCACCCTAGGCAGCTCTAGTACTCTTTCTATAAAATAAAAATGATGCGATGAGAATGTGTATTGATTATCCTATGCTGAACGTGGATACGATAAGGAATCAATACTTGTAACCCATAGAAGATGACTTGTTTGATTAATTGCATGGAGAAACCTTCTTTTCTAAGATTGATCTTAGGTTAGGCTATCATCAATTGAAAGTAACAAATCAAGATATCGACAAAAGAACCTTTAGAACAAGGTATGGGAACTACAAATTCCTTGTAATGTCGTTTGGACTAACAAATGCTCCAAAAGCATTCATGGATCTAATGCGTTGAGTTTGTAAATCTTTTCTCGATAAGTAAGTAATATTTTTCATTGATGAAATATTAATTTACTCAAAGAACAATCAAGCTCATGGTAAACACCTTCGAGAGGTATTAGAAGTCCTAAAGAAGGAGAATCTTTATGCAAAGTTCTCCAAGTGTGACTTCTAGATTCGAGAAATACAATTCTTGGGTCATGTGGTTAGCCAGAAGGATGTAATGGTCGACCTAACAAAGATCGAGGCAGTTATGAAATAGGAAACGCCAAACTGTCCCATCAAAGTTCGTAATTTTCTAGGATTACCTATTTATACTAAAGGTTCATAAAAGACTTCTCGTTTGTTGTTGCTCCACTAACAACCTTTAATCGAAAAGGGATTACCTGCACATGGAGCGAGAAGCAAGAAGTAGCTTTTGTGAACTAAAGAAGAGATTGTGCGAAGCACCAATCCTAGTCCTACCGGAAGGAACTGATAACTTTGAAGTATGCAGTGATGCTTATGGAGTTGGATTAGGATGCGTTGTTATCCAAAGAGACAAGTCATGGCTTATTTCTAAAGATAATTAAAGGTTCACAAACAAAACTATCCAAGGCATGATCTAGAGCTTGTAGCGATAGTTTTATCCTTAAATATATGACGACACTCTCTTTATAGAACTAAGTGCAAGCAGTTTGCAGATCATAAAAGCATTTATTATCTCATTACTCGGAAATAACTGAACATGAGGCAGAGGCGATGGTTGGAACTACTCAAAGACTACGATTGTGAAATAGAAAAGTGAATCCAGAATAGAAGAGAGAAAGATCGTTCAAGATTGAGATGATTTTAGTGATTATAGAATAAATCAAAAATGCTCAGACAATATATTTAGTAGAAGATGAGAAGAAAAAAGAACGCCTGGGTAAGATGTTGGTTTTCAAGGAAGATAATCGACGGCTAAAGGTACTCAAAAATCACATTTGGGTGCCAAAGATGGGCGGAATGCGGGATTTTTTGATGGAATGCTCTCATAACACAATCTAGTTTATACACCCAGGAAGCACCAACATGTATTTAGACCTTAAAACCTATTACGGGTGGCCAACAATGAAGATTGATATGGCAACATATGTGGCTGAATGTGTGACTTGTTTGAGAGTGAAAGCACAACATCAGAAGCCATATGGGGACTTGGAACCTTTACCGTAGCCATGGATAAGTGGGATAACATTACCATGGACTTCATAACCAAGTTTGCAAAGTCAAGAAAAGGCCACAAGATGATATGGGTTATAGTAGACCGATTAACGAAGAGTGCACACTTTTTAGCCGCACGAGAGACTTGGTCTGTGGAATTGTTGGGAGTAACCTACATGAAAGAGATTGTTAAGAATCATGGTGTAACCTTATCGATTGTATCAGACAGAGATAGTCTATTTGATTCCTGATTCTGAAATAGTATGCATGAAAAAATAGGTATGAAGTTGTGACAGACAAAGTGAAAGAACTATCCAAACATTGGAAGAATAGTACGGGAATGCACATTGGAATTCGCTGGTAACTGGGATGATCACCTACCACTAGTAGCATTCTCCTACAAGAATAGTTATGACTCAAGAAACAAGATGCCTCCTAATAAAGCATTGTACAGGAGAAATTGTCGTACACCATCTTTTGGTTAGAAGCTGGAGAAAAACACTTTGTAGGTCCCAAAATCATTCAACAAACCGCTAATTAAGTGAAAATCATCCAAGAGAGAATGCGAGCTGGTCAAAATATCTAGAAGAGATATGTTGATCAGAAGAGACGACCTGCAACTTTTAAGGTCGGTGATCAGGTATTACTTAAAGTCTCTCCTTGGAAGGGACTTATCAGATTTACAAAACATGGGAAGTTAATTCCTTGTTTCATTGGAGCATTCAAAGTAATTCAGAAGATTGGGAAGCAAGTATAAAAGCTTGAGTTACGAGATGAACTGAAAGATAATCATAACACCTTTCATGTTTGTTATTTGAGCAAGTGCTTGGGAGGA
This sequence comes from Lactuca virosa, assembly GCF_052849685.1. Taxonomy (NCBI): domain Eukaryota; kingdom Viridiplantae; phylum Streptophyta; class Magnoliopsida; order Asterales; family Asteraceae; genus Lactuca; species Lactuca virosa. The sequence continues at coordinate 269,867,597 of NC_136430.1, read as the reverse complement.
GAACCTGACATGATTCCACTATTGGAATTAAGGATTAATGAGAACAATATGTTAGTTGAGGAGCTTGAAGCAATTGTCAATCGAAAAAGGAAAAAGTTGTGGCATAATATGATCGATTTGGTACATGTGCGTTGGAAACATACTGTTGGGCCGAACCTTAATTAGGAAACATAAAGTGACACGAAAAGTCGATATCCACAACTATTTGTTGATGCATGATTCTGGGATGGTATCATCCTAAGTGGGTGATAATTGTAACGTCCACACTTTTCCTAAGTGGCCAAACCTTACATGTTGTATGATTACAAAAGTGTTCTTCGTATATGATATTGTATTTATGTTATGTGGAATATTCATATAATGATATGAAACCGTCGATATAAAGAACATCAAAAACGGAGCTTGAATTACGAAGTTATGAGCTTTAGAATTTTATTTGTAGCGTAACCTTCTTGGACTGTAAAATGAAAAATAAAATGTGAATTAGACAATGAAGTCTAAATGAAAGTTGTAGTACTCGTCGATACAAAAGTGGGGATATAAAGAACGTTGAAAATGGATCTCGTCTGCGAGAGATGTAATTTTTTGAAAATTGTGAGAATACCTACAAATGCCACATGTAGCCACTAGAAGCCAAGCTTGCTCCCAACGCCTAAGATGCAGTGCGCCTATGTATGGGTGCGACGCGCCCTCCCAGTAGACCCTTATAAATAGCACCTCAGGCCTCGCTTATTTCTGTCTCACTCATATTTTGCTGTTTCTCTTTCTAGAAACACATTTGTCTCTCTAGAATTATGGATTTTTGAGCTTCGAAGTATTCATAGAGAAGTGATACAGCGATTGAAAGCCCGAAAAAAAGAAGTATTTTACATCAAAGTTATGACCACGACTTTCCAAGTTTTCTGATTAACAACCTCTAATTTGAGTTATGCTTACCGTACTTTAAGTATAACTCGTATTTAAGTTTGTAATCATTAATATGAACTTATAAATAAGATTTATCACTAATACTCGTCGTTATATTGATCAATCTACTTACAAGATTGATGTCTAGGTTTGATCTGTAAAGTGTTTAAAGTGGATTTTCCAAATAGTGTATCTCTATATACCAAACATATCCTACCTCCGATATGATCTTGCATGGTCGTTCCTTATTAGCTATACGTCAATATTCATTTGGGATTATTGAAAAATATGAGAAACTATAATTATAAAACATAGTAATATTTATACCTTGGCTTTTTAAAGAAAAAGCTGAAGTGTTAGTCGCAATTCAGACTTAACCAAAAGTCTTTCACTTTTAACCCAGTGAGTGCGTAGTTACTTTCAAGAACATAATCACAATAAAAGTATATATTGTTTGAAGGATTAATATATATATATATATATATATATATATATATATATCCACCCATTACTATCTATGTTTCTGTATCGATTTTATATACCGAATGTTTTTGTTCTGATTTTATATACTGAATTATAATAGTATTGTATGATTAGGAAATTTTAATTAAAGTCCATTTCTTATATTATAGTGTTGTTTAAATAAAAATTAAGACTTATAAAGGATGTCTTAGTTAGAAGTAAGTTGAAAAACTGAATAGTCTCATAGATGGGTAACGTATAAGATCAAAACGGAGTGTAGAAGTCCTGTTCTTTTTAGACAACCAAAGATGGTGTGTCTAATTCGAACAACTGACAGGTATGTTTAAGTCATCTACCACAGTAAGATGAGAACACTTGATTATTCTAACGGTCTTATAAATTACAAATTATTTTGCTTGTTTGTATTTATAACCTACAGACGTAGATAAAATAGGATCCCATATTTATGAAATACTTTGAACATTGGTTGCCTTTAAATGACTTACACTGGCCAAGGACTCTCCTAGATGTGTAGTCAAATAATTGCTCAAATGATTCATCATGTACGGTTATTCTTCCAGATAATCATTGAACTAGGATTTGTGAGAATAGGTTAGACTGGATATGTATGGGTAGAGTGCCTTATGGATATTTACGTTGGATTTATATATCTATATTGTTTTGAAATGGTTGTTTGCAGGATTATTAATATGTTTTAATATCATTAAATTATTATTAATATGTTTTAATATCATTAAATTATTATGGGCTTGAAAACCTTATGTAGCAGAACTAAGAATGCTGGAAACTAATAAGGATGTCGAATGAAATAATAGATGAGCATGTAATAGTTCTTAAGACCTTTAAATATTCACTTTGTAATATATGTAGGATATTAATTATGACATCCTTTGTATTTTGATATTATGAAACAATACTTGTTATCTCAAAATGTTTTATATTGTTGAGATTTTTTGCAACAAAGACAACTCATTATTTTAAATTTTAAAAAAAAATTAGTTGGTTCTGGGAAATGGGGGATGTCACAAGGGGTAAGTGCTGGTGGATGCTAATGGTAAGCTTATATACAAAAACAATTATACATGTTTTGGGATACATGATTTCTAGAATTTTAATTTTTGGATGTGACAATTTTTTTTGTCTACCATCTTCATGAGTCTAAAAGCATTGAGCATAAAAAATTATTAGAATAATTAGCTTCTATTTATGTGAAGCATTTATTTAATCCATGACATTTGGGTTGCATCAACAACTATATTCGGTTTTAAATGTATTGTTCTTTATCCTTTATAACCATTCACCCTACCTGTTAGAATACATCATGATTTCTCTCTATTTCCCCCCCCCCCCCCTCCCTCTTTTCTCTCGCTCTTTCTATCCTTTTGCAACATGTCGACTAAAGCAAGTAATGAGAAAGACAAAAAACAGAAGTTACCTGTTTTCTTTAATCCAATCAATTGGAAAAAATAAAAATATTGAAGAAATGAGGGATGCGACACCTTCTATAGTCAGGCTATCACATTATATTCTAAACAAAAAATATACTAATAATGTTCTTATAGAGTCCTTAAAGGTGGTTTTGGTATGCTTTGAAGAAAATAAGAAACATCTTGAACTTTTTGTTTCTTTTTATAAACAAGTCAAATATATATATATATATATATATATATATATATATATATATATATATATATATATATATATATATATATATATATATATAATATTTTGGTTTGAATAAAATAAATAAAATATTTTTGTTTAGTTATTCTTTGTAGTCTATCATGAAAATAAATATTTTTAAAGGAAAAATTGTTGGAAGATGGTACCCACAATAACAACATGATGATAATATAATATTAGTGGCAATGTCTTTTTGAATTACACACAAGAGCAAATGTAAGCAACATTGGCTGGAGAATAATTACACGGATCAAATTATTTAATTAATTATGATATTAATTAATTAAATGAAACTTGTAGATCTAGAAGGGCCTTAATGTAAGAATCTAAAAGTCATATAATTACCAAAGATAAGGATAATTAATTTGTGACAATGTAATTATCTATTAGGGTTTAAATCTTTTCCATATAAGTAGCGACACATAGAACTGGATTTGAGAGTTGGTGAAACTGTGAAAACCATCATAAACACTTATCGTGCTCTCCATTCACGAAAACCCTAGAATTCTCAACGTACACGCCTCGTAGATCCAATAGAAACCCAAATCATTCTAGGGTTTGTACTCCTAGTTGTTCACTGATTCTGGTGTTGTTGTTTGCGTTTTGGGTGCGATCACATCATACGGATTCTACTTTGGATCCTCCCCATTTGGTTAATAAGCGAAGACAAAGAAAACAAAAGCTTTGAATGTAAGTTTTCTTATACTCACATATGATTGTATTCGGTTGGTTAGATAGGTTCAATTTGTATTTTATCTTGGGTTTATGAGTTACTGTGTAGTTATTTGTATGCATGCGTTGTGCCCATTTGTCTCCAATGATCCTCATAATCCAAAAGTGGTATCATAGCCACTTGTTCACGTGTAATCCAATCTGATTTCTATTCTTTATGTGTTTAAACAAATTTGCATATTTACTAACTGATCGTATTTGTTACTAAATGATTTAAACTATATTAAAAGATTTACGTTTTAGCTAAAAATCTATTAGGTTTTTTTGTCTTTGACATATACGTGGCACATAGGTAGCTGGAACTTGAAGCCCTAAATTTTTTAAATCGCGATTGTAATTGGAACATGATGTGTAGTCACTGTTCACATAAGGCTTCCGATTTTCTATTTCGAGTATGTTTTTGTCATCTGACTATTTTTAAAACTCGTGCAAATATGTCGATTTTACAAAAGTTAGAAATCAGCTTGATTGTTTTAATTGTTTAGTTTTAAATTACTAATTAAAAACATTAATCGAGGCTTTTTAGTTTTGATGATTTCTTGCATGTGAAATCCTTGATATAATTGCAAGTTTACTTTCTTTCAATTTTGTGATTATTAATTTCATCTACAAATTGCAATCCATACTCGAATAATTGTTTGTTTGATTTTTTTGGATCCGACACACCACACCTCGACTTGACTTATCTGATGTTTGTTTGGCTGTACTTTTGTCACACCCCAAAACCGGAACGGCGGAAACGTTCGGGGGTGGAGGACGTCATGTTCAGTATCACAAAAATGCAAAGTAGTAAACAAGAAACAACATCATCCATTGCATTAATAATATAATTTCATACAAGTGTGTTCTGTCAAGTTATATAGACACCAAAAATATACATCAAAATAAAAGATGAGTCTTGAACGAGCTCCATCTTCTCAAAACCTGGCACCGGTACCTGTCTACTGGTGACCTGAGAATACAAGTTATTTTAAAAGAGTTTATCAGCTTTAAAGCTGGTGAGATCATAAGTATATTAATGTCTGTATTTGTATGAAAGCGTTTGTAAGTCTGTAATTTAATAAGTTTGTAAAAGTTTGTAATTGTTTGAACTCTCCTAGAAAACCCTATGTTTCCTACTAAAAGTAGCCTTCTACCAAGGCATCTAGTATCTGTGTGTGTCTCTTGTAAGAGTGTGTATTTTCCCAAATCCGACTATCATTAACCAAAAATATAGTTTTTACATTATTGTTTATTGTGTGAAGATCACAAAGTAAATGTAATGGGAAAATGAAATAGTACTGTAGTGTTGTATTAAGTAACTACTGCTGTACTAACTACCTTAAACCAATTGTTATTTAAAGTACCATGTGATCGGCCTGTATCCTGCTACCGATTCATAGAAAAATGACGATGTAAGACGTCGTACGAAATGACGTTTGGCACCCGTAGACTTGCAAGTCCCACTATAGCGAGCAGCAAGGTGTAGGATAGTCAATCCAGTATAGATCTATACATAAACTCATCCGCTCCCCAATTAAGGAGATTTTGGATACAAAATGGTCATGACAGGTAGTCTCATGCCCCGTTACGTGGCTCACATAACTGTAGTAATGTTCTAGTATATCTATGTGCTAGCTGTATTGTGTGTTCTCTCCCTGTCTAGCATGTATGTATGTTCTCTCTGTATTGTATTGTTTGTTTCTCATCATAGTATTCTATTGTTTGTTTCTCATCATAGTATCTTATTGTTTGTATGTTATTGACTCATGTATGAACTGACTCATTGTATGTTTCACTATTCTAGTAATAGTATTAGTATCTCTCTAAACTATACCTATTATAGTTTACTAGTAATGTTGTTTGAATGTATGAACATGTTTGTATACCTTTGCTACCCAAAGGTATTGAACTGAATGAAAGAAGTAACCTTTTATATCTATAAACATATACATAATATATAACTAGGATTCAAACGACCTTCGGACAAATAACCCTAATACCCTAAGTCCACAACCAAACAAGGAACAGGAAGTAAGGTGAGCTATCAGTCCTAAGTCCTTTCAATCCTACTTATATAACTATATCTATATAGATACACATTTAACAGAATATAAGTTTAAAAGAGTTTAAGTAACAGTATTTGACATGTACAAGAGTTTGATAAAAGCATTTGGTATATAAAAGAGTTTGTAAAACAATTTGAAGTAAAACAGTTTGGTATCGCAGTTTGAAAAGTAAGAAATCCACTTGTTTGGTAGTTATTAATCACATGTGATTGATATAATAACTATAATTGTTCAACTTGTATTCCCCCCCATAAAATCATTTAAAAACATTTAAAAGGTTAATTAAGGGGTATGAACTCACCAGTAGTGAGTAACTTGAGCACAACCGATTCCTATTTAACATATAATTACACATATATGATTACATTCCATGTATATAACCACTTAAAGTGATAGGGACACGCCTTAGGGACATAAAAACACTTAGAATTAAGTGTTACCAACACCTATGGTTGCACATAAGAGTTGTATGGCCCTATATTTGAGTGTAAGGCTACAAACTCATGGGTTTTATGTGTGTGCGGCCAGAGTGTGCGGCCAGGGTGTGTGTGCGGCCGTACACTTACTATGAAGTGTGCTAAAACGTGTTTCCAAGCCTTCAGAATGTTCTAGGGAAGGTGTTTTGACCATTGGCTAGCCTGAATGAGAGTTTGTTGCCATATTAGACCCTTAAAAGGATGTGTGCGGCTTCACTTGGTGTGTGCGGCCGTACACATGGTGTGTGCGGCCGTACACACTTGAAGATCATATGAAATGGCGTTTTTCATGTATAACTTCAAGATTCTTTAGCTTATAACAAGCTATTGCAAGTGTACACCCGATTTGGAGGCTTTAAAGTGTAGTTAAAAGCCCCAAAAGTAGTGTGTGTTCTTGGTGTTCTTGGTGGTCTAACACCAAATAGGTGTTTTCATGGATCAAACCAAAGGGTTTTTCTAGTTAAGGTCGTATATCAACAAATAAAAGAAAGGATTACTACCTTTTATTAAGATCAAGATGACAATTTGGATGATACTTGGGAGGATTTCGAGTTCTAGCTTTGGAAGAAGTGAAAAAGTGTTCAAAAATGACAAGTGTTGAATATATATGGGAGAGTGTGCGGTTGGGATGGGTGTGCAGTCGGCTGTGTGCTGCTGGTTGGCCGCACACTCGGGTGTGCGGCCGCACACACGGGTGTGCGGCCGCACACACCTTGTGTTGGTGTGTTTGGCTCATTTGCAAGGTGTTACACTCACAAAACTCATCCCACGACTCCTACCCTGATTATACTATGTTTTAAACACTCTAATTGACTCTAAACAGTGCTAGAAAATAGCAAAAACGAGTCTAACCTTCATTGATTTGAATAAGTGTAAAAGATAAAAATTTTGGATTGTCACATCATCCCCCCATTAAAGAGAATTTCGTCCCGAAATTAGAGTTTAAGCAAATAAGTAGTTACAAATAACTAAGTAAAAAGACGAGGATATTTCAGTTTCATCTGATCCTCTCGCTCCCAAGTGAATTCAGGTCCTCGCTTGGCGTTCCAGCGTACCTTCACTATCGGGATATGGCTTTGTTTCGTTTGCTTGACCTCCCGGTCCTTGATCTCTACAGGTTCTTCCACGAAGTTGAGGCTCTCGTTGATCTCAATCTCGTCGAGTGGGATTACAAGAGTCTCGTCGGACAGACACTTTTTCAAGTTCGAGACGTGGAAAGTAGAATGTACGCTACTGAGTTCGCGTGGTAAGTTAAGTTTGTAAGCTATAGGGCCGATTCAAGCAAGAATCTCGAAAGGCCCTATGTACCTTGGATTTAGCTTTCCATGCTTTCCGAAGCGTATCAAGCCTTTCCAGGGTGAGACCTTCAATAGAACACGGTCGCCCACCTGGAATTCCAACGATTTCCTTTGTTTATCAGCGTAGCTTTTCTGTCGGTCTCTAGAGGCTTTCAATCGTTCACGAATCTGAACGATCTTCTCTGTCGTTTCCCGAATGATCTCCGGACCCGTGAGAGTGCTTTCAGGGACTCGTCCTTTAGCTAACTGGGTATCACCCACCTCAGCCCAGCACATAGGGGATCTACACTTTCGGCCATAGAGGGCCTCGAATGGAGCAGCCTTTATGCTCGTGTGATAACTGTTGTTGTAGGAAAATTCTACAAGGGGTAAATGAGTATCTCATGCTTTCCCAACGTCGATCACATAGGCTCGCAACATATCTTCGAAGGTTTGGATCGTTCTCTCACTTGGTCCGTCGGTCTGTGGATGGTAGGCTGTACTCATGTCCAGCCTAGTTCCTAGGGAACTTTGTAGCAACTGCCAGAACCTCGAAGTGAACCTATTATCTTTGTTCGAGATAATGGATATGGGAACACCATGCAGTCGTACAATCTCCCGTATGTAAGTTCTTGTAAGCTTCTCCATCTTGTCTGTTTCCTTGATAGGCAGGAAGTGTGCGGACTTGGTCAATCTATCGACGATGACCCATATGGTGTCAAGTCCACCCGTTGTCTTGGGCAACTTGGTTATGAAATCCATAGTGATCCGCTCCCACTTCCATTCTGGTATCTCCAGTTGTTGTAGAAGACTAGAGGGTTTCTGGTATTTGACCCTGACCTTGGCGCAAGTAAGGCATTTACTCACGAAGGTAGCAATCTCTGCTTTCATGTTAGGCCACCAGTATAAGTTTTTAAGATCCAGATACATCTTATCTGCACCCGGGTGGACGGAATAACGAGTGTTGTGCGCCTCGTTCATGACCAAGTCTCTGAAACCACCGTGTTTCGGGGTCCAGATCCGATCCATGAGATAATAAGCTCCGCCACCCTTGACTTCCAAGTTCTTATCCATCCCTCTCAGGGATTCTACCGCCACATTTTCAGGTTTCAAGGCGTCGAGCGGAGCCTCCTTAATTTGTGTGGACAAGTGAAAATGGATAGTCATAGTCATTGATTTGACTCTACGACCAGAATATTCTTTCCGACTTAGGGCGTCAGCTACTAGATTGGCTTTACCCGGGTGATAACGAATTTCGCATTCGTAATCACTGAGTAGCTCGACCCACCGTCGTGGTCTTATGTTGAGCTCCTTCTGGTCGAATATATGTTGTAGGCTTTTGTGGTCTGTAAAGATAGTGCTTTTTTTGCCGTACAGGTAGTGTCTTCAGATCTTCAGAGCAAACACAACTGCTCCTAGTTCAAGATCGTGGGTAGTGTAGTTGACCTCATGTGTCTTCAGCTGTCTCGAGGCATAGGCGATGACCTTACCTCGCTGCATCAGAACACATCCGAGTCCTTGATTTGACGTATCGCAATAGACAACGAAGTCTTTTATCCCTTCGGGGAGGGATAGTGTTGGTGCGGTGCACAAGGCTCTTTTGAGCGTTTGGAACGCTCTCTCCTGCTTCTCTTCCCAGTCAAACGCTACGCCCTTCTGGATCAGTGTTGTAAGAGGTTTCGCAATGCGGGAGAAGTTTTGTATGAACCTGCGATAGTAGCCAGCGACACCTAGAATTTCTGTAGGCGTCTTCGATGCTGACCAGCTCTCAATGGCTTTGATTTTGGATGGGTCCACGTGTATTCCCTCTTCGCTAACCACGTGTCCTAAGAATTCGACTCTTCGGATCCAAAATTCGCATTTCAAGAACTTCGCATAGAGCTTCTCCGAACATAGTGTTTCTAAGATCTGTTGAAGATGTTGACTATGTTCCTCCTTACTTCGTGAGTAGATAAGTATGTCATCGATGAAGACGATGACGAACTGATCCAAGTAAGGACGGCACACCCTATTCATTAAGTCCATGAATACTGCGGGGGCATTTGTTAATCCAAACGGCATCACTACGAATTCGTAGTGCCCATAACGAGTTCGAAAGGTTGTCTTCGGAACATCCTCCCCTAGCACTCATAGTTGGTGATATCCGGATCTTAAGTCGATTTTTGAAAAGAAGTTCGCCCCTTGAAGTTGGTCAAATAAATCGTCGATACGAGGCAAAGGATAACGATTTTTTACGGTCAGTTTGTTGAGCTCCCTGTAAGCGATGCACATACGAAACGATCAGTCTTTCTTCTTAACGAACAAGACTGGAGCTTCCCAGGGTGAGAAACTTGGTCTTATGAAGCCCTTGCTGAGCAGTTCGTTAAGTTGACAGGACAGTTCTTGCATCTCTGCAGGTGCTAGACGATAGGGTGATTTGGCTACGGGGGTAGCCCCTGGAACTAAGTCGATTCGGAACTCGACTTGACATTGCGGAGGTAATCCTGGGAGTTCTTCGGGGAAGATGTCGGGAAAGTCACGTACTACTGGAATGTTCTGGATGTCTTTCGTTTCTCGGTTCACATCGACCACATGAGCAAGGAATGCATGATATTCCTTTCGTAAGAATTTCTAAGCTTGAATGCTCGAGATGATACGAAAGTTCATGTCGGGTTTGTCGCCATAAACTACTAGGGTTTCGCCAGACGGCAGATTAAGGCGTACAGCCTTTTCGTAACACATGATGTCGGCACGATGAAGACTCAACCAATCCATGCCGATAATGACGTCGAAACTTTTAATTGAGACCCGCATGAGATCAATCGAAAATGAATGGCTATCTAAAGTTAGGGTACACCCTATGTATATACTGCTAGTTCTCTCTGTCTTTCCATTAGCCATTTCTACAGTGAACGGTTCTTTAAGTGCTCGTGATTTTTGCTTAAGTAAATGAGCAAAGTTTTGGTTCACGAAACTCCTCTCCGCTCCACTATCAAACAGAATGCATGCATAAGAGTTATCGAGGAGAAACGTACCAGTGACCACTGTGGGGTCGGCAACCGCTTCCTCGTGGCCTATGGCCAGAACTCTTGCCACTCCACCGGCATTCCCTGCCTTCGGGCAGTTTCTTTTGTAGTGGCCTACCTCGCCACAACCGTAGCAAGCTTGGCCCACTCCTGTGTCGGGGACTTGGTAGATTGGCCTCGCCGGAGCTTTACAGAAACGGGCTGTGTGCCCCTTCGTGTTGCAGATCATACACTGCATTTCCCAACAGGCTCCCGTGTAGTGGAATTTGCACTGGTTGCACTTAGGCAAACTTCCAGCGTACTGCTTTACCGGAGCAGCAGCAGTGGCAGGTGCTATAGCAGCATGAACTGCCACGACCCGCTGCTTTTTGGCAGCCTTCTTCTTCTTCTTGTCATCCCAGAACTTCCGCTTGGAATCAGCGGTTTTGGAAGGTTCTGAGATGGCCAGGTTTGTTGTTGCGGCCGGGGTACGAACCCTATGGTCAATAAGCCGCTGTGCCAATCGCTTGGCACTATCAAATGTAGTGGGGTTTGAAGCCAAAACATTTCCCTGGAATGGAGGCACCAGCCCCCATATGTACCTTTCGATCTTCTTTCCCTCTGTGTGAACCATGTTGGGACAGAGGGCCACCAGTTCGCAGAACCTGGCGGTGTAGGAGACTATGTCGGAGCCCTTCATGGTTAGGCTCCACAGTTCCTCCTCTAGCTTTTGGATGTTGCCCCTCGGGCAGTATTCCTCAATCATGAGGTCTTTCAAAGTTTACCAGCCAATGTCGTTTGCCACTACAAGAGTTAGTGACTTGACATGGCTATTCCACCATGTCAGGGCTTTTCCTTCGAAAGTGCAAGCGGCAAACTTGACTTTACTCGCTGCAGAGCAGGAGCAAATCTTGAAGATCGACTCCGTCTTTTTGAACCATTCCGAGAGGGCAATGACTCCGCCAGTCCCTTTAAAGGACATTGGCTTGCAGTTGGAGAAGTCCTTGTAGGAGCACTCTCTCAAGCGCACAGGGATTTCACCATGATTAGATTGAACGGGGGTTCCTCCTCCAGTGGAACCAGAAGAATGATATTGTGCCATGGCTGTAGCCACAGCCGCAGCTACAACAGCATTTAGAGTTGTCGTATCGAATTGAGGAGCAGGCGGTGTTGTAGTTCAGGGAGGATCGCATCTTGTCGATCGATGTGGAGGCATCTTTCAACTATAAGTTTACAAAGACGAAGATATTGATAAGAATTTAATAGGACAATTGATGAAAATGACTCATGGACTAACTCTCCATAGCCTAACAACACAAGTGAATAGCACGATTAAATGTAGGTCCAGAACTAACAGATGATAGCGTCTGGATAATAATTTCCATGAGATTAGCTATCTGTCAACAATACTGGAATTACAGATGTAATGAGTTCGGGAAAGATGACCTAGAAGTAGGCCTTACATCAACCAAGAATGGAAAATTTTGACAGACAACTACCTAATCAAGACCTAACGGGTCTAAGATATACAAAGATAGGAAATTAGACTAGAGTTTTTACACTAACTAGGTTATATCCCAAAGAGAAGTCGATGAGACTCTAACGGCAACGAGAACTACTAGAGTGAGTTCTTGACTCCGACAGAAGACGTTCTATGTCCCTCACGCGCCTATCAGATCTTGCTTGCTGAGCTCGAAGTTCCCTGACTTCAGCTTGGGTTTCAGCAAGTTCCCTCTGCAGATTTGCATTGCGGACCTAAGTCCTTTCATGAGCAGACTCTAGTTGGCGAATGCGGACTGTGTTAACGCCAGAGTTGGCGTCACTCTCCACGACTCGGTCGATAGTCGCTCGACCTTGCTCGGTGTTCCGAGCAATCCTACGAACCATGATGGGTAGGACCCTGTCAGCTGAACCTCCCTCGGTGAGGTTGTAGAAACTTCTGTCTCCATTGTAGGGAATGGGTTGACCCTGTTCCTGACTCCATTTATTCAAGTTTGTGGCCCACAAAGGTGTGGGTCCTTGAAATGTTGGACGAGGATTCAGGTTTGGGTCTTGAGCAGCTGGGGGTAGGTTGTTGACTTCTGGCTCTGAGTCAGAATCCTCAGAAAGGCCTTCAGCTTCGTGATCATCCAATGGGATTGGGTGATCATCTTCTGGCTCTTCTCCCAGCCATCCCGCATTGCCGTTGTTGGGGTAGTACGGGTCTCCGGGGATATGGAATCCAGCCATGATATCTACGTGAGAAAAGGGATAAAGAAATAACTAATAGACGAACTAACTAGATAATTATAAGAGGATCTTTATCAGTTACTCCAATACTTGTTTAGTGCATACCAGTTATATGTACTCAAAATAGGTTAGACCTTCGAATAGGTGACCCTAACTCTAAGCCCACAACCAAACAAGGAACAGGAAGTAGAGCAAAGATCACTGATTCTAATTCTATGACATCCTAGTACATATAACCTTAGTGTATCCACTCAACAATTATTGGTATACTAATAGAGACCTTTTTAGTTCTCAGATAAGTAGTTATAGTAACACAAAATACTCCTATAGTATTTTAAGTTTATTTTCTGTTCTACGGTTCTGATTGTAGTAGTGTTGGTAAGTTTCTAGACTTGTTGCAACCTCACAACCACACTTAGGCACATGCTAGTCAATCCTCGGATAATATAGTTGATCAGGCTATATCTTCCCAGGTTTGACTATATGTCTCTAAGTCTACTTGTGTTGCCCAACAATCGTAATACTTTTGTTCTGTCCTAGTGACATTGATTTTAGTATGAATGCAGGCACGTATACTTAGTTAAATATTTTATTATTTAAAAGTATAAACTCTTTATCAGAGTATTTTAATCCCGTTGTGTTTATAGTTCCTATATCTTTTATCAGTTGATACACTCGATTCACTATAAACAATGCTCTGATACCAATCTGTCACACCCCAAAAACGGAACGGCGGAAACGTTCGGGGGTGGAGGACGTCATGTTCAGTATCACAACAATGCAAAGTAGTAAACAAGCAACAACATCATCCATTGGATTAATAATATAATTTCATACAAGTGTGTTCTGTCAATTTATATAGACACCAAAAATATACATCAAAATAAAAGATGAGTCTTGAACGAGCTCCATCTTCTCAAAACCTGGCACCGGTACCTGTCTACTGGTGACCTGAGAATACAAGTTATTTTGAAAGAGTTTATCAGCTTTAAAGCTGGTGAGATCATAAGTATATTAATGTCTGTATTTGTATGAAAGCGTTTGTAAGTCTGTAATTAAATAAGTTTGTAAAAGTTAGTAATTGTTTGAACTCTCCTAGAAAACCCTATGTTTCCTACTAAAAGTAGCCTTCTACCAAGGCATCTAGTATCTGTGTGTGTCTCTTGTAAGAGTGTGTATTTTCCCAAATCCGACTATCATTAACCAAAAATATAGTTTTTACATTATTGTTTATTGTGTGAAGATCACAAAGTAAATGTAATGGGAAAATCAAATAGTACTGTAGTGTTGTATTAAGTAACTACTGTTGTACTAACTACCTTAAACCAATTGTTATTTAAAGTACCATGTGATCGGCCTGTATCCTGCTACCGACTCATAGAAAAACGAAGATGTAAGACGTCGTACGAAATGACGTTTGGCACCCGAAGACTTGCAAGTCCCACTGTAGCGATCAGCAAGGTGTAGGATAGTCAATCCAGTATAGATCTATACACAAACTCATACACTCCCCAATTAAGGAGATTCTGGATACAAAACGGTCATGACAGGTAGTGTCATGCCCCGTTACGTGGCTCACATAACTGTAGTAATGTTCTAGTATATCAACGTGCTAGCTGTATTGTGTGTTCTCTCCCTGTCTAGCATGTATGTATGTTCTGTCTGTATTGTATTGTTTGTTTCTCATCATAATATTCTATTGTTTGTTTCTCATCGTAGTATCTTATTGTTTGTATGTTATTGACTCATGTATGAACTGACTCATTGTATGTTTCACTGTTCTAGTAATAGTATTAGTATCTCTCTAAACTATACCTATTATAGTTTACTAGTAATGTTGTTTGAATGTGTGAACATGTTTGTATACCTTTGCTACCCAAAGGTATTGAATTGAATGAAAGAAGTAACCTTTTATATCTATAAACATATATATAATATATAACTAGGATTCAAACGACCTTCGGACAAATAACCCTAATACCCTAAGTCCACAACCAAACAAGGAACAGGAAGTAAACTGAGCTATCAGTCCTAAGTCCTTTCAATCCTACTTATATAACTATATCTATATAGATACACATTTAACATAATATAAGTTTAAAAGAGTTTAAGTAACAGTATTTGACATGTACAAGAGTTTGATAAAAGCATTTGGTATATAAAAGAGTTTCTAAAACAGTTTGAAGTAAAACAGTTTGGTAACACAGTTTGAAAAGTAAGAGATCCACTTCTTTGGTAGTTATTAATCACATGTGATTGATATAATAACTATAATTGTTCAACTTGTATTCCCCCCATAAAAGCATTTAAAAACATTTAAAAGGTTAATTAAGGGGTATGAACTCACCAGTAGTGAGTAACTCGAATGAAAGATCGATATATGATTGTTGGGTGTCAATTGGAGTCTTGAGCACAACCGATTCCTATTTAACATATAATTACACATATATGATTACATTCCATGTATATAACCACTTAAAGTGATAGGGACACGCCTTAGGGACATAAAAAGACTTAGAATTAAGTGTTACCAACACCTATGGTTGCACATAAGAGGTGTATGGCCCTATATTTTAGTGTAAGGCTACAAAGTCATGGGTTTTATGTGTGTGTGGCCAGAGTGTGCGGCCAGGGTGTGTGTGTGGCCGCACACTCACTATGAATTGTGCCAAAACGTGTTTCCAAGCCTTAGGAATATTCTAGCGAAGGTGTTTTGACCATTGGCTAGCCTGAATGAGAGTTTGTTGCCATATTAGACCCTTAAAAGGGTGTGTGCGGCTTCACTTGGTGTGTGCGGCCGTACACATGGTGTGTGCGGCCGTACACACTTGAAGATCATATGAAATGGCGTTTTTCATGCATAACTTCAAGGTTCTTTAGCTTATAACAACCTATTGCAAGTGTATACTTGATTTAGAGGCTTAAAAGTGTAGTTAAAAGCCCCAAAAGTAGTGTGTGTTCTTGGTGTTCTTGGTGTTCTTGGTGGTCTAACACCAAATAGGTGTTTTCATGGATCAAACCAAAGGGTTTTGCTAGTTAAGGTCGTATATCAACAAATAAAAGAAAGGATTACTACCTTTTATTAAGATCAAGATGAAGATTTGGATGATACTTGGGAGGATTTCGAGTTCTAGCTTTGGAAGAAGTGAAAAAGTGTTCAAAAATGACAAGTGTTGAATATATATGGGAGAGTGTGCGGTTGGGATGGGTGTGCGGTCGGCTGTGTGCGGCTGGCTGGCCGCACACTCGGGTGTGCGGCCGCACACACCTTGTGTTGGTGTGTTTGGCTCATTTGCAAGGTGTTACACTCATAAAACTCATCCCACGACTCCTACCCTGATTATACTATGTTTTAAACACTCTAATTGACTCAAAACAGTGCTAGAAAATTGCAAAAACGAGTCTAACCTTCATTGATTTGAATAAGTGTATAAGATAAAAATTTCGGATTGTCACAACTTTTGGTCTTTGTTACCTCCTAGTTTCCATTTTGTTATTTCTAGTCTTTCTTTCGAAGGTAAAAGTTTAGTTAGGATTTTTGAGTTTAGTTAGGATTGTTGTCAGTTAGTATAGAAAATTGTAATATTGTGAAGACTGGAGACAAAGTGATGGAATTTAGAGTTTCTTGAAGGAATTTAGAGTTTCAAGTTCCATCGAGTTCAATGTGGGATCAAACCTTGATGGTTGTTCGAATGGAGGCTTTAAAGAGTCTCTTTATCCTTAGTATGACTTATTTATCCTTTGATGGCTCAAGGGGATATGAATAGGATCGAGGTTGGTGGTGTCGTTAGGTGCACTTCTTAAGTGTATGATTGCATGTTTCTTATTTTAATTTCCATTCAAATTCGAAATCGATGCTTTCAAAAGGTTAAATTATTTAACAAAAAATAAAACTAAAGACAATTTTAAATAAAAATGTGAATATCATGTTACCCATGAAAATCATACACTTCCTCATAATATGCTAATGTGGTGTAGCGCCTGGAGCCAACACATTGGTTTGATTATGGTAGGGTTGATGTGATATTTGCGATTATCAAGTGTAACATGTGTTGATGATCAAGCGTTTTTTGCATGGTTGATTTACCATTTAGATCCATGATCCTCTGCTAATGCAGTCATGGATGCTAAATGAGCTTGAAAGAGATTAACATCCAATTGACATAAGTCAATAAATCTTGACAAATATAGGAGTTTTATAGAGATTGAAACAGGCAAACACTTTTACCTAACTTAAGAACTTTATGGTGTGATTTCAACTAATCCACTTTATATCTTGAAGTGATGAATTGTCCCAAAATTTCAACCCGTTTTTTTTTTCATTTTTAAAAGAGGATATACCATTCAAAATATTCATTCAAACCCATTGCTTGAAAATCTAAAAATATAAGTATCCAAAAATCAGAGTAAATAACATAATCATGGCGAAAATCTCATATCACAATTGTTGATGTGTGTGTATAGTCAAGCAAGGCTCCCGGCTCTAGTGTTGATCCACTTAAACAGAGAGTGACTAATGACTCTAGTGCACATCTATTCATAACGACGACTAATAGATCTAGTACATGTATCAACATCCTATGGGTTAATGTATCTATTACATGTCTAACCATGACACGAGTAACCTAGGATCTTGGCTCAAGTGTTGTTCCACCATCAACTCCTCAAACAGGATATGGTTATATATCATACAATCAATTAATCAATCATTCCACATGCAAAAGACTATACTAGCCTAATTACCTAATTATCATAATACAAACCACTACATCCTATCATAGAAGGATATAAGTGTAACATATGGAAATGTGAGATAAATCATCTAAATCAAAGAAATCCTAACTACTCGAAGTTTCGCAATATCAAATCCTCGAACCACCTAAACAATTCATAAGTAAAACCTAAATTTACAACTCAAAACCTCGAGTTTGTCCAAAAGACAAATTGGTCAAAAATTTAGTGGTCAACTGATAAAATTCAATGATCAATTGTCCCACGCCACGACCAATACACAATCATGTCGCGAGCACTATAGGACAAAACATTTGTGACTCGCAACGTGGCCCAATGTTTGCATCGTGAATATCAGTAGATTGTCTAACTTTCACTAAGGTCTCAATCCTTTAAGACCAAAGTCCAAGATATTAGATTTGAAACTCAGAGGGGTCTTAACGGGTAAAGTT
This sequence comes from Lactuca virosa, assembly GCF_052849685.1. Taxonomy (NCBI): domain Eukaryota; kingdom Viridiplantae; phylum Streptophyta; class Magnoliopsida; order Asterales; family Asteraceae; genus Lactuca; species Lactuca virosa. Next base: position 269,849,596 of record NC_136430.1, on the reverse strand, counting down.
TCCAATTTTACCAAGATCCAAGTCTTAATCAACCATAATCTTCAACCCTAACTTGAAATCTGAGTAAAATAACTAAAACTCATGCATGGCTGAAAGAGAGTGAATGTACACTAACTTTTCCACTACCAAGAATGTCCTAAAGTGAAATCTAGACAATAATATCCATTGGGATTGCCCAAATTCCAAAAAATCTAAAGAAATAGGACTAGAATTGCCTAAACTCCATAAAATCCTAGATCTAAGCATGAAACATAAAAAAGTTGGACCTTTAACACTTATAGAGGTCCATAGAAAGTAGGTTGGATGAAATCTTCTGGATCTTTTTTTCCTTATACTACACCACCTTGATCTAACTCCAAAATATCTCCAAAAACACCAACACTATTTCAAGAACACATAATGGGTTAGGGTTTTGCTTTTTGGAGGAGGAGGCTGAAGATAAGAGAGAACTCTGAAAGTTAGCTCCACTAAATATGGATCAAGGTTGGAGATTTAGGGTTGTAAGCACATTTGTCATCTCGTCATGGCCCATTCTTAACCATGTCACTACTTAAAGGCATGACCCGTATCGTAACACAAAGAAACCATGGCGCGTTCTAATACAAACCATAAAACTCAAACTTAAATCAATTTAACACGAGAAAAAAAAGAACCTAGAAAAATAGGTGTTACACGTGAAATATGCGTCTTAGCCATTTTATTAAATAATTTTTAATTGGTTATTTATTTTAGAAAGGATTCAATCAAGCTAATCTCAAACTTCCTTTTTTATAGATGTTTACTAGTCCTTGTGCGATTGTCACCCCCTCGACACCTACGTCTTTGTCAAACATTTCAGTACGCTAACTCCTCTCAAGGGATAAGCTCACTGGTTTGAGCTATCTTGATTAGATTCATTCCCTAAGGATCATATTCACGTATGAGAATAAAGAGTACGTTTTGGATGGGGATATCCCTCAGGAGCATTATGAAGATGATAGAACCGAAGAGTTTGATGATTATGAAAAACATCGTAATCTCCTGACTGAATTCACATGTATTATGTTGGATAAAATGGTTCCCAGGCTCCAAAATAGCTTCGCGAGCCGTGGGTTGTTCGACATGAATGAGAAGCTCAAGGAAATATTCCAAGACCAAGCCTGGCATAAGAAATTAGAAGTTGTGAAAACGCTTCTAAGTTTCAAGCTTCAAGAGGTAGGAAATGTCAGTACCTATGTTCTGAAAATGAACAGGTACATTGAAATACCTGAGCATCTAGGTTTTTTATATCCTTAAGAGTTGGCTATTGACACAATACTCAATTAGTTGACTAGTTCGTACCATCAGTTCATCTTGAACTTTAAAACAAACAACATTGAAAAATACTTGATGGAGCTACATGGCATATTGAAAACTGTCAAGGGGAGCATGATCAGACCTTGAACAACATCTTTACTACTCTTTTTTTGGACATTATAGAAGGTGGTGTCAAGAGAAAGAAGATCTCTCGTCTTAAAGTCAAGAGAAAAGGGAAAGCTTGAGAGTCGAACCCAAGCCCTAAGAAGGTCAATTCTAACATAACACATGTTAATGACATTACTGAGGCTATTTGGTTCTACTGACAACAAAAGGGACATTGGAAACATAACTACCCAAAGTACTTGGAGGATATTAAGAAGAATAAGGCCAAAGGCATTCACACCTCGAGTATATTTATGATTGAACTCCATTATGTTTCAAACTATGATTCTTGGATTCTTGACACATTATGTGGTACTCACATTTTCTATGTTGTGTAGGGACTAAAGTGATGTAGGAAGCTAAGGCATGGCGAGCTTGACTTGAACATGGTAAACAAGAGCAAGCTTGTTGTTACTACGATTCGAGATTATGAGCTTATTTTGTCATGTGGTTTTTCAGTTAGTTTTTTAGATTTTGATACTCTCCTTACTTAAAACGAAACATTTTTTTTCCTTTCATTCATTATACCATGATGGTTTCACTTTAGGATTTGATAAAGGTAGTAGTTTAGTTTTCAAAAAGAATGATCTTTATTTTAAAGCAAATCCATACAATGGCATCTATGAAACCATTATAGGTTTAAGGAAAATGATACTACAATCATTATTATAATCTTTAATTTTGATTCATCCAAGCATATTTTAGATAAATCCATTTTATAACAGTCTCTATTTCGCCATATAAATAAGAAAAGGATCGCTAAGCTCCAACCGGATAGGATATTGGAATCATTTGACTTAGTGTTAGGTGATGTATGTGAATCTTGCTTACATGGAAAGATGAACAATAAGCCATTCACAGGTCACTGTAAAAGAGGAAAATATCTACTGGACCTCATTGACACAACTGTATATGGACCATTCAGATCTACCATACATACAACATGGTGAATGATACTTCATCACATTTACTGATGATTTCAGTAGTTATGAATATATTTATTTGATTAAACATAAGTATAAAACTTTTGAGGTGTTCAATACATTCCAACAATAAGTAGAGAATCAGTTGGGAAAGAAAACCAAGATTCTGAGATCTTGATAGAGGTTGATAATATCTTAGTGATGAGTTCTACGATCTTCTTAGAAACTATGGAATAGTTTCACAACTTGCTAAATTGAGAACACTACAACATAATGGTGTGTTTGAAAGGAGAATGCAAACTCTGACTGACATGGTTAGATTTATAATGAATCATGCTACACTTTGGATCAGTTTCTAGGGTTATGTATTAGATATTTCTACATATGTCCTAAACCTTATACCAACTAAGAAGTTAATGAAGACACCCTTCAAAATGTGGAAATGGACTCGTCCCTCTCTTGCATGAATCAAAGTCTAGGTTTGTGTGGCTTTTGTTCGCCATGAGGCACTCAACAATTTAGAACCCATATCCGAAAGGTGTTACTTCATTGGTTATCTTAAAGACTCCTTTCGATATTTATTTGAAAAACCTTCTATGAACAAAGTATTTGTTGCTATGAGGTCATTCTTTCGAGAGAGGAAATTGATATCTCAATGAACTTCTAGGAGCTACATTGATCTTGATGAGATTCAAGAGTCAACTAATGAAGAACCTAAAGTTAGATGTAGTACTCAAACAGAGGTTGACATACCTGTTGAGGAGTCTAACATACCTCCACCTTAGGGAACATCGTACTCTTGAGTTTTATTGTTACCATATCACTAAGGGGGATGTCAATATTCTTCGTGACGATGAGTCACACAATTATGAGGAAGCTATGGCAGGCATAGAGGCTATTGAATGGTAAGATCCGATGGGGAAAGTGATTTAGTCCATGTACCATAACCAAGTTTGACATTTGGTTGATCCTACGCAAGGTGTTAAAACTATTCGGTGTAAATTGGTCTTCAAGAACAAGACTAAAATGGATGAGAATGTACACACGTTCAAAGCTTGACTGGTTAGCATGGGCTATACTTAGACTCAAGGAATTGATTATAATGAAACTTTTCCCCAGTAGGAACAACTAAGTCAATTAGGATACTTTTTCCATGTTTGTTTTTCATGACTATGAAATAGGGAAAATGGATGTAAAAACTGTTTTCCATAAAAGAAAAGTGACTACGGATGTGTATATCACACAACTTGAAGGTGTTGTACAATCTAAGTATCCAAACAAAGTGTGAAAGCTTGAGAGGTCTATTTATAGACTCGAATAAGCATCTCAAAGTTGGAAATATATTTCGATTAGAAAGTCAAAGAGTTTGGGTTCCTAAGAAACGAATATGTACCATACGTATATGTTATAGCTAGTGGGAGCATTGTATTCTTCCTTATATTGTATGTAGATGACATACTACTTATCAGAAATGATGTGCAAACGTTGAAAAGTGTAAAATCTTGGCTTCGGAAATGTTCTTCTGTGAAGGACATGGGAGACGTCGAGTATATAATTGGTAAATCTAGGTGATAATTTGGACGGAGGCAAAGTACATACTTAGATAAGATGATGAAATTCAATATGCAAGATTCTAAGAAAGACCTTGCGCCTATGCAACATGAATGAATATTGATAAGACTAATTGTGCCATACCTAGTGAAGAACTGGATAGGATGAGTTGAGTCTTATATGCTTCTGCGATAGGATCCACCATGTATGCCATGATATGTACTAAACCTGATGTCTCGTGTTATTTGAGAATAATGAGTCGTTATGATGCCAACATTAATGAAACATATTGGATTGCAGTCTAGAACATTCTAAAGTATCTTAGGAGGACTAAAGATAGGTTCATAATCTTTAGTGGTGAGGAAGAGCTAAGTATAGAGGGATATACTGATGAAAGTTTCCAAACTCAAAAAGACGATTCTCGATCTCAATCAGAATTTGTGTTCTTGATGAATGGAGGAAAATTGACTTAGCGGAGGTCCAAGCAAGAGACCAATTCAATGATTGTCACACCCCAAAACCGGAACGGCGGAAACGTTCTGGGGCGGAGGACGTCATGTCACAACAGTTTTATCATAGTAAACAAAGTAAACACAACCATTACATTTTAGTAAGAATATTTACATTGTTTGAAAACAAGGTTTGTATATAACATTATATAACAAAAGTAAAAGACGTGACTCCAAAATGCTTCGTCTTCTCCAAAAGCTTGGCAAGAGTACCTGTCTATTGTTGCCCTGAGAATACAAGCAGTTTTAAAATATCAGTATAAAGCTGGTGAGTTCATAAGCGTTTAGTTCTGGTGAAAGAAATGTTTCTTTGATCCTTTGAAAAGTGTTTCCCAAGAAAATCCTATATTTTCTTATGAAAGATGTTTGATTATCCATTCGTTACTTGTTTAACAGTCTGTTTAGGTAAAATTGAGTTATCCCAGGAAAATCCTATATTTTCCTTATGAGTTGATAGTTGGTTATCTATTCGAGTATGAGGTGTACAAGTATCTACCATACTTGTATCGTTAGATGTAGTTTCCTTGAAAAACCCTGTTTGTTCTCTGCGAGATGTATTAGCCTTATTACATAAATAAAACTAATAAATAGGTAGTGAACTAGATCCTAAGGGTATTATTAATACCCTCTAGTAATCAATCGGTTATTACTTTGAGGTTAGTTCACTTGTTTCATTATTACAAAAGTAAATCTCTGTTATCTAGGTTGCGAGTTTTATAACCATACATTAACTTGATACGGCATGTATGGGGGCTAGTATTCTTTATGATTATGTCACCCGTAGACCTGCCGGTCCCACTGTAGCTAGCAGCAAGGTGCGGGATAGTCAGTCCCGTATACATCTATACACAATAGTCACGCTCTCCCTCCAAGAGATTCTGGTTACAAGGACGTGTCTCCAACTTAAAACTGCTCTCCCTACACTCTCGAATCCGGTGGAGTGTTACCAAGGACGTGTCTCCAACTTAAAATAACAAATTTACAAGTAATAATACCGAAAATCCTGTTGATGATTTGCATGAATCCCTTAAAATAATACATTTTACTGTAAGATTCACAAATTAATTATCCTGGTTTTGAAAACTGTTTTCTACGAGTTGATTTCTTAATCGATTGGTAAAAACTATTTTCCGTGTTAAAAGCATAATGAGCATGTATTTAACTTATAGAACGTAAATTACTTTGAACACGAGTTTCCTCGTGTTTTTGCTTGTATTCCCCCCCTGAAAACATGAAAAACTCGGAAAAGCGTAGGGGTATGAACTCACAGTTTATCGTAGGATCCGAAAGCACAATTGGTTACGAGTGTTGAGTGTCAACTGATGTTTTGTACTCAAGTGGATCCTATTAACATTTAGTAACACATAAATGTGTTATAATAAGGGTGTTTCATGACTAAATGTGTCGGGAAAACATCCTAAAGACTTGGAAATGCTTGTCGGGACCCTAAATGATCAAACAAGGGAGGTGTACGGCCAAAAGAGTGCGTGTGCGACCAGGGTGTGCGGTCAGGACGTGTGTGCGGTCGTACATGGGAGTGTGCGGCCGTACAGAGGGGGTATGCGGTCGTACACTCCTCATTTGTGCCCGAAATGTCGATTTTGAGGTGTTCTAGTGCTAATACCAAGTCCAACTAGTAAATAGAGGCCAAACTCTTCAGTTTGGAGAGTCTTTAAGGTGTGTACGACCACCTTATGAAGGTGTGCGGTCGTACACCTTCAAAGGATGAAGAACACGAAGAACACTATGAGTATTAGGCTTAGATTCAGGTGTCTTACCAATATAACAAGCTGAATGATGAAGTAGTTCACGTTTTTGAGGCCTTTAGAGTGTTCTTGGATGAAGTTTTTTCAGAGAGAAAGTATTGAGAGAAAGTAGAGTGCAGCCAAAGGAAAGGAATGAGTGAAGGGATCTCCTCCTTTATATAGAGGAAGGAGTATGGTTGGAGGGTGTGTTCGGCCGTACACTCATGTGTATGGCCGTACACTCCTCCTGAGAGAGTGTATGGCCCGAATGTTGTACTACGACTTGGTATTACTCGACCTAGAGTTCAACCTTTGGTTATACGAGGCTTAGAAAGTATCATTATATCCTTAAACGGTGTTAAATGACGGTAAAATCGAGTTTAATATTGATAACATTACTGATCTTACAAGTTAGAAGCTTCGGGTTGTCACAATGATGGAGTCGGAGTTTAAAGTAACTAATGAAGTTGCAAAGGACAGGATGTGGTTTAAGAAGTTCATCAAATATATCGGTGTTGTCCCAAACATAGTTGATTATTTTGAAATCTTCTATGATAACAAGGGTGCAACCGCTTTGGCGAAAGGACCCCAAAAAACAAGCACACGACACATATACTTAGAAATTTCTAATACATCAGAAAGCTCATTGAAGACAAAGACATTATATTGAGTTGTGTATCATTTGAAGAAAACCCAACCAGTCCATTCACCAAACCATTTTCACATATTAAGCATGATGGTCATACTACATCGATAAGAACAATATTTGATAGTGATTTGGTTTGATTACTTAGTTTATAGTTTGATATTTTGGAACTAATACAATTTTTATTTTATCTCATTTGGTGATTATTTTGTGGAGACTTAATAATAAGTTAAAGCTACCATTTATATTAATATATTTACGTGTTCCCTTTAGCATGTGTTGAACCACTTCCAAAATATTAATTTATTCTAACCTCCACAGTCGCTCTTACTCTTGGGAGTAAGTGGTGATTTAAGATGTCATGCAATATTGCTATATTGTCCATGGAGATAAGCATAACATATAGGTTGTGACGAATGCTCATGAGTACTTGGAATCATTATTTTGAGTATTGGAGTAACCAACACTTAGAGATTAATCCAATGATTATGTCATGAGTAATTTTAAGATGAAAAAATTTCATTTCTACAAATGGAGATGCATTTTGTTCTATAATATCTGATATCTTTGTTTTTCCCTAACGTTGTTCATAACTGGCAGCCACAATGGAATTGAACAAATATGACGTGAAGAATATGATAAGCCAATTTAGTCAAAGTTTATTTGGTCCTTCTGCCTTAACATGAGATTTAGATATCCTTGGGACCCTTGATTAGTTGGTGTTAAAAAATCAAATGATTGGTTAAGCCTAGACTAAGTTGGTAAGGTCAACATTTAGCCTGATATGGTCATCACAAATCTTAATCGAGAAACATAATATTGAACACTGATAGTAACTCCTTTTCCAAGAAACTGGTTCATAAAGAAATCTATAAGATAAAACGAATATGAAATTACTAGTCTAATGGTTGTGTTATATTGCAAGGTTGCAATAAATATAGTAGTTAAATTTGATGACACACTTGTTGTCTATTGTTCGTGAATATTGGACCATACTTTTTGTTGGTTACTTATGCTAGTGGGAGCAGTTGGAAGATAATGCACACAATCATAGCATGTTTGTATTTTTACTATAAATGGCAGTGATCTTTTGATTTACATGCAAGAAAAATTGTAAGCAACATTGATTAGAGAATAATTACATGGATACCGTTTGTTAATTAATTAAGTCTTTAACCAATTAAATGAAACTTATTGCTCTAGATGGTTGATAATCTATGAATTTGAAAGTTAGATAATTACCAAAGATAAGGATAATTACTTTGTGACGAAGTAATTATCCATTAGGATTTAAATCTTTCCCATATAAATGGAGACACCTAGAACCAAATTTGAGAGCCGGTGAAATTTTGAAAACCCTCAGAAAAATCGGTGGTACTCTCCATTCTCAAAGACCCTAGAATACCCAATGTTGGGGTCGTGTAACCATTTTCTACGCGTTGTGTAGATTCGGAAAAAGCGTAATCGTCTCTAGGGTTTGTACTACTAGCTGTTCGGTGATTCCAGTGTTGTTCTTTGCATTTGGGTGTAATCACATAAGAGGGATTCCATTTTGGATCCTCCCTACCCGATCAACTGCCGAAGAAAATTAAAACAAAAGGCTTCAAATGTAAGTTTTCTCATACTGACCTATCGTTCCAACTTCCCATTGACTCACACTTCATCTTTGTATATATCTCCATCATATCAACCATCAATCTATGGTTTGTGTTATGACTGTTCAGGAGAAAGCTACCTGCAACATATTGGGTAAACACTGATTGCGAAAATGGAGAGTGGAAAGATCCAGATCAAGAAGATTGAGAACTCAACCAACATGCAGTTGAAGTATTCCAATTGGAGGAACAAATTGTTCAAGAAGGTGAGTAAAATCATGGTGTTGTGTGATGTTGAAGTCTCTATTTTCATGTATCTTGTACTTATAAGCTTCATGAGTACATAAGTTCCTTAGATACTAAAATAAGAGCTTTTTCATAGTTTAAAAGAATTGTAGGAGTACCAATTTTGATGTTGAATTGAAACAAGAAAAGTGAAATCATAAAATAGTGAATCAATAAAATATGAAAAGAATCAAATTCGCAAACATAACCAGCTCATAAAACCTAAAGTATATAAAACTGAAACCAATATTTAGTAATATAATAAGAAAGGTATCTAGAGTAGTGAAAGGAAACCTAAGGAGTTCGTATATGGTAGCTTTTGTTAGGCCTTCTAATCATCTATACAATAACATTAGGCAAAGGAAGCATTTAAATAACCATAAGTGTACATGCAACCTAGGATCTAGGTTTTACTAGTTATAACACTCCAATATTAAATACTATTAAGAAGAGAGATATGATTACAAACCTTTAAGCAAAATCAGATTTGGTTCTTGATCCCTTGTGAATCTCGAAAACCTTGAAGCTCTTGGAAGGTTCTATCACCCAAAGGAGGGTGCCTCTAAGGGATCACACCCAAAAGACTAAACACAAAAATTTTAGGAGAGAAAGAGAGGGAGAGAGAGAGAGAGAGATGAGAAAATTTGCAAAAAATTCGAAAATCTCAGAGTTAAGGGACGAAAATTATAAATGTCAGGAGGGTTTGTTTATAGCTGAGTAAACGTGCAAAGAAAGTAGATTTGAATTAATTAAATAATTAGACTTAATCCTAATTCAAATACTTGCCTTATCAAAAACTATGTCCGAAAATTCTAAGGGATAATCCCTTTAGATTTTCATCCAACCCTATTAGGGTTTCTAGAATATTTGAGTTTCTCAACTATTGAACAATTAATATTCAGTCCCTCTACCTTTAAATTATTTTCAGATTAATTCTAATTAATTCCAAAATAAATCTAAGTTAATCTAATTTAGTTTCTTATCAGTTAATGAAGCTGTGATGAATTAAGAAACTATTTGTCTCAATCTCTTAAATTCTTTTATAACTATTTTAGTTCTTGAGGGAAAACCTAAATAGACTTTATTATTGTTCCAAACGTTATACCAATTAGTTATGACATTGGACACCCAATTCCAAGAGTCTCCCACTTGGACAAGTCATCAACTATGTATTATTGGTCGAATAGTATTTGAATAACCAACAAATGTGCCTTCTACGGTAATAGTCGAAATTTGGTGAAATAAAAAATTATCCCTTTGATAAGTGATAAATTTTTTTGTGTTTCTACAAGGCATCTATTTGAACCAAGTCATGGAATTATGAATCAACATCATTTAAATTTTGTTTCTCAATTGTCGATATTTGATGACTGAAATAAGACTGCAAACTGAACACATCAAATTAGTCCTGGCTAGGCCTAGCATTTGAATGGCAATATCAAATCACTGAAGGGCCTATGATATCGCTTTTTCTATTAAGGAAAAAATAAAGAAATAAACTTTGACAATATATTTTTTGTTTAGTCATCAAATTATGTATAGACTTACTCGTTATAACCGCCAGTTATGGATAGTGTTAGAGTAAGCCTAATACATAACCATCTTGTATGCAAATAATTAAATGTCTCTTCATTTTTAGAATAAAAGATATTATCATCTCAAAATTACTCGTGATAGAATCCATGAAGTAATCTCTCTGATTGCGGGTTTCTCCAATACATAAATCTCTATTAAATACTCACGGGCATTAGTCTCAATCTCCATGATATGTCTAATCATTGTAGACAAACTAATAACACTTCACAACAATCTTAACTCAATACTGACTCAAGAGTATGACCGATTGTGGAGTCTGAGTAAATTAACACTCGGGAAGTGGAGATCTAAACATGCCAAAATGAACAACAATAATAAATTTATTGTAAATAGTAACACTCCAGAAAATAAATAATTCTCTACTGTTTAATCGCCAAAACAATTACAAAATTTATTCAATGTTAAAAATGTTTCAACAAATAAGCTAACTACTAAATTTAACATCAACCCTCATGCATATGCTCATAGCATGCACACAATGTCTTTATTTGGTGATTCCCTTTCTGATCAGATCAGTCAGATATTATTCTAATGATACCCACTTCATAATAATTTCACCATCCTCAAATCAGTGTCGAATGTATTGATATTTCCTCTGTATATGCATTTACTTTCTTTGATCCCTAGGTTCTTTAGTCAGAACATCCGCACATTTGTTCTAACATAATATCTCCCTGGGATATTTATTTCTCGGAATAACTTGAAGATCACCAATGAAATTCTTCATCTAGGTAGCTTCCTTAAACGCCTCACTCCCAACAATATATTTAGACTCGTAGTAGTAGAGTTTGCAACTGTTTCTTGTTTGGAACTTTTCCATGTCACGACACCACCATTCAATACCAATAACGATCCGGATTATGACTTGGAGTCATCACTATCTACTCGGAAACTTGCATCGCTATAACCTTTCACAACCATATCTTGTTCACCACCATATATAAGCAACATTTCTTTTGTATTTGTCAAATACTTAAGGATGTTATTGAAAGTTGTCTAATGACTTGGCCTTGGGTTTTCCTGATATCGGCTTACTATGCTCAAAATATACGATACATCAGGGCGAGTACATGTCATAGCATACATAGTCGATCCTATAAGCATATCAAACAATCGGTTTTCAGCATAACAAACAATCCTATGTGTGCATGCAACCCTAAAATTTATCTACGTTTTCTCTAATTGAGCATACCATTTGAACAACAATCAAAATTACATAATAATCAAAATTACATAATAAGGGTTACAAAACATACTTTTGATTGTTATATAGTAATAACAATATAAATCCTTTAGTGTTGTTGAGACTTCGAGAACAAGCGTCACAATCGTCACGCCTCTAATGGCTCACACCCAACACTAGCAATTGAAGAATATTATGGAGAAAGAGAGAGGAGGCAAATTTTTGCCTGGCACTCGTCAAGAACAAGTGGCCGAAATTCATAGGGTATCAGCCCTCTTTATAGTGTAGTCAGGAAACCCTAGATAAGCTCAAATCCAAGATTATCTTAAACCGGGTAATTATTCATTTTCTTGATTATTCATAAGAGACTATTCTAGAAACCGTACATAGCCTATGGAGGGTTCTATATTGCCTCTTGCTCAACTATTAAACAGTTACAATTCAGTCCCTACCCTTTTAATTAATTCTTTTAATCCCAAAATTAATTCTAATTAATTTCTGATTAAATACTAATTTAATGTTAGAATTTCTAATAAATATATTATTCTCATAATATATTAATAAATTACTTATTTCAATTTGTTAATCAAATTAATAAATCAACCTCTATCTCCAAAATCATCCTTCCTAGTTGCTAGTCTCGAGGGCAACCCAAAAGTTTCCCACTTGTATAAGTCTAGTAACTATAGTTTCCAGTATATCCTTCTAAATCGATCAGCAAATTGTAGCTCTCAAAGCCGTTGTCGAACTCTGACCTAGTCAATTACATTTCCTAAGATAAGTGATCATATAATCATCCGTTCTGCAGGATATCATGTGGACAAATGACATGGAACAAAATCAATCTCATTGTGCAATACTTTGTTTCCCGATTTCTAATTTGTAATGACAAAGAATTACTAATCGAACACATCAATTTAGTCCTGGCTGGGCCTTACACTATAAGTCAACACCAAATTATCGAGGGGCCCAAGAAATCACTATTCATGTTAGGGCAAAAGGAACAGATAAACTTTGACTTATATTCTTGCACTATTTACTCATCAAATGACGCACACCAATACATTTTATAACATTAAGTTATTGATGTGTGTACGTATTATCAATGTACAACCAACTCGTAAACAACAACTCATATATCTCTATTTAAAGATTATAAGATATTATCATCTCAGAATTACTCGTGATAAATTCCATGAAGTAATTCTCTGAGCATAGGTTAATCCAATACTTAAATCTCTATTTCAAAATACTCATGAATGTTGCAGCAAACTATTGCTATGTCTAAACTCTTTAGACAGTCTACAACCCATTTCATGACAATCTTGATTCACTACTTATTTCCAAATGTATGATTGACTGAGGATGTTTAAATAATCTAATTATTCTGGAAGTAAAAACTTGCAAAATTGAAACACAATAATAACCAATTGACAATAGATAGTAAACAATACATATAAATAATTCACTATTAATTAATCATCAAACGTCAATTACATTTATTTGTTACAAGTTTCTAAACAACTATCTAACTACTAAAACTAATATCATCCTTAAGAAAAATGCTCTTAGCATGCTAAACACGCTTAATCCTACTCAGACCCTTTGTGAGGGGATCAACTGGATTCTCTTCAGACGGTACCCTCTTAATAACGAGGTGACCTTCTTCTACTCTATGTCTAATGAAATGGAATTTCTTGTCGATATGCCTCGATCTGCCATGATCTCTTGGTTCCTTTATTAAGGTAACCACCCCTTCATTATCACAGAAAATCTCTATTGGCTCCTTGATGTCTGGAACAACTCCAAGGTCTCCGATGAAGTTCTTCAACCAAATAGCCTTATTTGATGCTTCGCTTACTGCTATGTACTCTGATTCACAGGTAGAATCAACCACTGTTTCTTGTTTGGAACTTTTCCAGGTTACCGTTCCTCCATTAAGGGTAAATACCCAACCAGATTGAGAATGAAAGGTTTCTCTGTCTGTTTGAAAACTGGCATCACTATACCCAGTTACTCTTAAGTCATCACTGCCACCAAGCACAAGGACCCAGTCCTTAGTTCTTCATAGATACTTAAGAATATTCTTGAATTCGGTCGAATGAGCTCCACCCGGATTTCCCTGATAACGACTAACCATGCTCAAAGTGAAAGCCACATCAGGGCGAGTACATGTCATAACGTACATGATAGATCCAACGGCGGAAGCATGCAGAATTCTACTCATTTCTGCTATCTCTGCATCGGTACTTGGACTCTGAGTCTTACTCGGTTTGGTATTACTATGTAGTGGTAATTCTCCCTTCTTGGATTTCTCCATACTAAAACGTTTTAGTACCTTATCCAAATATGTACTTTGACTAAGTCCATTCAATCTATTAGTCCTGTTTCTCAAAATCCTTATCCCTAGAATATAAGCAGCCTCTCCTAGATCCTTCATAGTGAAACAGTTTCCAAGCCAAGACTTAACTTCTTGCAAAGTTAGAATGTCATTTCCTATAAGAAGTATGTCATCAACTTACAATACCAGGAAAGTTACTATACTCCCACTAGCTTTTATATATACACAAGATTCATCTTCACTTCTAGAGAAGCCAAACTCTTTAATTTTCTCATCAAAGCAAATATTCCATCTTCGAGAAGCTTGTTTCAATCCACAGATTGACTTTTCAAGCTTACACACTCTATTGGTGATGAACCAATGAATCGAGTAATGAATTAATCAGAGTATGAATTCAAGTAAGAATACGAGATTTGAACACAGGATGTAAATATGATCTGGTTATGCTCTATTATGCTTTCGAATTCTTTACAGAGTACAGTAGAGCAGTCTGTAAAAGATCTTATCTAACTCTAGTAAATAACCCTATTTATAGGGAACTGAAAGCATACAAAAAATATACTAAGGCATTGACTCTAAAGTTTCGAATAAAAGCGCCCTAGTAAAATACATTACAAAACATTCGAAGAGTCCAAAACATACTTCGACTAATTACAACAATTCGACCCTTACAATCTCCCCCTTTGTAATCATAGTCGAAGTCTTCAATTTGTAAGAAGTGTGATGGAATACAGTAACACTCTTTGAATCTCCGTGTACCAGGAGATAATCTTCTTCAGCTCTTTATTGTCACCTTCATTGTTCTTCTTGCAATGATTCATACGAACAATTAAATTCGTATACTGAGATGTTGAATATCTCTCCACTTCGCTTTCCTGGAACAAGAATCGTTTAGCTTTTCCAGCTTTGTCTTTTCCTGCGAAGACCATTCCAAAAGGCTTCAGGCAAATTTCACCATCAGCATACTTCGTGAATTGCGCCTGTGTCTTTGTAGGAGCCATCGGAGCTTTAATTTCCATTCCTTTGGCAGTAGCTAATTCAACATCTGTTAGTGCCAAGCACTCATAATAGTTTTCGATAAAAATCTTGATGTGAGCTACTCCAAGCTTGAATTCATCCGGTTCTGTGTTTTGAAGGTATGAGAATGATTTGTCTTTCAAAAGTAATGCAACTTGTATAAGATCATACAAGTTCATTAATGGAAAATCTGCAACAGTGAACTCGCAAATATTTCCATTTGCCCTGGCAACCGTATACTTAACATTCTGGACTGTGTTTTCGAAAATCACATCCTTTTTCATACATATGACCTTCTTGATTTTCATTAAAGACCAAACTTCCTCAGGGGCTTTTCCAAGAACAGCATGAAAACGAATTTTCATGTGTGTACCTTCATCCTTATTTTTAAAATTCCCTTCTGCTTTGAACTGAGGCATGATAAACATCATTTCGTTTATGGGAAAATCCAGCTGGCTTGCATCAGTATTCGTGACCAAATAACTCTGCTTTGGTTTCTTCTCGAATATATACATGTGATTAAAAGCAACCTTGGCCTCAATTGTTTCTTAATTATAGTGTTTGGCTGGATCACCTTTATCCATTCCCTTCGGATCACTAGCACGCTGAGTCATAATGCTCTGAATAATCCTCAGTTTTTCAAGTTCAGCTTCCACTTCAGCCTTCTTTTAATCTTTCGATTTTCCCATTACAATTGATTTACCTTTATCTTTCAAGGCTGGATTGTCAATTGTGTCTTTTGGATCCGAACCACTCCCACCAGTCTCCGAAGATTTACCAATCACAATTCCTTTCGAAATTGGTCTTGCAATTGGCATTGTTGTTACAACTGTTGAAGAAACCAGTTCAGCAGAAACTATTACTGGTTTTGTTGATTGAATTTTTGAAGGAAAAACTTTTCCCACAACTTTCGCATCCTCACCACTAGCCTTCGACTCAGTAGTTTTTCTTTCTCCCCCTTGCACCCCTGTGAAAACAGGCGGGGCAGTTGTTGTTGGAAGAAGGCTAGATATTCGAAAGAGAGGAGCAAGTTGTTTGTTGAGAATGGCTTCGAATTGGATAAACTTTTGAGATAAAAATTCAGGAGTAATCAATGGAGAAGAAACCGACCTATCAGAAATCACTTTTAATTCTTTGAGCAACTTAAACACTTCCTCAAAGCTTGCACTTTCGGATTTTGAAAGTTGAGTTATTTGAGGACTCAAATTTTCATACAACTTAACAAATCTTGTGACTGCATCACAAATGATATCAACCTTCTGATTTAAGGATGCATCATCCTGTTGAACAGTGACAATCTCTTTTTGCATATCTTCACGAAGTTCGTGAATCTGCAAATTTACATCCTCCCTTACTTTCTTCACTTCCTGAACAAAAAGAACATGCCGCTCTTTTGTTACATTCTTCAATTCCTTCACATCACTGGAAAACCTTGAATTTTGAGAATTGATCTGAAGTTCATTGTTTTGATCATTATAATCAACCTTCTCCAAAATTCTTGATTCAGAGTCAGTAATCATTCCAGATACTTTGCTAATCACTCTGGCTTCAAGCATTTTCAACATTGAATCAACCTCGAAACTAGAAACAGAAGAACCACCCCCTAAATCTGCCTGAGATTGAATTATTGAATTCAATTTCTGATTCAGAATTTTAAACTGCTTCATGGTCATCAACATATGATTAGGAAACTCCTCTTCGTCTTCATGAAATTCTAATTCTTCAAACGTACCACCAAACCACTCATTATCAGTCTCTGTCTCCATAAAAACGGTTTCTTGAACGGTTTCTTGAATAGGTGAAGTTGGTTTGTGAAGAAAAAATAGAAGTAAAAGGTTGATCAAGAATATGTTCGAATGTTGGGGAATCTGTGGTTGAAGTAAGAGGAGTAGTGGATAATGGTAAAGAAACACTACTTTCAAAAGGAGGAGAAGTAGCGTGACCTGGAGCTGCAATTTTCGAACCTCCTTCACCCATATCGACATTTGCATCCGTATCAGATACGTGTGCAGGGATGCCTGAAGTTCGAACCGCCTCAGAAACTGACTTGGTAATCGAATCTTCAGGTGGTATTATGATTGTCTGCTCAGGAGTTTCTGGAATTCGGTCCTCATCATCTTCTGTTGACTCAGTAGAAATGACAAGTTTTCGAGTCTTCTTCTTCTTCTTTGATAACTGTTTTGCCATATTCTCAGCCCTTCGTTTCTTAGACACCGGAGAAACAGGTACTGGCACTTCTCTAATCAAAACACCTTGATGAGTGATTTGAGGTTTTCGAACCACTTTTTGTGTAGGAGACTTACTTTTGTGGGTGGACTTCATTTTGATTCTTCGAAACATTCCAGTCTTCGAAGGAATGATTACATTTTCTTGTGTTTCTTCAAGAATGGGCTCAATCACTTGAGTCTTAGCAACAGATACTTCAATGGTTTCAGGCTTCTTCTTTGGAGATTTCGAAGATTTTGACTCAGTTTCATTCTTCTTCGTCTTCTTGGATTTTGTATCATCTCTATCCAAGAGTATGCCAGTTTCGATTGAAGAATCAATAGTCTTCAAAGATGCCACCAATATAGAGTTCGAAGGATCAACTCGTTTAAGCATAGCATCTGGAATACGAGCAACTGATGGAAAAGCTTCAGCATTATCTGTGACATCCTTCGGATAGTGGTATGATTGAAAAACTGGTTTGTCTTCATCATTGGGTACCAAAATCCCTTCCTTATTATAAAAGTATTGCAAGATCAAACTTCAGTATCTTGCACACGAAATACCATGAATAGCATTCATGTGTTCTACACCTTTTTGAAATTCCTTCCACAACTGTGTAGAATAATCTACTTGAAGATCATAATAAATGCCAGCAACCATGGCATAAACCTCCATTCTTCCTTTATCAAGACCAGCAGATCTCCCAGTCAAACATCGTAGAAAAATACCAAATAAGAAATTCCATAGGCGTGGAAGACCAGACTTCTTAAAATCATTAATCTTGAATAATGGTGGCTGATATCCCATCTCATTAAACATGTAAACGATTTGTGGAAAAGTAAATGAAACATATGGAGGGGAATTCGGAATATCAAGAATTTGGCAAAAGAGTTTCTTGGTTAGCCTGACCTTTTTGTCATTCACCAGATGAAAAGTAATCGTATGAGATGCTTTGTTGTAAGTCGTAGTTGATCCTGCTTGAGAAAGCCAGGAAAATGGAACAGAGAAAGAATTGAACATCGCCTTATCCAAAACCGAGTTCTTCAAAGCAACTATTAGCATCTTCAATTCTTCCGGGTACTGAGAAACTTCACCCTCCAAGTAGTAGTTTGTTGCTTGAATCTTCATTATTGGTAATGAAGAGGCATCTTCAGTGGTATGAGAATCAACATGAGCAGAAGTCGCCATTGTTAGGGTTTGAAGATGATGATGAACAGAGAATTTGGGAAATTTGCTTTTTGATCGCGTAAACTGACAATGAAACCCTTGAATTCCCTTTTATATGTAAGCGGGATATGTATTTAATGATATCAGACGTGGCACCTTGAAAATCGGACCATTACTACGTAAGAGTAGCCATGCGTCAAAAAGTAGCTGTCATATCGCCTTGAAAAACAGACACAATACCATACGTCATTTATAAACAGCCTGTCCTGTAATCCCCAAGAAAATTGTAACCGTCAGATCCCTTCGAATGGAAGCAAGGCTCTTTCACTTTTGGGATGAAAAGCGAAGTCATACGCCAGAAGTTCGAAATCATCAGCCTGATTTGGTATTACTCAGAACCTCAAGGATTTCGTGAGTGTAGTGTTCCAAAGAATAGAGACAAGAAACAAAGATAAGAAAAATATGGGATATTGTGATGTCAAACCATTGACACAAAAGCAGATGAAATCCCGGGCAAAGATTACTTCATTAATCATTAAGAGAAATGATCAATAGCTTGTGTGGGTTCCCGTGAATTACAATCGAATACTTGTTGATAAGTATCGAAGGGCTTCTTTTATAATGCTTCGTGGATAGTTCAAAATTTTCGTTACATGTCATCCTAAACATAAGGTGAGAAATTGTAACATAAATTACTTGTTTGTCCAGTGTAGTCAGTGACATGTTGAATTAGATAAATTTTGAAATGACAAGGACATTCGAATGAAACTCACACGGAAATCGTATTCAAGAAAAAAAATTTGTGTGCTGGATCTTGTTGGGTAACAAACATCGTGGGTTTCGAATGTTTGATCAAGATCACTCATTCGAAATGAATATGATTTGGAGTTTCGAATTTTGGTACAGAAACAAAAGTTTCGTGAGAATCTGGAACTTAGTTCCTCGTCAATTCCTTAAAAAAAATAATGAAAATTGGGTTTCACTTTCATCACGGTCTCATGATGTCAGATCATAAACACGGAGTTTTGATATATCTAAGTCTCGATGGGTTTGATCAGAGACCTCTCGGACATATGTCTTCGTGTGTGATCGTGTAAGAACTTTATGTATGAAAAAGATTGATGTAATACACGAAAAGTACCTCTGTTATATTTGGACCAAACAGTAAACTCTTAACTCATTTTGAGAAGAGTAAGGTAGCTCAGAGACTAATGTGAATATAAGCCTGATTGGGAAGAAATCTTCGTATGAATAATTTCATTAAGGCTTTCGTACACACACATTGAGTCATGGAGGCTTTGGTCAACATACAGCAGCATGCTTCTAGGGACATCCTAACTAGTTCGAATGATGAAAAATTTATCGATTTAGACGAAAAATGTACCTTACCCAATTACTACAAGCATAATCTCCTTTGTATCTTCATGAAAATCTTACCCGAGTACTGCAAGCATAATCTCCTCTGTATCTTTATGAGAATCTGCAACAAAATACTAAAAAGAAATAAGAATCAAAATATTTTTGTTGTTTTGATTTTTCGAAAATAAAGACAGAACAAACGAAAATCTTTTTGAATTTTTGAATTTTCGAAAATTAAATGACAAAACAAACGAAAATCTTTTTGGATTTTTGAATTTTCGAAAATTAAATGACAAAACAATCGAAAATATTTTTGGATATTTGAATTTTCGAAAATTAAATGACAAAACAAACGGAAATATTTTTGGATTTTTGAATTTTCGAAAATTAAATGACAAAACAAACGAAAATATTTTTGGAGTTTTGAATTTTCGAAAATTAAATGACAAAACAAACGGAAATATTTTTGGATTTTTGAATTTTCGAAAATTAAATGACAAAATAAACGAAAATCTTTTTGGATTTTTGAATTTTCGAAAATTAAAATAGTACTTGATGCAAATATGCAAAATTTTATCATCCCCTTATAAGTAACAAATGTACGAATTCGAAGGGGTCGAAGCGTTGACTATGAACAGTAACATCTGAATCAACCCTTAAAATAAGTAAGAAATGTGTGAATTCGAAGGGGTCCAAGCGTTGACTATGAACAGTAACATCTGAATGCTGAATGACTTTGCCTTGTTTTTATTTTTTTTTTATTTTTATTTTTATTCAACGCCTCTGATTCATTCCTAATCATGCATCATTCTTCTTTTTCGCATGGAACAGAATTTCCATCGATCATTCCAATTCCCTCTATAATTCTCATAAGGGATTTTTCATCTAAAGGTTTCGTGAAAATATCAGCTAACTGATCAGTTGTTTTCACGACATGTACTTCAATATTCCCATCCTCCACGTGATCTTTGATAAAATGATAACGAAGAGCTATATGTTTAGTCTTCGAATGCTGCACAGGATTATGACAAATTCTAATTGCACTTTGAGAATCACAATATAATGGAATCTTTTTCATATTTATTGCATAATCACGCAATTGACTTTGGATCCATATTATTTGTGAAGTGCAAGCAGCAACAACCACATATTCTGCTTTAGCTGTTGAAATTGATACGCATGTTTGCTTTTTCGACTGTCAGCTCACCAATTTGCCATCAAGAAATTGACATCCACCACTTGTGCTTTTTCGATCAAGATTACAACCACCCAAGTCAGCATCCGAATATGCTTGTACAAAGAACCCAGTGTTCGAAGGATACCACAATCCTAACGAAATTGTTCCTTTAAGATAACGAAAGATATTCTTCACAGCAGTGAGATGTGGTTCTCGTGGATTAGACTGATATCTAGCACAATTACACACAGAAAACATGATATCAGGTCTACTTGCTGTGAGATAAAGTAATGAACCAATCATGCTCCTATATAAAGTTATATCAACAACAGGTTTATCTAACGACGGTGTTAGCTTTATGCCCGTTGCCATTCGAACTCGTAACTTCGTGCTATTCGTCAATCCAAACTTTTCCAACAGATTCTTCGTATATTTTTCTTGATTAATAAAAATTCCTTCTCTGTTTTGACGAATATTCAAACCAAGAAAATTATTGATTTTTCCCATCATGCTCATTTCGAACTTACTTTTCATCAAATCTTCGAATTCTCTAGACAAAGCAGGGTCAGTTGAGCCAAAAATAATATCATCAACATAAATTTGAACAAGCATTAGATGATTCCCCACTTTCTTTCGAAATAATGTCGGATCAACTGATCCTTGTTTAAATTTAGATTGTTTCAAAAATGAGGTAAGAGTTGCATACCATGCTCGTGGTGCTTGTTTCAAACCATAAACTGCCTTATCTAAAATATAAACATGATTTGGAAATTCTTCGTTAATAAAACCTGGGGGTTGTTCCACGTAAACAGTTTCTTCAAGCTCTCCATTTAGAAATGCACACTTCACGTCCATTTGATAAACATCAAAATCTTTGTGAGCTGCATAAGCCAGAAATATACGAACCGCCTCGAGTCTTGCGACAGGGGCAAAAGTTTCTTCATAGTCGATTCCTTCTTGTTGTGAATATCCTTTAACAACAAGTCTGGCTTTGTTTCAAACAATATTTCCATCTTTGTCGGTTTTATTTTCGAAAATCCATTTTAACCCGACAATCGAAACATTTTCAGGTTTAGGAATTAATCTCCAAACCTTGTTTCGTTCAAATTCAGACAATTCAGATTGCATTGCAACAACCCAATCTGAGTGTTCCATTGCAATCTTAACTGTTTTTTGTTCAATCTTAGAGATGAAAACATTGAACATGAAAAATTCTTGATGAGTATTCAATACCTCATTCTTTGCACGAATTTTAGCTCTTGTTAAAACTCCCTCTTGTGGATTCCCAATTACTTGATCCTTCGGATGATCTTTTGTCCACTTTTCCATTGGCGGATATGCTGGATCAAATTCCAAAGGTGCATCTTCGTATATATCATCGTTTTCTGAGCCTACAATCGAACAAACATCATCAAAATCAATATTATTCTCAATGTTTTCTAAATTCTCCCCCTCAACATTATGCTCCCCCTCAACATTAGCATTCACTCTTCCATTCTCCCCCTCGAAAGAATGCTCTTCCTCAACTAGAATATTCGAATCCAATTGCTCCCCCTCCACTGGATTGTTTTGCATACTTTCGCTTTACTCTGGAGAAGTTGATGTTGAATCATCAGTGAGCTTTGTGAGTTCATAGATATGATTATCATTTGCATGTATTTCAGCATTAAGAGCATGATCTGAAATTCCAAAAATTAAATCATAATCAACATCTAATGTTTGTGAGGATTCCGATTCATCTTGTGTTTTTGTCAGAATAGGATGATTTTCAAACTGTGATGTTGTTTGTTTAATGTAGTAATCATCAAATGTAAGATTAAAAGTGTTGGGTTATGAGCATTCTAACACTCCTAAGTGTACATGCAACCCTAAATACCTTGGATCTATGTTTTCTCTATTATACATACAATTATGAACATCCAAGGTATTATCCTAATCTAGCATACAAAATAATAAATATAACAAGATAGAATACATACCTCTTTGATGTAGAATTTCTTCATGAAGATTGAGTGCCTAGTGCCCCAAGTGTGACACCTCAAATGGTTCACACAACACCAAATACACTTGGAATAACTTGAGAGAAACTTGAACACTCCTTGAAATCGTCTAGCCCTCACACTCACACATTAGTGCACGATTTCTTGAGCCATGGGATTCTTTTATATGGTGGCTATTAGGGTTACACCATGTAACTCATAACTTTACCCATTCCTTATGCTCCATGGATTTTAACCTCCATGGAGTATTCATGGGTCACCCCATGGACTTAGTCCAACATAATGAATCTTGGATCACAAGCCCACATATATAAGAATGAATGATTTACACAATAAACCCATATATTTAATTAGTCTCCTTTTGATCACTTAATTAATTCCAAATTAATTCTTGATCAATACTAATTAAATAACCTTATTAATATATTAGAACTTATAATATATTAACCAACCTTAAGTGTTATTTCTCTCATTATAGTCTATCCAAATGCATGATGCCATGCAACCCAAATGGACCATGCCGGGTCGGGTCAAGTCTTACCAATTATAGTTATGGACTTAGACATTAATCCAACAGTCTCCCACTTGGATAAGTCTAAAACTATTATTGCGTACGACTTCAGGAACCGATCAGCAATCGTAGCTCTCAAAAGCTGCTGTCGAACTATGACCTTGTCGATGAACTCTGACCTTTGTCAATGACTTGTCCATTAGATAAGGGATCATATATTCCTCCATTCTAGATATCATATGGACTGAGACATGGATTATCAATCATTCTCTCTGTCCATTTGTTGTTTCCCGATTTCCGATTCATGATGACTGACTGATTGAACAAATCAAATCAGTCCTGGCTTGGCCAAGCACTCACATGTATCATCTTTAAATCATCGAGGGGCCCACAGATATCGCTTTTATCACGAAGGTAAAAGGAATAGATAAACTTCGACTCATATGGCTTGTTCTACTACTTGTTGAATCATACACAAAGGTACGTTTTATAACATCGAGTTACCAATGCGTTTTCGTGCAATCAATGTATAACCAACTCATAGTAACAACTCATATCTCTAGGTTTGAAGAATATAAGATATTATCGTCTCATGATCACTCGTGATAAAATCCATGAAGTGATTCAAATGAGCGCGGTTTGAATCCAATACTCAGAACGTAGAAGCACTCATGAGTGTTGTAGCACCACTTTGTCCACCAACTTGGACCTCTACAAACCAACCCATGACAGTCTTGATTCATATCTACTTCCAACATATGACCGACTGTGGATGGTTTGAATAACTTAATCATTCAGGAAGAGCGACTTAGTTATTCTGGAAGTCAAAACATGCAAAGTGAAACACAAGAATAAATGAATCAAATATGGTATCAAACCCTATGATTATAAATAAACACTTTTATTTATCACCATACTGATTACTCATTATTCATTGTTTCGGTTTTATCAACTTTATACTTGAATTTAAAACAATAGTTGTCCCATGCTCCAAGCATGTACACTATGTTTTCTAAACACTAGTCATGCCATACACCAAGTATACATACTATGTTTGTCTATGATCTTTACTTTGTAAACTAGATCAATTGAACATCACTCCAATGATCCTCTTTTCACAGTCCCAAATCCTTACTGCAAATGCAAGAATTCCAAATTCATGCCATTTACTGAAATCTGTTAGATTCTAAACTTATATGCATTGATCCTCTTAATGATTATGCACGAAGTCAGAAAGACTTGACAACAATCATTACAGAGCATTCCAAAGGAGATCAGCTCCTTGGAAACATCCTTCTTTCATTAAGTTTCCTAATCTTACACAGATTGAATAATTTCTAACTTTAAAAAATTTCCATATTCCATTTTGACTATCACTTCTGAACAAGAGTTGCCTCCTTACAGATTATGTCAATATGGTCCTTCCAGAATTAACATTATACTTCCAACTGTCCTTGAGCAACCAATCTTTGGTAAACCTTAGATTGTCCTCGACAATTGCTTAATCATTTTAGTCATATCCAATTCTATACCTTTTCCCTTCATAATGCCCCTGGCATTTGTAAAATTTTAGAAATGATGAATATAGCACATGTAATCGATCCTATATCCGAAGCATATGGGACACGATTCATGATGTCTCACATAAAGACTAAACCAGTCTTTTGCTATAATATTTTCATTTCAATTTGCCAAGTTCTCAAAATTCAGATTATGAAAAGGGATGCCGTAATCATAATCGAATTTTAGAACGCAAATAATGGACCCATATATAGAATTTCCTTATGTTGAGCCATTCCAACATGAAATTCATATATATATCCTTGATTAAATATGATTAAAATCTCAATCTAAGCTTTTAGAATTGAAATGAAGTATAATTTCCTCTCCCTTAATTATAGCAAAACAACTTTTTCAACCCCTGCAACCTCACGAATTGAAACTTTTGTTTTCTATAATTAACATCGCTAACTTGCAACCTTTTTCATAATTATCATGCTCCCACTAACATGATGATTATTAGCATAACACTTATGCTCCCACTAGCTTTGACATGTACTCAGAAATCAGCTGACTTTCTTACCAAAGTTCAGATTTCTGATACTAGACAAGGTTAGTGACAAATCCAAACTCATATTGATTAAACTTGTGCAATCTTAAATTCTTGCCATTTGGCAGCTCAGGTGCCTGCCATTGCTTCCAAGTAGTTGTGCAACCAATTGAGAACTCTCAGAACTCCTATGCAAAGCCAACTTGAATAGGCACAAAAATTTCAACACGATAGGTTATAAACCTCAAGTCGTGTGCTAGTGAAGGACTTTAGGTTTTATTCTTGATTAAGTCTTGAAACTTTCAAGAGCTTTAAGACTCCCACTGTCCTCTTGACATATAAGACTCCCTTGTCAAATATTCAAGAGATAGTGCAGATTCTTTATCAAGACTAACACTTTACACAATTGGCCTAAGTTGGTCTCTGTTTTATCCAAAACATCACAACTTACCAATTTCAAATGTACAAGAGTAGATAACCTTTTACTCTTACATTTGACTAGTGTTAACAAACCCTCTTTAAGATATGTCACTCAAGTTACAATCTTGGAGTATGACTCTAAGAATTGTTTTGGAACGAAGTATGACTCATCTTTTTGATTTAACCATTTCAACAATTCATGACTCCTCTTCTTAGTCATAAGAATGCACTAAGATGACTTTAGAGGACCAATTGTGATATGGTATCTTAATCATTAAAATGATCATAAACATGATACTAAAGTACTCTCCCATCTTTTCAGATTTGAGAAACTTTTATCTTTCTGCCATACTTTGATTCTTCTTATTCGTTCTGTCTCACATTGAAACTTCTCCAATGCTACAGACTTATACTTAAACTTATAAGTATAACCATATTTATTGAACTTAAGTAAATCATGACGAATAGTCTTCTTGATCTTTTGTGGTGGCTTGACCAGTGCACAAGAATGTGTACTCGGTCCCTTAGTCCTTTCCTTATTCACATAAGGAATTAGTCTTAATTTTCCAAGCTGAAAGTTCTCATTCATCATACTATACAACTTGCATGATTCCAAGTTTCAGTCCAACTGAACCTTGGGTGATGAGAATCTTTCCTTATTTGGTAATATTAGACACTACCACAACCGAAAGAATCAAATCCATTTTTCCAATATTGCTATCAATGGAATCTTATAAGCAACAACTTTTCACAAATGTCATTGTAAGGATACTTAAAATAAATAAAATCAAATCCTTTTTCTTTTATTTTAAAACTTTGTGGAAAAACTTATCCTTAGAATCCATATGAAAACCTTGTTGTTATCTATTCCTAAGCAATATAAATATCATAACTCTTAAGTAATAGCCCAAAATTCTGATCACCGAACCATGCGATTGAAATCCATCTTCGCGATCACAATCAGCATGTACTTAATAGAGTTAGACAATGGACTTTACCTGAAATAGAGCCAAACTTATTGACTTTAACATCCTTAGGTAAATTTGGCAGCTTCGTAACCAATTCCCCTTCCTTTGGCAATAGTTACCTATGGACCCTTGATAATGGGACTATCTCAGACTTCGCCTCTCTCTTTACCATTGGGTCAACCGAGTTGACTATGGCCGATCCCTTTCCATTGGGAAGAGAGAGCTTTACTGGATATCCAATGTCATCATTGTCAATGTCCATAGCGTTTTAGGAAGTTGATCTTAGCAAATAGATAAGATCATTAAGGGTCTTGTCTTAGTCTGTTTCATAGGATTCCCAAAAGAACTCACTATGTGACTTAGAAAGTAGTTGAGCCACCAACTTTCTCAAGACTTTGACACCCAACTCTCCCGGCTTGCCAATATGTGACTACATCTCCAAGATGTGATCACACCTAGACCTTGCCTTGCCAATAGGGCTTGAGTGACCTTAAACTTTTTAGGAACTTGTGGGTTAGGGAGAATAATTGGAGGAGGTGAAAGAAGTATGATATCCATGGGACATCATCTTCATTTAGGAAAGCATGTTTCAAGAGATTTGGGAAGATCATAAATGTCTAGATCAGACATCTTTTTGGGAGATATTCAAGATAGTTGATTTAAAGTCCTTAATATGACACCCAATATGAAATATTAAGGCTAGGACCCAACAAACTATTTTATAACTTTGAAGAGGGATGCCGTAATCCAAGCTATAAAATATTTGAAGGTAGGTGAATGACGATTCACCAATTTCCACCATGAAAAACGAAATAATTTATTAGGTTTTAATTGGATTTGAAAGTCCTAGATCTTTGAGATTCATTGAACTGTTCAAAGGCATGTTTCAATCTCGAGTGTGCCCTTCAGGTTTTGTGACTGGGATGCCGAGGATCACAAAACAAGGTGTGAATAACCATGCAAATATATTTGGTACCCTTAATATTTACCCCTTAATCAGTGTGCCGGTTAACCACACACGCTCCACCGATACTATGATAAATATTAAGTTACCCTTTGCCTACCTTGTTAAGTCCAGGTTAGTGTGCCGGTTAACCACACACGCTCCACTAACGACTTAAGCAAAGTGCAAAGTGTAATTTCATGGCTTAGCACCAAATTCACATTTTCCTAAGTAACTAAGATTGGGTATTAATAAGAGTTTAGTTACTTAGTATTTATCATTAATACTTTTAATGAAAGGAGAATTATAGTCCTTGTCCTACCCGTTCGGCTAACGACCCTCCACCAGTCAAGGAAGCGGTGGGTGAGAGTGGACACCCATTAAACTGTCATTTTATATGCAATAACCTTATACCCCCCTTATAGACCGGCTTCGTGAATGAGGCCTACTAACGGTAAGACTGACTTTACTCTTATACATATATATAAATATTATTAACTTATAATATTATAAAGTATAAGGGTTGAATTTTAACTTTTAAAATTCTAAGGGCTAACTTGGAATTAAAGTATTCATAAGTGAAAACTTTTCAAATTCCAAAACTTGAGGGCAAGTTTTGAAACTATTCAAAACTAATTAATTCCATAACTTATGAGTTTAAAGTAGTTTTAATTAAAAAAAAAAACTCTTCAAGTTCCATAACTTGAGGACAAGTTATGGAAGACTTTAAACTAATTAATAAAAAAAAATAACTTTTTTTTATTGTAACTTATGGAACTAATTAAGGTTACACTTTTTTTTTTAATTTAATGAAGAGACTCTTGAACCTCCATAACTTGAGGACAAGTTATGGAGTCATAAAACCATTTAATTAGAACTAGACTCTTCATTTTGTAACCTTTGCCAACTTTTATGAGTTTTATGATTCTTAAATGTGACTTTTCATATAACTTGAGGACAAGTTACAAAAACACACTTTGGAATCAACTCTTAGATTAAAATGGATTGAAAACAACTATTTCACACAACTTTTCTATTAATCTAAGAACCTCATAAGAACAAGATAATTCAAATCATCAATCTTCAAGAAATTAGCATGAACATACAAACTAATACAAATCTTGAAATTATGACAATTATCTTAGAAATTGGATTAGTATGAACATTACCACATCAAAAACAAGTTTATAAGTCCAAAAACATCTTAGGGTAATGTTCCTAGTCCAATTCCAGCCAAAACAATCGAATATATGCATCCAACTCAATTTTTCAGCTACTTTTGCAAGTATAACAAGAAAACAAGCCTAGGCTCTGATACCACTGTTGGGTTATGAGCATTCTAACACTCCTAAGTGTACATGCAACCCTAAATACCTTGGATCTATGTTTTCTCTATTATACATACAATTATGAACATCCAAGGTATTATCCTAATCTAGCATACAAAATAATAAATATAACAAGATAGAATACATACCTCTTTGATGTAGAATGTATTCATGAAGCTTGAGTGCCTAGTGCCCCAAGTGTGACACCTCAAATGGTTCACACAACACCAAATACACTTGGAATAACTTGAGAGAAACTTGAACACTCCTTGAAATCGTCTAGCCCTCACACTCACACATTAGTGCACGATTTCTTGAGCCATGGGATTCTTTTATATGGTGGCTATTAGGGTTACACCATGTAACTCATAACTTTACCCATTCCTTATGCTCCATGGATTTTAACCTCCATGGAGTATTCATGGGTCACCCCATGGACTTAGTCCAACATAAGGAATCTTGGATCACAAGCCCACATATATAAGAATGAATGATTTACACAATCAACCCATATATTTAATTACTCTCCTTTTGATCACTTAATTAATTCCAAATTAATTCTTGATCAATACTAATTAAATAGCCTTATTAATATATTAGAACTTATAATATATTAACCAACCTTAAGTGTTATTTCTCTCATTATAGTCTATCCAAATGCATGATGCCATGCAACCCAAATGGACCATGCCGGGTCGGGTCAAGTCTTACCAATTATAGTTATGGACTTAGACATTAATCCAACAAAAAGTTTCTTCAGCTCTTCGTGTTCTTTTTTCAACACACGATATGCGACTAAATTATGCGAATATCCCAAGAAAATCCCTTCATCTTCTTTATCTTGAAATTTCGTAAGATTATCCTTGAGATTCATAATGAAGCATCTGCATCCGAAAACATGAAAAAAATTGACATTAGGTTTTCGATTGTTGAGAATTTCATATGGAGTAATGTTAAAACGACGATGAATGAACGATCTGTTTTGAGTGAAACATGCGGTTAATACTGCTTCAGCCCAAAGGTATTGTGGAAGATTCGCATATGCCAACATAGTCCTTGCCGCTTCGCATAGAGACCTATTTCTTCGTTCAACAACACCCTTTTGTTGTGGTGTGTATGGAGATGAAAAATTATGTGAAATCCCTTTGTCCACCAAAAATGAATCAAGAACATTATTCTTAAATTCAGTTCCATGATCACTCTTAATTTTTCGAACAATCTTCTTCAATGTTGTTTCCATCTTTTTGATAAAGTCAATCATGATTTGTGCAACTTCAGATTTAAGCCTGAGAAAATAAACTCACGTAAATCTGGAAAAATCATCAACAATCACTAAAATGTACCGTTTCTTGTTGAGAGTAGAAACTGTCGAAGGTCCACACAAATCAATATGTAAGACCTCCAGAGGTGCAACTATTTTCGAATCAATCGTAATTGGATGACCTTGTTTATGTTGTTGCCAACTTCACAAGCTACACATAAAGAATCATTTTCAAATTTAAGTACAGGTAAACCTCTTACCAGATCTTGTACCACAAGTTTATTGATGTTTCGAAAATTGAGATGAGAAAGTCTTCGATGCCAAAGCCAACTTAAGTCTGATGTTGCTTTCGAAAGAAGACATATAGCAGGTTTTCCTACTATCGGATTGATGTCCAAAGTGAACATGTCACCTTTCCTTTTGGATTTCAGTAACACCTCTTTTGTTTTGACATTCGAAATAATACTTCCTTCTTCGGTAAAAAGAACTTGATTGCCAGTGCCCACAACAAGTTGAGAAACACTTATCAAGTTATGTTGAAGACCTTCAACATACGCCACACGATTCACTGTGAATTGTCCATTCGTGATCTTCCCATATCCTTTGACTAGACATTTTTTATTGTTCCCAAACTTCACTACTCCAGCATTTTTGAGACTTCGAAAATCACGTAAATTCTCCTTCTTCCCAGTCATGTGACGAGAGCAACCACTATCGATGTACCACTTGTTATCATATTGCTCGTCACATAGTACCTACATTCAATGGAAAAATTTAGGTACCCAAGGCTTTTTGGGTCCTTGGAAATTAGATTTCAATTTCGAATGCAATGAAGAACTTTTAACCCAATCACAAACTTTTGTTTTGAGACTATCAATTAAGTTTACATCTTCATTTAAAGGAACCGAAACATAAGTTTTTGATGGTTTCGAATGTTCACTGACATTACCCTTCGAATTCTGAGTTTGTGAATGAACATTCTTTGCTTTTATTACTGGTTTCCAAGCTTTGACTGAAATGTTTGAATCCTTAGACGATGAACTGCCATTTGATGAATTATTCACATACTTTTCATATGCTTCGTGAATTTGCTCCTTTGAAAATGTATTTGACTGATACATCTTTCCTTTGCCTTCAAGCCAATGATCAATGTTCTTCCTTGACGTTATTCCTTTTTCTCGTGAAGTTTTCATAGTTTTTTTCTTCGTTTGATTTGGAAAATTTGGCTTTTTAGGAACAAAATCAACTTTTGGATTTGTTATAAAAGATTTAGCATATGATGTATCAAATGTTGATTTAAAATGTTGACGTTGAAAGAATTTTTTATTTGGATTTGAGTTATTTGAAAATTTTCTTGGAATATTAGTTTTTGAAACTTTCGAAAACCTTGGTTGATTAATCACTTCAGACTTTGAATGATTTGATTGAGATGAATGTTGAGGTTTTGTTGAAAAAGATGAATTTTTAGCTTTGAAAACATTTTTGGGTGATTGTGATTCAGACACCTTTTGAGACTCAACATTTTGCCAAAATATTTTCTTTCTTGCTTGTCTTTTTGAAATGTTGTTTTCCTTCGAAAATTTGTCAATTTGATCTTTGAATTCCTTCGAGTTTAATTTGACAAGTTTTTCACATTCCTTTTCAACTTGTTTTGAATTCACTTTTTCAATTTTTGATTTTTCAACCCATTGTCTTTGTGGTTTTTGACGTTGGAAAACATACGAATTCTTTGTTAAGTTGTTTTCAACTGTGCTTTGATTTGCGAAAAAGCCTTCATCAGTTGTTTTTGAATTATCCTCTTAAACTAACTTCTTTAATTCTGGTTTGATATTCTCAACATTTCCAGTAGTTACGAAAACTTGATTTGGAAAAATGACATCATCTGTACATTTGAAATTTGGATAAACCACTGAATTACAGTAAATGTTTCTTTGTGCTAGCAAAAGCTTATTTTCAAGTCTAATCTCTTTTTGACCTCTAACAACTCCATTGAGAACTTGTTGGCCTCATTGCTAGCAGACACAACATTTGAATCAAAATAAGTAACCGTCTCATCAAAAGAAATTAGTTCAGAGTCATAAGCATGTGTAGGAATATTAAAGGATTCGAGAATTTTACGTACATTTGTTGTCATTGGAGATTTGTCTGCCGTTTTAGATACGAAGCATCGTCCTTTCACTTAAAATTCTTCGTCATCTGAATCCTCCTCCATTTTCGCATACATCGCTCCATGCGTTGGATTCCTCATTTCTTCATTGTCTGACCCGGATGACCAGATTTGATAAGTTCCATCTTCATCCTCATGCTCAACCTTTGCAACCAATGATAAACTTTTAGCTTTCGTACAAACCTCTTCCAGCTTCTCTGCATAATACGCCTCATCCTTGACTTTATTCTTCCTTTCATCCTTCTTTCGAAGCATACAGTCATTTGCAAGATGATTCGCACCGTTGCAATAATGACAATCTATTCCAGCATCACCTTTCAGCTTCTTCTCACCCTTTTCATCAGCTATCTTCGAATCTTGCTTCTCAACTTTCTTTTTCTCCTCAACAACATTTTTACTCACATAACTTCCTTTCACCTCAGCAGCTTAGTCTTCGAATTGAACGAATTTTTGAAAAATTTCTTAACACGATTATTCGAGTAAAATGCTATTGCTTCATCATCCGAATTCATGATGAATCCTTCTTCTTCCTCAGAATCACCATTTTCAGCTTCTTTCTCAGAAATCTTTGACACAAGAGCTAATGGACCTCCCAAATTCAGCTTTGATTCCTCAGCAATTTCATTTACCTCAATTTCGTGTGTTTTCAACTGATTGTACAAATCATTGAGAGTTGATGTATCAAAACTTTATTGATTCTTCACCATCATACTCACATTTCTCCACTCTTTTCGATGCCCCATTACAAAGATGAGATTGAATTCCATTGATGTCCTGGTAATTCCATAGCGATTGCAACGATAGATTAACTCGTTAAGACGATCATAGTAAACTTCAATTGTTTCTCCTTCTTTTTGTTTGAAATCTTTCAGTTCAACCAAACACTGTTTGACTGAATTGATTTTTGTTTTCTCACTTCCTTGAAACTTATCTTTCAGATTGTTCCATACCTCCTTTGCAGTTGTACAACTTCTAACGTAATTGTACACAACTGGAGGTAGAGCACCTCGCAGTTCCCTCATACACCTCTTCTCCAGTTTCTTCAGACGATCAGATTGATTATCAACTCCAGAGTTTGTAGAAGATGATCCAGACCATTCAGATAATCCTGCATACGATCAGCCCATGATCATAGTATTCAGGTATTAGCATTGGAATTTTGGTTGATGAACCTAACAGATGAGAAAACGAGGTCATCGAATTGAGATTGAAACTCGCCATTGTTGTACGGAAGATGATTTTGATAAGTTTGAAAAGATTTGAGAATTTGAAAACAAACTAGATGAATCAAATCGAATTGATGAGAATAACACTCGATTCAACAATTAAAATGCAGAATCGAATCACAGACAAAGATCTAGACAATTTTTCACTTTCAAAAAGTGCAGAAACTTTTGAATCAAAAAGTTGATTCAAAAACCTTTTGAACAGCTTGAAAATCAGATCAGAGATATGATTCCTGCTCTGATACCAATTGATGAACCAATGAATCGAGTAATGAATTAATCAGAGTATGAATTCAAGTAAGAATACGAGATTTGAACACAGGATGTAAATATGATCTTGTTATGCTCTATTATGCTTTCGAATTCTTTACAGAATACAGTAGACCAGTCTGTAAAAGATCTTATCTAACTCTAGTAAATAACCATATTTATAGGGAACTGAAAGCATACAAAAAATATACTAAGGCATTGACTCTAAAGCTTCAAATAAAAGCGCCCTAGTAAAATACATTACAAAACATTCGAAGAGTCCAAAACATACTTCGACTAATTACAACAATTCGACCCTTACAATTGGGTTACCTAGCATCCACAAAACCTTCTGGCTGACTTATTTAAACATCTTCAGCCAACTTCCCATTAAGGAAAGCGGTCTTGACATTCATCTACCAAATTTCATAGTCATGAAAGGCAGCTATGGCTTGCATCACCCAAATAGATTTAACCTTAGCTACTGGTGAGAAGGTCTCATCATAGTCAACCCCTGGGATTTGAGTAAAGCACTATGCAACGGGTCGAGCCTTGAAAGTGTGCACCTTTCCATCCATGTCGGTCTTCTTCTTGAAGATCAATTTGCACCTAACCGCCTTATGACCAGGGATATTGTCAACCAAATTCCAAACTTGGTTCTCATACATGGACTTTATGTCGCTATCCATTGCCTCTTTCCACTTGACGGACTCAGGGCCCACCAAAATTTCCTTGTAGTTAGAAGGTTCATCCACATTCACCGGTGTACTATCTGTTACACCCCCAAATGAACGTTCGGGGGCGGAGGACGTCATGTTAAGTATTACAACACATGCATCATAGTAATCAAAGTAACAACAACCATTGTATTAATAATATAAAGTTTACATTATGTTCAAAACATTTCATGATTTACATTACAACAAAAGACAAAACATAATGCTCCGTCTTCGCAACACTTGAGAGGGTACCTGTCTACAAACGTTCTTGAGAATACAAGTGGGTTGAAAAAGTGTCAACATTAAAGTTAGTGTGTTCATAAGTATCTTTGTTATTTGGAAAAGTTCGCCTGTTCCTCCAAAAAAATCCTATATTTTCTTAATGAATAATATGATCATTATCATTCC
This sequence comes from Lactuca virosa, assembly GCF_052849685.1. Taxonomy (NCBI): domain Eukaryota; kingdom Viridiplantae; phylum Streptophyta; class Magnoliopsida; order Asterales; family Asteraceae; genus Lactuca; species Lactuca virosa. The sequence continues at coordinate 269,814,604 of NC_136430.1, read as the reverse complement.
TTCTGCGATCATTTAGTGAATACAAATTATATATAATACAGATCGAATAGACAGTTGAATGTGTGAATCTTCCCTAAGCCCACAACCAAACAAGGAATAGCAAATGAGGCGGAAGTCACACATTCCACTGCCCATCGGATCTTTATTATATATAACTCTATCGTATTCACCAAGTAATCACAGAATTAACATTAATGATTCTTTTAGATATGATGAATGTGTTTACTTTAGAAAATCCTATATTTTCTTGGTAAATTGGTAACCACAATTGTTGTCACACCCCAAAATCGAGAACGGCGGAAACGTTCTGGGGTGGAGGACGTCATGTACAGTATCATAACAATGCATAATAGTAAAGACAAGCAACAACATCCATTGCATTAATATAATAATTGTAATACAAGCATGTTCTGTATAGTTTGTAAGACACCAAAAGTATACTCAAAATAAAAGATGAGTCTTGTATGTGCTCCATCTTCTCAAAAGCTTCATCTGTACCTGTCTACTGATGACCTGAGAATACAAGTTATTTTGAAAGCGAGTATCAACATAAAGCTGGTGAGTTCATAAGTATTTAGTGTCATTGCTTGTATAAAAATGTTAGTAACAATGTAGTTGTGACAACCGTCAAAATTCGAGTTAGTTCTAGATTTGAATAAACTTAGTTGCACATATAGGCACGACACATACTAGACTTAGTAACTAGAAGCTAAGTTATGACCTACTAGAAACTTGGAAACAATTAGAAACAATGGATAATGTGCTTAGATTTCACATTGATATGTGAATTCTGCATCTACTGAACGGTAGTGACTATCCTTATTCGGGCCACTCTTTGCCTCGAACACCTTTTCATGAATCATATACACACATTATGCACTTGACCTAGTAGTAGAAATTAGGTCGATGTCTCATAGAAACTTAAGTCAAAGTTGTAGACTAGGACTAGTATACTTGATTTCTCAATTTTGCTTGAATCTCGGAGTCACTACATAGAATGCCAATAAACCGATAAAAATAAATTACAAACATTATTTATAACTATAAAAGAGTTATAATACCATAAGATAATTTAAAGTCTCAAATATTCTATTTATTTTGATATTCAAAGTTTATTAAACTCCAAAACCCTAAAAGCCATAAAAACTCATATTTATAAACTTTAACCTTAAAAATTTCTATAAAAATAATTATGAAACTTATAATATGATCTTATAATAATAAAAATTATGAGAATGCATTTAAAAAAAATAAAATTTAAGTCATTAGTATTTAACCTTATTTTCTATGCAAAAAAAAAATCAAGGTTTTGTGAATGAAAATTAAAATAAGGTGCATATTTTATAAAAACTTGATATTTTTATAAAATAAAGTTATAATTTTATAAAATTTAAGAGAGGGAGACCCTCTCTCCACTCCAAAGTCGGACTCCCTCCTCCCAAGATGCCTCTCCTCTTCCCAACACAAAATGATTCTTCTTCTCTCTCACACTCCATATTCCCTCATTTTCTCTCATTTCTCTCTCACACTCTCACACACATTTTCTCTCTTCCTCCCACTATGAACCACGAAATTTTATAGCCAACATGTCCAAGAACACTCAAGATACTCAAAATCTTGATCATCTAATGGTGTTCATTAAGGTAGAACACGATTTCCTTTCATTTTCCTTCAAGTTTTCATGGATTTTCTTGCATTTCTTTGTTCTTCTACACCATTCTAATGAAAGATCATGAACACATAAACATACACACACACAAACTCATGGTTTTGATGATGATGGTGGTAGGATTTCAACCAAAAACAACATGCATGTTGTAAATGGTGAAATCCAAGGACCAAAACCTATGTCAAACACTAAAATACGGATTTTTACAAGTTTTGAAGGTTCATATACCTTATGCATTCAAGTATTTCCTTTGAAAACATCACTATGACCAACATATGTCCATGCATGGTCTTCAAACCGTGATGCATGTGATGAACACCAAGCTAAAGAGCTTGATGATTTAAGTACATTGTTAATAGTGCATGTAAATGATTTTATTTATAAAAAATATCTAAAAGTTCTTTCTGTTCGAAATAAAAAATTTTCCCAGATTCCCATTAAGATAATATGAATATCTGGAAAATCCCAAGAGTTTTTACCATTTCTTTGATTTATTAAATTTGTTACAAGAAAACAAGGGCATAAATCACATAAAATACTTTCTGAGGTCTATAAATCCTAGAAAAATTCGTGGATGACCCTTATGGTGAATAATGACCTCTCATGAAATTTCATCGATTTTTGTTACTGTTTGATGTGTCTTTTGATTTTCTTTTTGAGTGGTTCCAATAAATCACAAAACCACTTTAGAGAGTGTGAAAATGCCATCTAGCAATTTTCGCACCTCTTACCAGAGGTGGAAGACTCAGAAAAATAATTTCAAGATTTTGCATAATACATTTCTATTTTTCCCCAATTTTTGTAATTATAATGGCCTAAAAATAGAAAAAATGTTTCTGATCATCCAAAATTCATGAAAAATTACCAGAACCTCTTGTTGTACATTAAGAGCCTACATAAAAATTTTGATGATTTTTCTCTTCTGTATACTATTTTTCTCCTATTTTCTAAGGTTAAATACACTTAAATACAGTTAAATACACTTAAATACCCAAAACCGGATTATACAATATGAAAACCACCTTTGGTATTTTTCCTAGATTACTTACACTGTAAATGATGTTACAAAATTTTTTTGGGAATTTATTTTAACTCTTTATTATTTATTCTTCAATTAATGATTATTTAAGGGGATAAAACAAAGAAAAATAGAAATACCAACTGAAAAATATCTTTTATATTTTTCCCAGCTCCTATATGTATAATAACAGTAAAATAAAAAGTTTGTGTAATTTTGGAAACTGTTCTCTATTTATTTCAATTTTTATTGGAATAAATGCTCAAAAATCATAAAATTGGGTTACGCAGCTTGGAAATCCATTTTTTATATTTTTCCTAGCTTAGTAATGTGTAATAACAGTAAAATAAAAAGTTTGAGAATTTTTAACCTTTGAATGCTATTTTTCGTGAATTTATGTGGTTATGAAGGCTTAAAAACTTGGAAAAATAGTTAACCATATCAAAAATTCAAGGAAAATTTTTCTGAAAACCTCTATTGTATTTAGAATGAAAATACAAGGTTTAACAATTTTTGGAAACTATTTGATAATATTTTACATTTTTAGGAATTTAAAACACCTTTAAATGTGTTGAAATACCCTCAAATTATATTACTAAATCTGGAAAATTAATATCCAAAATTGTCTTAATCACATGACTTATAGAATTTCACCATTTCAGAAAAATTGGAACCAATTAATATAAAACCGATATTAGAACATAAATTTGGCATTTCTCTATATGTAGAGTTTAGTATATTAGCATTAGATTTCGACATGGAAACTCACTGGTGTGTGTTTGATGTCGTAGGATCCCGGTAGTAAGGCGTTGGTGTATTCCGAGGCACTACTTGTACCTACTCGAAACATTGTGAGTATTCACGCACTGCCCTATTTTCGGTTTTTATGTTTTGGGGTGGAAAAGCATGTCCCGAAAAACTATTATTTGAATGTTGTATTTAAATTGATTTGCATCAAACATGATTGCTATTTTATTACTATGTCTCTCTATGTATGTCTATGCAACACGGAACATGAGAACTTATCGTACTAAGGCCCTTCCCTTATCTCTAACCATTAACTCTTTGAGCCAATGGTCATTATGGATAGCGCTATTAGGAATTGACAACTCCTCACTCGCCCTATTGCTGGAGTGCATGATACCATATTCATCTATGGAACGATAAGCATAGATCTTGATAGGGCTTCAGTCATAGGTTTGGTTGAGACTCATTGTTTGCTCATACACATACAAACTCGTTTCTCGTTATAGCAATAAACTTGTTATTAATTATAGCAATGAACTTTGTTTCTCATTACAACAACGAACTTTTATTACTGAAAACTTATATACATGTTTTAGCAATGAAATTGTTTGCTCCTTGTAGCAACGAAATTGATTGTTCATTTTAGCAATGAAACTTGTTTACTCGTTTGAGTAACGAACTTTATCTTCCATGAGAATATGAATGTTGCATCTTATTTGGGCAACATACTTTATCTCTCATGATGACAAAGAACTTTGTTTTTACAAACTTATTTACTCATTTTAACAATATACTTTTATTATTGGAAACTTTTATCAAAACTTTGATTTCAATTCATGGAACCAATATTATTTTGTTTATCTGTGAGTACTTACCAACTATTTTTATAGTTGACGCTCGTTTTACATGCTTTTTCAGGAATCATCGAGTAAGTGGCACTTAGGGACACTTCACTTTTAGGAGCATTCGCATGTGTTGTATTTCAATTTACATTGTAATTTCTTTTAAAAGTTGTTCAAACCCATTGTGAATTTGTAATGATTTTTAATACTATGGTTGGTGTTGTCTTTTAACTTTTGCGATGAAACCCTTTGTACTGTCACGCCCTGTGTTTCCGCTTTAGCGGGGTGTGACAGGAAATGGTATCAAAGCCGAAGGTTATAGAGAATACCGGTTTTCCTTTCGAGAACCACAACTATAGCCAAAAAATTTCAAAATGTTTTTAAAATACCGAACATACTACTAGTATAACTAATTCGAGTACGCATTATTGGACTTTAACTAAGTATAGCCTGGCCAACTATGCTTAATTAAGGAAACTTAATGCGAGGCTTGAAACTGTTATAGTAGAATTATGTTCAAAACAATTTTTAATTTAAACTTTTGAAAAACAAAATTTTTGGTGTGCGTACGGGCATTGCATATTATAGGCATTCATCTACATACACTTAGAAACTAAGTTCACTGTTATATCAATGCCCTTATTTAGAAATATTCTTATCCCTTATCAAGTGCTAGGTTAACCACTTAGGTTATATCACTAGCCACTCTAAGAGCAATGCACATAGTACTACGAATGGGTATTCCTCAGTAGCTATTGACTTTAGATGTAAGGTTAGTAGCTAGATATACACTAGTAATAATCATAAGTCGAAACCTATACAAATTATTCCTCAATACCTCTTCATCGTCTTCGTACTAGAGTTACAACTATGAAAAAGTGTTTCGATATCGACACGAATGATAATTGGAGCATCGCGTAAGGAGGTAGATGAGTTGCCACTAAGTAATCACTTGTATACCATTGGTGGTCATTCCGGATTCGAATCACGAGGAGACACGAAAGTTTAACCCATACGTGAGACCTTATTACTACGCTACGATTTAGCTCTATGTTGTTTCCACCTTGAGCTTAAAACTTAACATAGGATTTCCCTTTGACCTCTATAAAAGGTCGTAAACTGTATTGAGACCATAAAACATTTTTCAAACAATTTTTCTTGTCCTTTATCTTGGGGGAAAAGACACCGGCACTCGCCTTAGACTCGCCTTAGTATTTAGGTACGATCAGCTACACTAACATACTTATTCCTTACTTCTTAATCTTCCATCGAAAAATTATTTCGTTTCATCGGTTTTATTTATCATCGATAAAATACTTTATAACCACTTCATACAACTTACTAGACATTTCCTAACAATGTAAGCCATATTCTCGCTAAAAATCTTTTGACAACTTGCTTTAAGTTAACACTTTTCTTCAAAACTCAATTTAACCAATATTGGTTTTAACCTTGCTATTTCAATTTTATTTCAAATCCATTTCAATGGATATATGTGTTTTTAAGGGCATATAAACCATTTTAAACATTGCTTACCATTTTGACACGTTTTCGAAAAACTTAGAAACATTTTCTTTTATAAAAGTGTTTAAACTCTATGCTATAAAACTTAAACATATAACATTGAAGTCCTATTATATGTAAAAGCATCCTCGGATTTTCCAAACCACTTTTGCTTTGACACATTTAACCGCTTTCTCATTTAGACATTGTAATTTACTTTAATGTGTTTTCTCGAAAACACAACATGATATTTATGCAAATGTCTACTTCAAACATGTTTATAAGACATATCTAACGCTTGTAATTCAAAACATACCTTATTTGTGTACTTTGCTTCAATATAGTTTTATAATCTATAAAGATTCTAAAATATAAAGCATTGCAAAACTTAGTGTTCACTTTTAAAGTTCCAGTGGCGCACTTTCGACAATGCACAATTATTCATCTAAATATGTTAAGTCTTTACCTTATCCGTTTTAAGCATTGTTGGACTCCGGTCAAAAAGGTCAAAACTGTCAGATTTTCAATTACAAGTTTTAGTGTTTCTTCTTTTTCACAAATGGAGTTTAACTTAATAGATAACTCGTGAATTTTTAGCAAACCTTAGAAAACACTTTAAAACTTCTTCATTTCTATTTAATCATCAATATACATCACATATTGAAGTTTGAAATATATCTCAACCTGGTTTTAAATCTACCTATATGTATTGTTCTTATAATTTCAACAATAACAATAATTGCCGCCGCTACCTTCCTTTTTCTTTCCCCCGAACTTGATTTCTCGCTCTCTTTTTTATTTTAGATCTCGCACGCCTATAATAAACAAGTAATCCTTATTTACATTTGCTCTTTTGTTCTAAATTTGGAAACTTGATTTAAAATGCAAGTTTCATTGTATTTTTCGCTACAAGTAATACACAAGATGAATACTCTTATGCTTATAATTTTTCTATATCCGGAAAATATATGTGAAGGATATATTTCCTTATGTTTCTTCTTTTCTTTAAATACATCAAATTTTTTGAATTTTACGATTATCTATTCTCTAAATGATTGTTTTTGTAGAAACACTAAACTATGAATGCACTATTTTCAAAGATTAACATTTTTACACCTTTCTTAAAATAGTATTCTACTTTGCAATTTTTAGTGAGTTCCTAAACTCTCAAACTTGTTTTCATAAGTATTCTGACTCCTCGTAAACTTGAATTTGTCCTGACTTAGACAATTGGACAATTTCTCAAAAGTTTAATACAAATATTTCTATACAAATTCCTTTAATTACGACTTAAACCTTTAACCTTAATTAATCTTTATATCATTTTACTACTTTATTTGATCGCCACACATGTATCTTCATTATCTTGGAATTATTACACATTTTGATAATAGTGAGACTAATTATCATTTCTAAACATACATTTTGATAACAGTGAGATTTTTAATCACTTCTATACACTTACAATGCTATATACACAATGTGATTTAATTTATCATAAATTTTCTTCGCCTCCATTTGCACCAATGACTCTCTAAATATATTTATTCTTCGAATAAAGTTTTATTATTGTAAGAGTAACCGTAGTGGTAATTATAGCCTCGGAGATGCTCAATCATTTCGTAATTTATTTTGTCGACGACACTTAATTATCCTTTACATTTGAGATGTACCAAAACTTTGTTGCCTACCCTTAGTATGTATTTTTAGGAACTTACCCTCAATCGCTTCTCTTTCATTCGTGCTACCCCTTCTTATTTCAAAATATATATTTTCCATATTTAGTAGCCAACCCGGAAGTGAACAAATTGTTCCTAATCTTTTCTTTATCAGACGATAAATTTACACTTAGTGCCGATTTAGAATGCGACATAAGCATCAATGCGGATTTACGCTCAGTGCAGTTGGTGCTTCAGCAAAACATATACCGCTCTCTTAATTCAGATAATATCTAACTAGATGATCTTTTTCAACTAGGTCGCCATTGTCAGATCATGATTTCCGTGATCCTAATTTCTCGCAATCTAGACTGTAGAACTCGAATTAAGGAAACATTACTTTGATTATAGCTAAATAATTGGGTTCTTCCTTTGAGGAAATAAACCTGAAATAATCAAAGAACACTGCAAGTCACCACCTCTCCAGCTATATAATTGTATTCGGCTGAGTTCTAATAGGATACGTCACGAATTGAATTTCGGGACGAAATTCTTTTAACCGGGGGAGACTGTGACAACCGTCAAAATTCGAGTTAGTTCTAGATTTGAATAAACATAGTTGCACATATAGGCACGACACATACTAGACTTAGTAACTAGAAGCTAAGTTATGACCTACTAGAAACTTGGAAACAATTAGAAACAATGGATAATGTGCTTAGATTTCACATTGATATGTGAATTCTGCATCTACTGAACGGTAGTGACTATCCTTATTCGGGCCACTCTTTGACTCGAACACCTTTTCATGAATCATATACACACATTATGCACTTGACCTAGTAGTAGAAATTAGGTCGGAGTCTCATAGAAACTTAAGTCAAAGTTGTAGACTAGGACTAGTATACTTGATTCCTCAATTTCGCTTGAATCTCGGAGTCACTACATAGAATGCCAATAAACCGATAAAAATAAATTACAAACATTATTTATAACTATAAAAGAGTTATAATACCATAAGATAATTTAAAGTCTCAAATATTCTATTTATTTTGATATTCAAAGTTTATTAAACTCCAAAACCCTAAAAGCCATAAAAACTCATATTTATAAACTTTAACCTTAAAAATTTCTATAAAAATAATTATGAAACTTATAATATGATCTTATAATAATAAAAATTATGAGAATGCATTTAAAAAAAATAAAATTTAAGTCATTAGTATTTAACCTTATTTTCTATGCAAAAAAAAAAATCAAGGTTTTGTGAATGAAAATTAAAATAAGGTGCATATTTTATAAAAACTTGATATTTTTATAAAATAAAGTTATAATTTTATAAAATTTAAGAGAGGGAGACCCTCTCTCCACTCCAAAGTCGGACTCCCTCCTCCCAATATGCCTCTCCTCTTCCAACACAAAATGATTCTTCTTCTCTCTCACACTCCATATTCCCTCATTTTCTCTCATTTCTCTCTCACACTCTCACACACATTTTCTCTCTTCCTCCCACTATGAACCACGAAATTTTACAGCCAACATGTCCAAGAACACTCAAGATACTCAAAATCTTCATCATCTAATGGTGTTCATTAAGGTAGAACACGATTTCCTTTCATTTTCCTTCAAGTTTTCATGGATTTTCTTGCATTTCTTTGTTCTTCTACACCATTCTAATGAAAGATCATGAACACATAAACATACACACACACACACTCATGGTTTTAATGATGATGGTGGTAGGATTTCAACCAAAAACAACATGCATGTTGTAAATGGTGAAATCCAAGGACCAAAACCTATGTCAAACACTAAAATACGGATTTTTACAAGTTTTGAAGGTTCATATACCTTATGCATTCAAGTATTTCCTTTGAAAACATCACTATGACCAACATATGTCCATGCATGGTCTTCAAACCGTGATGCATGTGATGAACACCAAGCTAAAGAGCTTGATGATTAAAGTACATTGTTAATAGTGCATGTAAATGATTTTATTTATAAAAAATATCTAAAAGTTCTTTCTGTTCGAAATAAAAAATTTTCCCAGATTCCCATTAAGATAATATGAATATCTGAAAAATCCCAAGAGTTTTTACCATTTCTTTGATTTATTAAATTTGTTACAAGAAAACAAGGGCATAAATCACATAAAATACTTTCTGAGGTCTATAAATCCTAGAAAAATTCGTGGATGACCCTTATGGTGAATAATGACCTCTCATGAAATTTCATCGATTTTTGTTACTGTTTGATGTGTCTTTTGATTTTCTTTTTGAGTGGTTCCAATAAATCACAAAACCACTTTAGAGAGTGTGAAAATGCCATCTAGCAATTTTCGCACCTCTTACCAGAGGTGGAAGACTCAGAAAAATAATTTCAAGATTTTGCATAATACATTTCTATTTTTCCCCAATTTTTGTAATTATAATGGCCTAAAAATAGAAAAAATGTTTCTGATCATCCAAAATTCATGAAAAATTACCAGAACCTCTTGTTGTACATTAAGAGCCTACATAAAAATTTTGATGATTTTTCTCTTCTGTATACTATTTTTCTCCTATTTTCTAAGGTTAAATACACTTAAATACAGTTAAATACACTTAAATACCCAAAACCGGATTATACAATATGAAAACCACCTTTGGTATTTTTCCCAGATTACTTACACTGTAAATGATGTTACAAACTTTTTTTGGGAATTTATTTTAACTCTTTATTATTTATTCTTCAATTAATGATTATTTAAGGGGATAAAACAAAGAAAAATAGAAATACCAACTGAAAAATATCTTTTATATTTTTCCCAGCTCCTATATATATAATAACAGTAAAATAAAAAGTTTGAGTAATTTTGGAAACTGTTCTCTATTTATTTCAATTTTTATTGGAATAAATGCTCAAAAATCATAAAATTGGGTTAAGCAGCTTGGAAATCCATTTTTATATTTTTCCTAGCTTAGGAATGTGTAATAACAGTAAAATAAAAAGTTTGAGAAGTTTTAACCTTTGAATGCTATTTTTCGTGAATTTATGTGGTTATGAAGGCTTAAAAACTTGGAAAAATAGTTAACCATATCAAAAATTCAAGGAAAATTTTTCTGAAAACCTCTATTGTATTTAGAATGAAAATACAAGGTTTAACAATTTTTGGAAACTGTTTGATAATATTTTACATTTTTAGGAATTTAAAACACCTTTAAATGTGTTGAAATACCCTCAAATTATATTACTAAATCTGGAAAATTAATATCCAAAATTGTCTTAATCACATGACTTATAGAATTTCACCATTTCAGAAAAATTGGAACCAATTAATATAAAACCGATATTAGAACATAAATTTGGCATTTCTCTATATGTAGAGTTTAGTATATTAGCATTAGATTTCGACATGGAAACTCACTGGTGTGTGTTTGATGTCGTAGGATCCCGGTAGTAAGGCGTTGGTGTATTCCGAGGCACTACTTGTACCTACTCGAAACATTGTGAGTATTCACGCACTGCCCTATTTTCGGTTTTTATTTTTGGGGTGGAAAAGCATGTCCCGAAAAACTATTATTTGAATGTTGTATTTAAATTGATTTGCATCAAACATGATTGCTATTTTATTACTATGTCTCTCTATGTATGTCTATGCAACACGGAACATGAGAACTTATCGTACTAAGGCCCTTCCCTTATCTCTAACCATTAACTCTTTGAGCCAATGGTCATTATGGATAGCGCTATTAGGAATTGACAACTCCTCACTCGCCCTATTGCTGGAGTGCATGATACCATATTCATCTATGGAACGATAAGCATAGATCTTGATAGGGCTTCAGTCATAGGTTTGGTTGAGACTCATTGTTTGCTCATACACATACAAACTCGTTTCTCGTTATAGCAATAAACTTGTTATTAATTATAGCAATGAACTTTGTTTCTCATTACAACAACGAACTTTTATTACTGAAAACTTATATACATGTTTTAGCAATGAAATTGTTTGCTCCTTGTAGCAACGAAATTGATTGCTCATTTTAGCAATGAAACTTGTTTACTCGTTTGAGTAACGAACTTTATCTTCCATGAGAATATGAATGTTGCATCTTATTTGGGCAACATACTTTATCTCTCATGATGACAAAGAACTTTGTTTTTACAAACTTATTTACTCATTTTAACAATATACTTTTATTATTGGACACTTTTATCAAAACTTTGATTTCAATTCATGGAACCAATATTATTTTGTTTATCTGTGAGTACTCACCAACTATTTTTATAGTTGACGCTCGTTTTACATGCTTTTTCAGGAATCATCGAGTAAGTGGCACTTAGGGACACTTCACTTTTAGGAGCATTCGCATGTGTTGTATTTCAATTTACATTGTAATTTCTTTTAAAAGTTGTTCAAACCCATTGTGAATTTGTAATGATTTTTAATACTATGGTTGGTGTTGTCTTTTAACTTTTGCGATGAAACCCTTTGTACTGCCACGCCCTGTGTTTCCGCTTTAGCGGGGTGTGACAGTAGTGTAGTAATTGATTTCAAATGTTTTTGGAAATTGTATACTCCCTAGAAAACCTTATGTTTTGCAGTAAAAAGGTAGTCTTCTACCAAGACCCAATTGTTTGTATAATTGTTCTTTTGTAAATGTAGGGGTTTTTCCCGAGTGAAAAATATTAGTATAAAAATATAGTTTACTTAACGAGTATATGACTAAGTCACAAAGTAATGAAATACAGACTCCAGGTGGTACTGAATGAACAATACGCCTCAAAAAGTCCATAGTAGTAATATGTAGACTCCAGGCGATACGCCTCGAAAAGTCCAAAGTAGAAAATTTGTAGACTCCAGGCAGTACGCCTCGAAAAATCCAAAGTAGAAAATATGTAGACTCCAGGTGATACGCCTCGCAAAGTCCATTTTTGCCTTAAATCCTTATTTAGTTAATTTAAGGTTTGAATGTGAACTCGTATGTAACCATGTTGATCGACGGCTAAATAACTGATGACCCTCCAGGTCACACGTAGAATGGTGACATTTTGTCACCCCTGGGCCTTATCGGCTCGGACTGTAGCTAGCAGTCAGGATGTGGGAGTGTCTGTCCCGTATAGATCTATACACATAATACCCGCTCTCCCTCCAGGAGACTCTGGTTACACGGTGATAGCACAATGAAGTGTCGTATCGAGAAGTAGTATGTCACATTCTGTTTTAGAAATTTAATGTTCGTATAGTGTATAGTTTGTTCTCTTGTATAGTGTATTATATGTTCTCTTGTATAGTATATAGTATGTTCCGTTACTCAATGTAGTACTTATGTAGTGACTCATAAAGGTACTGACTCTTGTATGGGTCGTTGTAATAGTAGTAGTAAGTATAAATCCCTTAACTATACCTATAATAGTTAAATTGTAAGGTTGTTTGGATGCCTTTGTTACACAGAGGTACTGAACTGAAGTGAAAGCCTTTATATCTAACATATATATATATATATATATATATATATATATATATATATATATATATATATATATATATGATATATAACTAAGAATTCAACGACATTCGGACAGATAACAGGATACCCTAAGTCCACAACCAAACAAGGAACAGGAAGTAAGGTGAGCTATCAGTCCTAAGTCCTTCAAGTCTTACTTATATAAATATACTGGTGTAGATATTGATTTGAAAGTATTACAAATATAAAAGAGTTTGAAAACAGTTTTAGCATCAAAAGAGTTTAGTAAAAGGGTTTGAAAGCTTGAAAATCCATAAGTTTGATAGCAATTTGAAAGTAGTAGTAAATCTTTTTGTTTGTTCTAGTTATTAATCACATGCGATTAAAGCAATAACTAGAAATGTTCAACTCATATTCCCCCCATAAAAGCATTTAAAATCATTTAAAAGGTTAATTCAGGGGTATGAACTCACCTGCAGTGAGTGGATTGGATGGAAGTGCCGGGTAGGATGCTAGGTGTCAAGTGAGGACTTGAACACACACACAGATCCTATGTAACATGTAGTGATACATAAATGTATCTAATTAGTCATTTAACAACTAATTAATCAAGTAAAGACCTCCTAATACATGGAAACACTTTGTTTTAAGTGCTAGGAGTGCTAAAGGGTTGCATCTAAGGAGAGTATGGCATCACATTGGAGTTTACTCCTCAATTGGTAACCCTATATGTGTTTACGGTTTCTGGACCATTTCCCCCACGATTTTACAGCCGTAAACTCATGGTAATTGGTGCATTTGTGAGCTTTAAGGTCTTATACCCCTCAAGGAAGTGTTCTAGGTTTGAATCAATGGCTTAGGAAGGGTCTAGGGCACAAAAGGGACCTTCTTTGGACTTTACGGTCCTTGGACCAGCTTTGAGAGTTTACGGTCGTAAACACATGTGTTTACGGTCGTAAACCCATGAGTTTACGGCCGTAAACTCATGGTCACTCCAACCATTTCGTGTTTTGGTGTTTCCAGCTCATGCATGCAAGGTTCTAGTCCAATATCCAAGCCTTAGGAGGTGTTAGGGGCACTTAAACACCATTAGATGGTGTTTACGGTTCAAGGATATCCCTTGACCGTAAACACAAGTGTTCTTGAGGGTTTTTGATGTTCTTCATTGGTTTAGCAAGTATTCTAAGCAAGTAACTAGTTAGGAAGAGTGTACTTACTTATAGGAAGCTTGTAAGAGTGTTTAAGGGCCAAGAACACTAGTGTGTGTTCTTGGTGTTCTTAGTGTTTTGAAGAACACTTGAAGATCTAAGTAAAAATGAAGGATTCATGGATGAAATGATGTATAAACACTAGATAAGGTGTTATAACAACAAAACAAGTGAAGAAGAACTTACATTTTGGAGGATTTGGAAGAAGTGTGTGATGATACTTGAGAGAAAAGTGGTGGGTGTTCTTGAACTTGAAGGTGCAAAGTGAGGAAGTGAGGGAATAAGGGTAAACTCATGCGTTAAGCATGAGTTCATGGTCAAGAGGGAGTTTACGGCCCAAACTCCCCAAGTTTGGCCGTAAAGACCTTGTTAAGGTGTTAGAATGTTAAATTGTTACACCTCACTCATAACGATATTTCCTTTTATTTAATCGTTTGACGAAAATAAATAAAACACCCAAACGGACTTTAAACCGGATAAAATTCTCCAAAAATGAATTTAGCTATTATTTGTAGTGTTTGACTGTAGAGTTTATACAAGTGAAAATTTCGGGTTGTCACATCATCCCCCTGTTAGAGGGAATTTCGTCCCGAAATTAGAGTTCATGCAACTAAGTTATTACAAATAATTAAGTAAAGAGATGAGGATATTTAAGTTTCATTTGATCCTCGCGCTCCCATGTGAATTCCGGTCCTCGCTTGGCATTCCAGCGAACCTTCACGATTGGGATGCGGCTTTGTTTCGTTCGTTTGACCTCGCAGTCCATGATCTCTACAGGTTCTTCCACGAAGTTGAGGCTCTCGTTGACCTCGATCTCGTCGAGTGGGATTACAAGAGTCTCGTCGGATAGACACTTTTTCAAGTTAGAGACGTGGAAGGTAGGATGAACGTCATTGAGTTCGCGGGGTAGATTGAGTTTGTAAGCTACGGGGCCGATTCTAGCGAGAATCTCGAAAGGCCCTATGTACCTTGGATTTAGTTTTCCATGCTTTCCGAAGCGTATCAAGCCCTTCCAGGGTGAGACTTTCAAAAGGACTCGGTCTCCCACCTGGAACTCCAAAGGTTCCCTTCGTTTGTCTGCGTAGCTTTTCTGTCGGTCTCTAGAGGCTTTCAATCGTTCACGAATCTGAACGATATTCTCTATCGTTTCCCGAATGATCTCCGGACCCGTGAGAGTGCTGTCAGGAACTCGTCCTTTAGCTAACTGAGTGTAACCCACCTCAGCCCAGCACAGAGGGGATCTGCACTTCCGGCCATAGAGGGCTTCAAATGGAGCAGCCTTGATGCTCGTGTGATAACTGTTGTTGTAAGAGAATTCGACGAGAGGTAAGTGGGTATCCCACGTCTTCCCAAAGTAGATCACACAGGCTCGCAGCATATCCTCCAAGGTTTGGATAGTTCTCTCACTTTGTCCGTCGGCCTGTGGATGGTAGGCTGTACTCATGTCCAGCCTCGTTCCTAGGGAGCTTTGTAGCGACTGCCAGAACCTCGAAGTGAATCTACTATCTCTATCGTAAATAATAGCTATAGGAAGACCATGTAGTCGTACGATCTCCCTAATGTAGGTTCTTGCGAGCTTCTCCATTTTGTCTGTTTCTTTGATGGGTAGGAAGTGTGCGGATTTGGTCAATCTGTCGACGATGACCCAAATGGTATCAAGCCCACCCGTTGTCTTGGGTAGCATCATTATGAAATCCATAGTGATCCGCTCCCACTTCCACTCAGGTATCTCCGGTTGCTGGAGTATACCTGACGGTTTCTGGTATTCGACCTTGACCTTAGCGCAAGTAAGGCATTTACTCACGAAGGTAGCAATCTCAGCTTTCATGTTAGGCCACCAGTATGACTTCTTGAGATCCAGATACATCTTATATGAACCTGGGTGGATGGAGTATCAAGTGTTGTGTGCTTCCTTCATGACCAGGTCTCTGAAACCACCATGTTTCGGTGTCCAGATCCGGTCCATGAGATATAAGGCTCCGTCACCCTTGACTTCCAGGTTCTTATCTATTCCTCGCAGGGATTCTCCGGCTACGTTTTCAGGTTTCAAGGCTTCGAGTTGAGCCTCCTTAATTTGTGCGGGTAGATGCGAATGGATAGTCATCGTTAATGACTTGACTCTTCGACCAGAATATTCTTTCCGACTTAGGGCGTCTGCTACTACGTTGGCTTTACCAGGATGATAACGAATTTCACATTCGTAGTCATTGAGTAGCTCGACCCACCGTCGTTGTCTCATATTGAGCTCCTTCTGGTTGAATATGTGCTGCAGGCTTTTGTGGTCTGTAAAGATGGTGCTCTTTGTACCATACAGGTAGTGTCTCTAGATCTTTAGGGCAAACATAACTGCCCCTAATTCGAGATCGTGAGTGGTGTACTTGACCTCGTGTGTCTTCAGCTGTCTTGAGGCGTAGGCGATTACCTTACCTCGTTGCATCAGAACACAGCCGAGCCCTTGGTTTGACACATCGCAATAGACCACAAAGTCTTCTGTTCCTTCGGGGAGGGACAGTATCGGTGCGGTACACAAGGCTCGCTTCAGGGTTTGGAATGCCTTCTCTTGCTTCTCTTCCCAGTCAAAGGCCACGCCCTTCTGGGTCAATGTCGTAAGTGGTTTTGCAATTCGAGAGAAGTTTTGAATGAACCTGCGGTAGTAGCCAGCGAGACCTAGAAATTGACGAATTTCTGTAGGTGTCTTTGGTGCTGACCAGTTCTCAATGACTTTAATTTTGGAAGGTTCCACGTGGATTCCCTCTTCGCTAACCACGTGTCCTAAGAATTCGACTCTTCGGATCCAAAATTCGCATTTAGAGAACTTCGCATAAAGTTTCTCTGATTGTAAGGTTCCTAGGACTTGTCGCAAATGATCGCTATGCTCCTCCTTACTTCGAGAGTTGATAAGTATATCATCAATGAAGACGATGATGAACTGATCCAAGTAAGGACGGCATACTCTATTCATTAAGTCCATGAATACTGCGGGCGCATTGGTCAATCCGAATGGCATCACTACGAACTCGTAGTGTCCGTAACGAGTTCGGAAGGCTGTCTTCGGGACGTCCTCCTCAAGCATTCGTAAATGGTGATACCCGGACCTCAGATCAATCTTGGAAAAGTAGCTCGCCCCTTGCAGCTGGTCAAATAAATCGTCTATGCGAGGAAGAGGGTAACGATTCTTGACGGTAAGCTTGTTGAGTTCCCTGTAATCGATGCACATACGGAACGATCCGTCTTTCTTCTTTACGAACAAGACTGGTGTTCCCCAGGGTGAGAAGCTTGGTCTTATAAAGCCCTTGCTAAGCAGTTCGTTAAGTTGACCGGACAGTTCTTGCATCTCAGCAGGTGCTAGACGATAGAGCGATTTCGCTACTGGGGTCGCTCTTGGAATCAAGTCGATTCGGAACTCGACTTGATGTTGCGGAGGTAAAGCTGGTAGTTCTTCAGGGAATACGTCGGGGAAGTCGCGTACTACGGGGAGGTCTTTTTGGTCTTTTGTTTTCCAGCTCGTATCTACAACATGCGTCAGGAATTCACGATATTCCTTACGCAAGTACTTTTGGGCTTAAATACTTGAGATGATACGAAGGCTTTTACTGGGTTTGTCTCCTTAGATCAACAA
Source organism: Lactuca virosa (assembly GCF_052849685.1). Taxonomy (NCBI): domain Eukaryota; kingdom Viridiplantae; phylum Streptophyta; class Magnoliopsida; order Asterales; family Asteraceae; genus Lactuca; species Lactuca virosa. The sequence goes on along the minus strand of NC_136430.1, from coordinate 269,796,884 downwards.
GGTTTCATTATTCGGTAGATTCAGGCGGACTGCTTTTTCGAAACATAGAATCTCGGCCCGATAAAGACACAACCAGTCCATGCCTATGATGACGTCGAAACTCTGGATGGCTACTGGTATGAGGTCGATAGGGAACGAATAATTATCTAGCGTGAGGGAACAAACTATGTAGATCTCGTTAGAACTTTCTGTCTTACCATTAGCCATTTCTACGATGAAGATTTCTTTTAGTGTGTGCGGTGATTGTTTAAGTAGGTGTTTGAATTTTTGGTTTACGAAGCTTCTTTCCGCTCCACTATCGAATAGGATACAAGCATAAGAGTTATCGAGAAGGAACATACCCGTGACTACCGTGGGGTCTGCCACGGCCTCATTGTGGCCAATAGCAAGTAGTCTTCCTGCTCCTCACGCATTCCCAGGTTTAGGGCAGTTTCTTTTGAAGTGCCCTGTCTCGCCGTAACCGTAGCAGGCTTGACTCATTCGGTACTGGGAACCTGGGTGATGGGTTTGGGTTGTGCTCTGCAAAACCGGGCGGTATGGCCCTTCCGGTCGCAATTAGTGCAGTGCATCTCACAGCAGGGGCCGTTGTGATGGAAAGAGCACTTAGTGCACTTGGGTAAGTTCCCTGCATATGTGTTGGCTGGTACAGGGGCAGCAGGAGTAGTGGCAGCATGGACAGCCACCGTTTGTTGTTTCTTGGAAGGGTGTGGATTGGATTTGCCCTTCTTTTGTTCCCAACGCCTCTTCTTGTTGTCAGACGCGTTGGTTGGTGCGGAGGTAGTAGTTGTGGTTGTTGTTTGAGTAGAAGGAGTTTCGTGGTCGATGAGCCTTTGGGTCAATTCCTTGGCACTATCAAAGGTCGCAGGGTTGGATGCTAGAACATTCCCACGATACGGGGGCACCAAGCCCCAGATGTATCTCTCGATATTTTTGTTTTCGGTGGGGACCATATTAGGACATAGAGCCACCAGGTCGCAGAACCTGGTTGTATAAGCCACTATGTCGGAACCCTGCATTTTGAGGTTCCAGAGTTCCTCCTCGAGTTTCTGAATTTCGCCCCTCGAGCAGTACTCCCTTGTCATAAGGTCCTTCAGTGTGTCCCAGCCCATGGCGTTGGCTGTTACCAGTGAGAGTGATTTGACATGGCCATTCCACCATGTCAGGGCCCTTTCGAGGAAGGTGCAAGCAGCGAACTTTATTTTGCTTCCTTCAGGGCATGAGCACATCTCGAAGATTGCTACTGTTCTCTCGATCCATTGGGACAGTGCAAGGATCCCTCCGGTTCCATTGAAGTATGTAGGTTTGCAGCTGATGAAATCTTTATAGGTGCACTCACGTGCACGTGGTTGGGTTTCACCATGGCCAAAGATAGTGCCCATTCCACCTCCACCGGCGCCACCATAATTTACTTGAGCCATGGTCACATTTACAGCTGCGGTCATAGCTGCTTGGAACATAACCGCATCGAACTGCGGAGGAGGTGGTGGTGGTGGAGTTTGAGTTGCAGGTCTGCCCCTGGTCGGACGAGGACGAGGCGGCATCTTTTACTGAAAATTGATAGAGATGATGATAATAGTAAGAATCGATTGTGAGTATGATGAGTGTGTTCCATGGATTAAATCGCCACAGTCCAAATATCAGATAGATTCATAACAATAGAGTAGGGAAATGCAAAAGCACAGCCTTTACCATAGATTAGACAACTGCCAATATTACTGGTATTAATCATGTAGAATGAGTTCAGGTAGAATGACCTAACAGTAGGTCTTACATTAGACCATAAAGGAAAATGTTGGCAGTTTAGTAGTCTAGTTAGAGTACTTTCAAGGTTATGATTGTTTACAGACAAGTGAAACAGAGATACTGAAGAGGAAGGCTATTCTTTTAAGAAGAGAGAGGATGAGCAGATAATCTTCCACTGGCGACGGGCACCCCTTTGGGCTAACCCTTAAGTCAGCCTTAGTATTTATGCGAGAATGGAGAATGAATATTTAGTAGACGTACTAACCTAAGATACTTATAAGATGATCGTTATTAGTTGACTCAATACTTGCATAGTGCATACCAATTACATGCAACCAAAGTAGGATAGACCTTCGAATAGGTGACCCTAACTCTAAATCCACAACCAAACAAGGAACAGGAGATAAAGCAAAGATCAGGGATTCTGAGTCTATAACGCCTTAGTCGCATGTAACCTTATAGTATCCACTTAGCAACTATTGCCCTACTAGTAACGACCTTTTTAGTTCTCATATGTGTAATCTATAGTAATGCAGAATACCCCTATGGTACTTTGTTCTAATGTTCTCGTTGTGGTAGTGTTGGTAAGTTTTTAGACTTGTTGCAACATGACAATCATTCTTAGGCACATGCTAGTCACTCCTCAGGAAATATAGTGATCAGGCTATATCCCCTTAGGTTTGACTATATGTCTCTAAACCTAATTGTGATGTCCAACAATCATACTACTTTTGTTCTGTTCTAGTATGATACTGACCCTGGTATGAATAGTTGTATATATATACTTAATTAAATATTTTATTATTAAAAGTATATATTCTTGGTCAGAGTGTTTTAATCCCGATGTGTTTATAGTTCGTATATCTTTTATGGGTTGATATACTTGATTCACTATAAACAGTGCTCTGATACCAATCTGTCACATCCCAAAACCGAGAACGGCGGAAACATTCTGGGGTGGAGGACGTTATGTACAGTATCATAACAATGCATAATTATAAAGACAAGCAACAACATCCATTGCATTAATATAATAATTGTAATACAAGCGTGTTCTGTATAGTTTGTAAGACACCAAAAGTATACTCAAAATAAAAGATGAGTCTTGTATGTGCTCCATCTTCTCAAAAGCTTCATCTGTACCTGTCTACTGATGACCTGAGAATACAAGTTATTTTGAAAGCGAGTATCAGCATAAAGCTGGTGAGTTCATAAGTATTTAGTGTCATTGCTTGTATAAAAATGTTAGTAACAATGTAGTGTAGTAATTGATTTCAAATGTTTTTGGAAATAGTATACTCCCTAGAAAACCCTATGTTTTCCACTAAAAAGGTAGTCTTCTACCAAGACCCGATTGTTTGTATAATTGTTCTTTTGTAAATGTAGGGGTTTTTCCCCAGTGAAAACTATTAGTATAAAAATATAGTTTACTTAACGAGTATGTGACTAAGTCACAAAGTAATGAAATACAGACTCCAGGTGGTACTGAATGAACAATACGCCTCAAAAAGTCCATAGTAGTAATATGTAGACTCCAGGCGGTATGCCTCGAAAAGTCCAAAGTAGAAAATATGTAGACTCCAGGCGGTACGCCTCGAAAAGTCCAAAGTAGAAAATATGTAGACTCCAGGCGATACGCCTCGCAAAGTCCATTTTTGCCTTAAATCCTTATTTAGTTAATTTAAGGTTTGAATGTGAACTCGTATGTAACCATGCTGATCGACGGCTGAATAACTGATGACCTTCCAGGTCACACGTAGAATGGTGACATTTTGTCACCCCTGGGCCTTATCGGCTCGGACTGTAGCTAGCAGTCAGGATGTGGGAGTGTTTGTCCCGTATAGATCTATACACATAATGCCCGCTCTCCCTCCAGGAGACTCTGGTTACACGGTGATAGCACAATGAAGTGTCGTATCGAGAAGTAGTATGTCACATTCTGTTTTAGAAATTTAATGTTCGTATAGTGTATAGTTTGTTCTCTTGTATAGTGTATTGTATGTTCTCTTGTATAGTGTATAGTATGTTCCGTTACTCAATGTAGTACTTATGTAGTGACTCATAAAGGTACTGACTCTTGTATGGGTCGTTGTAATAGTAGTAGTAAGTAGAAATCCCTTAACTATACCTATAATAGTTAAATAGTAAGGTTGTTTGGATGCCTTTGTTACACAGATGTATTGAACTGAAGTGAAAGCCTTTATATCTAACATATAAATATATATATATATATATATATATATATATATATATATGATATATAATTAAGAATTCAACGACATTGGGACAGATAACAGGATACCCTAAGTCAACAACCAAACAAGGAACAGGAAGTAAGGTGAGCTATCAGTCCTAAGTCCTTTAAGTCTTACTTATATAAATATACTGGTGTAGATATTGATTTGAAAGTATTACAAATATAAAAGAGTTTGAAAACAGTTTTAGCATCAAAAGAGTTTAGTAAAAAGGTTTGAAAGCTTGAAAATCCATAAGTTTGATAGCAATTTGAAAGTGGTAGTAAATCTTTTTGTTTGTTCTAGTTATTAATCACATGCGATTAAAGCAATAACTACAACTGTTCAACTTGTATTCCCCCCCCCCCATAAAAGCATTTAAAATCATTTAAAAGGTTAATTAAGGGGTATGAACTCACCTGCAGTGAGTGGATTGGATGGAAGTGCCGGGTAGGATGCTAGGTGTCAAGTGAGGACTTGAACACACACACGGATCCTATGTAACATGTAGTGATACATAAATGTATCTAATTAGTCATTTAACAACTAATTAATCAAGTAAAGACCTCCTAATACATGGAAACACTTTGTTTTAAGTGCTAGGAGTGCTAAAGGGTTGCATCTAAGGAGAGTATGGCATCACATTGGAGTTTACTCCTCAATTGGTAACCCTATATGTGTTTACGGTTTCTGGACCATTTCCCCCACGATTTTACGGCCGTAAACTCATGGTAATTGGTGCATTTGTGAGCTTTAAGGTCTTATACCCCTCAAGGAAGTGTTCTAGGTTTGAATCAATGGCTTAGGAAGGGTCTAGGGCACAAAAGGGACCTTCTTTGGACTTTACGGTCCTTGGACCACCTTTGAGAGTTTACGGTCGTAAACACATGTGTTTACGGTCGTAAACCCATGAGTTTACGGCCGTAAACTCATGGTCACTCCAACCATTTCGTGTTTTGGTGTTTCCAGCTCATGCATGCAAGGTTCTAGTCCAATATCCAAGCCTTAGGAGGTGTTAGGGGCACTTAAACACCATTAGATGGTGTTTACGGTTCAAGGATATCCCTTGACCGTAAACACAAGTGTTCTTGAGGGTTTTTGATGTTCTTCATTGGTTTAGCAAGTATTCTAAGCAAGTAACTAGTTAGGAAGAGTGTACTTACTTATAGGAAGCTTGTAAGAGTGTTTAAGGGCCAAGAACACTAGTGTGTGTTCTTGGTGTTCTTGGTGTTTTGAAGAACACTTGAAGATCTAAGTAAAAATGAAGGATTCATGGATGAAATGATGTATAAACACTAAATAAGGTGTTATAACAACAAAACAAGTGAAGAAGAACTTACATTTTGGAGGATTTGGAAGAAGTGTGTGATGATACTTGAGAGAAAAGTGGTGGGTGTTCTTGAACTTGAAGGTGCAAAGTGAGGAAGTGAGGGAATAAGGGTAAACTCATGCGTTAAGCATGAGTTCATGGTCAAGAGGGAGTTTACGGCCCAAACTCCCCAAGTTTGGCCGTAAAGACCTTGTTAAGGTGTTAGAATGTTAAATTGTTACACCTCACTCATAACGATATTTCCTTTTATTTAATCGTTTGACGAAAATAAATAAAACACCCAAACGGACTTTAAACCGGCTAAAATTCTCCAAAAATGAATTTAACTATTATTTGTAGTGTTTGACTGTAGAGTTTATACAAGTGAAAATTTCGGGTTGTCACATCATCCCCCCGTTAGAGGAAATTTCGTCCCGAAATTAGAGTTCATGCAACTAAGTTATTACAAATAACTAAGTAAAGAGATGAGGATATTTAAGTTTCATTTGATCCTCGCGCTCCCATGTGAATTCCGGTCCTCGCTTGGCATTCCAGCGAACCTTCACGATTGGGATGCGGCTTTGTTTCGTTCGTTTGACCTCGCAGTCCATGATCTCTTCAGGTTCTTCCACGAAGTTGAGGCTCTCGTTGACCTCGATCTCGTCGAGTGGGATTACAAGAGTCTCATCGGATAGGCACTTTTTCAAGTTAGAGACGTGGAAGGTAGGATGAACGTTACTGAGTTCGCGGGGTAGATTGAGTTTGTAAGCTACGGGGCCGATTCTAGCGAGAATCTCGAAAGGCCCTATGTACCTTGGATTTAGTTTTCCATGCTTTCCGAAGCGTATCAAGCCCTTCCAGGGTGAGACTTTCAAAAGGACTCGGTCTCCCTCCTGGAACTCCAAAGGTTTCCTTCGTTTGTCTGCATAGCTTTTCTGTCGGTCTCTAGAGGCTTTCAATCGTTCACGAATCTGAACGATATTCTCTGTCGTTTCCCGAATGATCTCCGGACCCGTGAGAGTGCTGTCAGGAACTCGTCCTTTAGCTAACTGAGTGTAACCCACCTCAGCCCAGCACAGAGGGGATATGCACTTCAGGCCATAGAGGGCTTCAAATGGAGCAGCCTTGATGCTCGTGTGATAACTGTTGTTGTAAGAGAATTCGACGAGAGGTAAGTGGGTATCTCACGCCTTCCCAAAGTAGATCACACAGGCTCGCAACATATCCTCCAAGGTTTGGATAGTTCTCTCACTTTGTCCGTCGGCCTGTGGATGGTAGGCTGTACTCATGTCCAGCCTCGTTCCTAGGGAGCTTTGTAGCGACTGCCAGAACCTCGAAGTGAATCTACTATCTCTATCGTAAATAATAGCTATAGGAACACCATGTAGTCGTACGATCTCCCTAATGTAGGTTCTTGTGAGCTTCTCCATTTTGTCTGTTTCTTTGATGGGTAGGAAGTGTGCGGATTTGGTCAATCTGTCGACGATGACCCAAATGGTATCAAGCCCACCCGTTGTCTTGGGTAGCTTCGTTATGAAATCCATAGTGATCCACTCCCACTTCCACTCAGGTATCTCCGGTTGCTGGAGTATACCTGACGGTTTCTGGTATTCGACCTTGACCTTAGCGCAAGTAAGGCATTTACTCACGAAGGTAGCAATCTCAGCTTTCATGTTAGGCCACCAGTATGACTTCTTGAGATCCAGATACATCTTATCTGAACCTGGGTGGACGGAGTATCGAGTGTTGTGTGCTTCCTTCATGACCAGGTCTCTGAAACCACCATGTTTCGGTGTCCAGATCCGGTCCATGAGATATAAGGCTCCGTCACCCTTGACTTCCAGGTTCTTATCCATTCCTCGCAGGGATTCTCCCGCTACGTTTTCAGGTTTCAAGGCTTCGAGTTGAGCCTCCTTAATTTGTGCGGGTAGATGCGAATGGATAGTCATCGTTAATGACTTGACTCTTCGACCAGAATATTCTTTCCGACTTAGGGCGTCTGCTACTATGTTGGCTTTACCAGGATGATAACGAATTTCACATTCGTAGTCATTGAGTAGCTCGACCCACCGTCGTTGTCTCATATTGAGCTCCTTCTGGTTGAATATGTGCTACAGGCTTTTGTGGTCTGTAAAGATGGTGCTCTTTGTACCATACAGGTAGTGTCTCCAGATCTTTAGGGAAAACATAACTGCCCCTAATTCGAGATCGTGAGTGGTGTACTTGACCTCGTGTGTCTTCAGCTGTCTTGAGGCGTAGGCGATTACCTTACCTCGTTGCATCAGAACACAGCCGAGCCCTTGGTTTGACGCATCGCAATAGACCACAAACTCTTCTGTTCCTTCGGGGAGGGACAGTATCGGTGCAGTACACAAGGCTCGCTTCAGGGTTTGGAATGCCTTCTCTTGCTTCTCTTCCCAGTCAAAGGCCACGCCCTTCTGGGTCAATGTCGTAAGAGGTTTTGCAATTCGAGAGAAGTTTTGAATGAACCTGCGGTAGTAGCCAGCGAGACCTAGAAATTGACGAATTTCTGTAGGTGTCTTTGGTGCTGACCAGTTCTCAATGGCTTTAATTTTGGAAGTTTCCACGTGGATTCCCTCTTCGCTAACCACGTGTCCTAAGAATTCGACTCTTCGGATCCAAAATTCGCATTTAGAGAACTTCGCATAAAGTTTCTCTGATTGTAAGGTTCCTAGGACTTGTCGCAAATGATCGCTATGCTCCTCCTTAATTCGAGAGTTGATAAGTATATCATCAATGAAGACGATGATGAACTGATCCAAGTAAGGACGGCATACTCTATTCATTAAGTCCATGAATACTGCGGGCGCATTGGTCAATCCGAATGGCATCACTACGAACTCGTAGTGTCCGTAACGAGTTTGGAAGGCTGTCTTCGGGACGTCCTCCTCAAGCATTCGTAAATGGTGATACCCGGACCTCAGATCAATCTTGGAAAAGTAGCTCGCCCCTTGCAGTTGGTCAAATAAATCGTCTATGCGAGGAAGAGGGTAACGATTCTTGACGGTAAGCTTGTTGAGTTCCCTGTAATCGATGCACATACGGAACGATCCGTCTTTCTTCTTTACGAACAAGACTGGTGTTCCCCAGGGTGAGAAGCTTGGTCTTATAAAGCCCTTGCTGAGCAGTTCGTTAAGTTGACCGGACAGTTCTTGCATCTCAGCAGGTGCTAGACGATAGGGCGATTTCGTTACTGGGGTCGCTCCTGGAATCAAGTCGATTCGGAACTCGACTTGACGTTGCAGAGGTAAACCTGGTAGTTCTTCAGGGAATACGTCGGGGAAGTCGCGTACTACGGGGAGGTCTTTTTGGTCTTTTGTTTTCCAGCTCGTATCTACAACATGCGCCAGGAATGCACGATATTCCTTACGCAAGTACTTTTGGGCTTGAATACTTGAGATGATACGAAGGCTTTTACTGGGTTTGTCTCCTTAGATCAACAAGGTTTCATTATTCGGTAGATTCAGGCGGACTGCTTTTTCGAAACACAGAATCTCGGCCCGATAAAGACTCAGCCAGTCCATGCCTATGATGACGTCGAAACTCTGGATGGCTACTGGTATGAGGTCGATAGGGAACGAGTGATTATCTAGCGTGAGGGAACAAACTATGTAGATCTCGTTAGAACTTTCTGTCTTACCGTTAGCCATTTCTACGACGAAGATTTCTTTTAGTGTTTGCGGTGATTGTTTAAGTAGGTGTTTGAATTTTTGGTTTACGAAGCTTCTTTCCGCTCCACTATCGAATAGGATACACGCATAAGAGTTATCGAGAAGGAACATACCCGTGACTACCGTGGGGTCTGCCACGGCCCCATTGTGGCCAATAGCAAGTAGTCTTCCTGCTCCTCACGCATTCCCAGGTTTAGGGCAGTTTCTTTTGAAGTGCCCTGTCTCACCGTAACCGTAGCAGGCTTGACTCATTCGGTACTGGGAACCTGGGTGATGGGTTTGGGTTGTGCTCTGCAAAACCGGGCGGTATGGCCCTTCCGGTCGCAATTAGTGCAGTGCATCTCACGGCAGGGGCCGTTGTGATGGAAAGAGCACTTAGTGCACTTGGGTAAGTTCCCTGCATATGTGTTGGCTGGTACAGGGGCAGCAGGAGTAGTGGCAGCATGGACAGCCACCGTTTGTTGTTTCTTGGAAGGGTGTGGATTGGATTTGCCCTTCTTTTGTTCCCAACGCCTCTTCTTGTTGTCAGACGCGTTGGTTGGTGCGGAGGTAGTAGTTGTGGTTGTTGTTTGAGTAGAAGGAGTTTCGTGGTCGATGAGCCTTTGGGTCAATTCCTTGGCACTTTCAAAGGTCGCAGGGTTGGATGCTAGAACATTCCCACGATACGGGGGCACCAAGCCCCAGATGTATCTCTCGATATTTTTGTTTTCGGTGGGGACCATATTAGGACATAGAGCCACCAGGTCGCAGAACCTGGTTGTATAAGCCACTATGTCGGAACCCTGCATTTTGAGGTTCCAGAGTTCCTCCTCGAGTTTCTGAATTTCGCCCCTCGAGCAGTACTCCCTTGTCATAAGGTCCTTCAGTGTGTCCCAGCCCATGGCGTTGGCTGTTACCAGTGAGAGTGATTTGACATGGCCATTCCACCATGTCAGGGCCCTTTCGAGGAAGGTTCAAGCAGCGAACTTTATTTTGCTTCCTTCAGGGCATGAGCACATCTCGAAGATTGCTTCTGTTCTCTCGATCCATTGGGACAGTGCAAGGATCCCTCCGGTTCCATTGAAGTATGTAGGTTTGCAGCTGATGAAATCTTTATAGGTGCACTCACGTGCACGTGGTTGGGTTTCACCATGGCCAAAGATAGTGCCCATTCCACCTCCACCGGCGCCACCATAATTTACTTGAGCCATGGTCACATTTACAGCTGCGGTCATAGCTGCTTGGAACATAACCGCATCGAACTGCGGAGAAGGTGGTGGTGGTGGAGTTTGAGTTGCAGGTCTGCCCCTGGTCGGACGAGGACGAGGCGGCATCTTTTACTGAAAATTGATAGAGATGATGATAATAGTAAGAATCGATTGTGAGTATGATGAGTGTGTTCCATGGATTAAATCGCCACAGTCCAAATATCAGATAGATTCATAACAATAGAGTAGGGAAATGCAAAAGCACAGCCTTTACCATAGATTAGACAACTGCCAATATTACTGGTATTAATGATGTACAATGAGTTCAGGTAGAATGACCTAACAATAGGTCTTACATTAAACCATAAAGGAAAATGTTGGCAGTTTAGTAGTCTAGTTAGAGTACTTTCAAGGTTAGGAATGTTTACAGACAAGTGAAACAGAGATACTGAAGAGGAAGGCTATTCTTTTAAGAAGAGAGAGGATGAGCAGATAATCTTCCACTGGCGACGGGCACCCCTTTGGGCTAACCCTTAAGTCAGCCTTAGTATTTATGCGAGAATGGAGAAAGAATATTTAGTAGACTTACTAACCTAAGATACTTATAAGATGGTCGTTATTAGTTGACTCAATACTTGCATAGTGCATACCAATTACATGCAACCAAAGCAGGATAGACCTTCGAATAGGTGACCCTAACTCTAAATCCACAACCAAACAAGGAACAGGAGATAAAGCAAAGATCACAGATTCTGAGTCTATAGCGCCTTAGTCGCATGTAACCTTATAGTATCCACTTAGCAACTATTGCCCTACTAGTAACGACCTTTTTAGTTCTCACATGTGTAATCTATAGTAATGCAGAATACCCCTATGGTACTTTGTTCTAATGCTCTCGTTGTGGTAGTGTTGGTAAGTTTTTAGACTTGTTGCAACATGACAATCATTCTTAGGAACATGCTAGTCACTCCTCAGAAAATATAGTGATCAGGCTATATCCCCTTAGGTTTGACTATATGTCTCTAAACCTAATTGTGATGTCCAACAATCATACTACTTTTGTTCTGTTCTAGTATGATACTGACCCTGGTATGAATAGTTGTATATATATACTTAATTAAATATTTTATTATTAAAAGTATATATTCTTGGTCAGAGTGTTTTAATCCCGATGTGTTTATAGTTCGTATATCTTTTATGGGTTGATATACTTGATTCACTATAAACAGTGCTCTGATAGCAATCTGTCACATCCCAAAACCGAGAACGGCGGAAACATTCTGGGGTGGAGGACGTCATGTACAGTATCATAACAATGCATAATTGTAAAGACAAGCAACAACATCCATTGCATTAATATAATAATTGTAATACAAGCGTGTTCTGTATAGTTTGTAAGACACCAAAAGTATACTCAAAATAAAAGATGAGTCTTGTATGTGCTCCATCTTCTCAAAAGCTTCATCTATACCTGTCTACTGATGACCTGAGAATACAAGTTATTTTGAAAGCGAGTATCAGCATAAAGCTGGTGAGTTCATAAGTATTTAGTGTCATTGCTTGTATAAAAATGTTAGTAACAATGTAGTGTAGTAATTGATTTCAAATGTTTTTGGAAATAGTATACTCCCTAGAAAACCCTATGTTTTCCAGTAAAAAGGTAGCCTTCTACCAAGACCCGATTGTTTGTATAATTGTTCTTTTGTAAATGTAGGGGTTTTTCCCCAGTGAAAACTATTAGTATAAAAATATAGTTTACTTAACGAGTATGTGACTAAGTCACAAAGTAATGAAATACAGACTCCAGGTGGTACTGAATGAACAATACGCCTCAAAAAGTCCATAGTAGTAATATGTAGACTCCAGGTGGTATGCCTCGAAAAGTCCAAAGTAGAAAATATGTAGACTCCAGGCGGTACGCCTCGAAAAGTCCAAAGTAGAAAATATGTAGACTCCAGGCGATACGCCTCGCAAAGTCCATTTTTGCCTTAAATCCTTATTTAGTTAATTTAAGGTTTGAATGTGAACTCGTATGTAACCATGCTGATCGACGGCTGAATAACTGATGACCTTCCAGGTCACACGTAGAATGGTGACATTTTGTCACCCCTGGGCCTTATCGGCTCGGACTGTAGTTAGCAGTCAGGATGTGGGAGTGTCTGTCCCGTATAGATCTATACACATAATGCCCGCTCTCCCTCCAGGAGACTCTGGTTACACGGTGATAGCACAATGAAGTGTCGTATCGAGAAGTAGTATATCACATTTTGTTTTAGAAATTTAATGTTCGTATAGTGTATAGTTTGTTCTCTTGTATAGTGTATTGTATATTCTCTTGTATAGTGTATAGTATGTTTCGTTACTCAATGTAGTACTTATGTAGTGACTCATAAAGGTACTGACTCTTGTATGGGTCGTTGTAATAGTAGTAGTAAGTAGAAATCCCTTAACTATACCTATAATAGTTAAATAGTAAGGTTGTTTGGATGCCTTTGTTACACAGATGTATTGAACTGAAGTGAAAGCCTTTATATCAAACATATATATATATATATATATATATATATATATATATATATATATATATATATATATATATATATATATGATATATAATTAAGAATTCAACGACATTCGGACGGATAACAGGATACCCTAAGTCAACAACCAAACAAGGAACAGGAAGTAAGGTGTGCTATCAGTCCTAAGTCCTTCAAGTCTTACTTATATAAATATACTGGTGTAGATATTGATTTGAAAGTATTACAAATATAAAAGAGTTTGAAAACAGTTTTAGCATCAAAAGAGTTTAGTAAAAAGGTTTGAAAGCTTGAAAATCCATAAGTTTGATAGCAATTTGAAAGTGGTAGTAAATCTTTTTGTTTGTTCTAGTTATTAATCACATGCGATTAAAGCAATAACTACAAATGTTCAACTTGTATTTTCCCCCCCCCCCCATAAAAGCATTTAAAATCATTTAAAAGGTTAATTAAGGGGTATGAACTCACCTGCAGTGAGTAGATTGGATGGAAGTGCCGGGTAGGATGCTTGGTGTCAAGTGAGGACTTGAACACACACACGGATCCTATGTAACATGTAGTGATACATAAATGTATCTAATTAGTCATTTAACAACTAATTAATCAAGTAAAGACCTCCTAATACATGGAAACACTTTGTTTTAAGTGCTAGGAGTGCTAAAGGGTTGCATCTAAGGAGAGTATGGCCTCACATTGGAGTTTACTCCTCAATTGGTAACCCTATATGTGTTTACGGTTTCTGGACCATTTCCCCCATGAGTTTATGGCCGTAAACTCATGGTAATTGGTGCATTTGTGAGCTTTAAGGTCTTATACCCCTCAAGGAAGTGTTCTAGGTTTGAATCAATGGATTAGGAAGGGTCTAGGGCACAAAAGGGACCTTCTTTGGAGTTTACGGTCCTTGGACCACCTTTGAGAGTTTACGGTCGTAAACACATGTGTTTACGGTCGTAAACCCATGAGTTTACGGCCGTAAACTCATGGTCACTCCAACCATTTCGTGTTTTGGTGTTTCCAGCTCATGCATGCAAGGTTCTAGTCCAATATCCAAGCCTTAGGAGGTGTTAGGGGCACTTAAACACCATTAGATGGTGTTTACGGTTCAAGGATATCCCTTGACCATAAACATAAGTGTTCTTGAGGGTTTTTGATGTTCTTCATGGGTTTAGCAAGTATTCTAAGCAAGTAACTAGTTAGGAAGAGTGTACTTACTTATAGGAAGCTTGTAAGAGTGTTTAAGGGCCAAGAACACTAGTGTGTGTTCTTGGTGTTCTTGGTGTTTTGAAGAACACTTGAAGATCTAAGTAAAAATGAAGGATTCATGGATGAAATGATGTATAAACACTAGATAAGGTTTTATAACAACAAACCAAGTGAAGAAGAACTTACATTTTGGAAGATTTGGAAGAAGTGTGTGATGATACTTGAGAGAAAAGTGGTGGGTGTTCTTGAACTTGAAGGTGCAAAGTGAGGAAGTGAGGGAATAAGGGTAAATTCATGCCTTAAGCATGAATTCATGGTCAAGAGGGAGTTTACGGCCCAAACTCCCCAAGTTTGTCCGTAAACACCTTGTTAAGGTGTTAGAATGTTAAATTGTTACACCTCACTCATAACGATATTTCCTTTTATTTAATCGTTTGACGAAAATAAAATAAAACACCCAAACGGACTTTAAACCGGCTAAAATACTCCAAAAATGAATTTAACTATTATTTGTAGTGTTTTACTGTAGAGTTTATACAAGTGAAAATTTCGGGTTGTCACAATTGTTCCTTCTACAATCACTTAGTTTATACTAGCTATATATAACCTAATATCGAACAGACAGTTGAATGGGTGAATCTGCCCTAAGCCCACAACCAAACAAGGAACAGGAAGTAAGGCGGAAATCACACATTCCACTGCCTATCATATATTATTTATATAACTCTGATGTATAAACTAAGGGATTATATATTTAACCATTAAAGGTCCTCTATGTTATACTAGTTTGTAAATAAGTGTTGAACCTTTTGTAAATATTTTCCTAGTTCCACTTACTCTATTGTAAAACATTGTTTTCAGTAATAAATGTTATTGTTTTCAGAAAGTTAAATCGAAAACTGTGTACCTTTAAAAATAACGATGTTTATCATAGAAAATCCTATATTTTCTATAAAACTGATTTGTAGTCTTAATCGTTCCAAGAACGAAAAGCACAAGTATAATTACCATACTTAGTTTAATGATATCTAGTTTTATTTATAAGAAAAACTAGCTGAAGATGTGTTTGCCCTTAAAACTCAATGTGACGATACTACCCTCCTATGATCACATAGTACATATGAGTTGTATATAACCGAGACCGAACAGATAGTTGAATGGGTGAATCTGCCCTAAGCCCACAACCAAACAAGGAACAGGAAGTAAGGCGGAAATCACACATTCCACTATTTACCGGACTTCAATTTTATCTAACCCTATTGTGTATACTGAGTAATCACATAGTTAATATCCCTTGAGATTGTTTAAGAAAAAGTACATTACTACGTAAATATATCGTTGTTTTATCCTTGTGAGTTCTTATAACCATACTAATATGATGGATATCCTGATATAAAATGAATCGTTTGTCAATATCAAAAATGACGTTTGTCACCCAGAACGAATGTAGCTAATAGTCAGGGCGCGGGATTGTCAGTCCCATATAGATCTATACACAAACTCACGCTCTCCCTCCAGGAGACTCTGGTTCATAAGGCTGGACTTCCATTGGTACTTACGTAAGTACACGAAGACGTGTCTCACAATTAGCTTCAGCGAATTTACAAGTAACAATGTGAAAACCTTTTTATAAATAACAAGTAATTTTGTAAAAAGATCCCTTCTCCATAAACTATACTTATTATAGGTTACAAGTTTATTTCCATGTTTTAACTTTGACTTTGTAAAATAGTTCATGTGATCCATAAACTATACCTATTATAGTTTATAAGTTTATTTCCATGTTTTAGCAAGTTTCATGTTTAAATACATATTAATGGTAAGAAAAACATAATAAGTACATTCTATTTTAAAACACAAAATTTCTTGTGTTTTACTTGTATTCCCCCCTAAAAACATTGAAAAGACTTGGAAAAATATTGGGGTATGAACTGACCTTATGTGTAGTTTTGACTAGATATCGAGACGAAAGCGGTGACCTTGGGGCTAGAATACAGAAAAGTGATCGTATCCTACGAGTATTTAACACACAATTATGTGTGAATTATAATAACTAATGGCTTGAAGTATTGTATAAACACAAAAATGAAGAGTACTTACTTAATCTTATAACTATGTTAAGTTAAAGATCTCCTGACGCTTGTAATAGAAAGGATGAAGTTTGAGACTTGAGAGAGAATTGTGAGGAAATAGTTTACTGGGTGTGAGAAGTGTAACAAATAATTTCTATTATGAATCTTAAGTATGAAGGAACTCTTGAGGCGGTGAATGTAAGTTTAGGAAAGTGTGTCAAAGGGATCAACATTGAGGTTTTCGGCCATAACTTAATATGGAGGGAAGTAAATTTGGTCATGGTGGTCCAATAGAAAGTGAATTTGGTCTAGGCTATGCAAATGGGGTGAAATCGATTTCTTGGTCAAATGAAGAAAGGGAATTAGGTCATAAAGTGGAGGCCATAACCGAATTCCTTGTTTCTAAGATGCTTAAAACCGAATTCTACTTGCTTTTGATTTCCTTGACCGATTTCATGGTGCTTCTAGATGTATGGACCGAATTCTCTTTGTTTAAGGTGTTTATTTATGTTTTAAACTTTATCCTTTTGCCAAACTTGAAGTATACTACCCTAAACTAACTTAGGCTTTAATCCATGCTAAGTTGTAACCTTATAAACAAGCCCTAAAGGCTATAGAGGATACAAGGCAACAAGGGTTGCAATGTAGATTCACTTGTGCTAGGTTAGGGTTTGGAATTTGCTAGGTTTAAAATTTCGGATTGTGACATCATCCCCCCGTTAGAGGGAATTTCGTCCCAAAAATCGAATTCTGAGTGGTTACTCATGAATTAGGGAAAGAGGTGGGTACTTCGGTTCCATTTGATTCTCTTGTTCTCAAGTGAATTTAGATCCTCGCTTGGTGTTCCAGCGGATATTCACTTTTGTGTCTGTTGTTCCGATTGTTAGAGAGTGTGTGGGTTTGGCTTCTACGTTTATCCGTATGGTAGCAATTCCACTCATAGACTTTAGCAGTCTCCGTCCTGATGTTCATGACAGGACTCATACCTGGTTCATCTATCACAGTCTTTTGTATACAAGTTGTATATAATTAAGATTGAAAAGGCAGTCGAATAAATGATTCTTCTCTAAGCCCACATCCAAACAAGGAAAAGGAGTTAAAGCGGAATCATCATTTCTAAGCCTGTAGAACCTTAATTATGTACCACTCTCGCGTATACACTTAACAGTGACAGATTAACCGCATTGGTCCTCATTATTGAACTGGATGTACTGTGCAAGTGGTATTCCTTGGGGGTCTACTGAGGGTACTTCGGGAAAATTATGGACTCTCGTAACATTTTCGGTGTTGTTCGCTTCAAGTTTCTTGTCTACAGAGTGAGTTACGAAGACGTGGTACCCCTCGCATGGGTATTTCTGAGTTTCAAAGCGAGAGACGATACAAAGGTTTGTGTTAGGTTTGTCGTTATAGATTGAAATGATTTCATTAGACGGTTGTTTAAGGCGAAGGTTCTTTTCGTATCACAAGAAGTTGGTATGGTGAGGACTAAGCCAATCCATTTCTAAAGACGACATCGGAACTTCTTATCGTAACAGATGTTAGTTTTATCATTGTTATTACTACTGCGAACATGAACTATTCTATGTATATGTTTCCAGTGTTTTTAGTTTTATCCTTGTTATTACTACTGCGAACATTTTGTACCGCATTTAGCGAGTACTAGCAGTACGAGTGTTCTGATAATCGAAAATGATGCACTTTCATAAAATAATCCCTAACAGGTCTTTCTATAATCGCTTGGTGTATACAAGTTATGTATAATTAAGATTGGAAAGACAGTCGACTGAGTGACTCTGCCCTAAATCCACAACCAAACAAGGAACATGAAATGAGGCGGAATCACTCACTCTAAGCCTACAAATCTTAATTATAAATGACCCTAATGTATACACTAAACCATCATAGCTTACCTGCAAGGGTTCTTAGTTTTTATATGAATGGTATGTGTTATTCGGACGAGATTATAATTTATAATAAAAAGTTTTAAGTTTTAAATATTTTTATTGGGAAAATGTACAGGGGTTCCAGGATAGTCTCTCTTGTGGTAATCATCAGTATTCTTCCATCTTCACCGGAGTTCTTTGTTATTGGACAATCCTTCTTGAAGTGTCCAGTTTCGCCACACTTATAACAGGCCTGGCTTACTCTAATACCGGGAACCTGGGAGATTGGTTGTGCCGGTACCCTACAGAAATAGGTAGTGTGCCCAGTCCTGTTGCAGTTCTGGCAATGCATCTTCCGGAAAACTCCGATATGATGAAAGTTACATTTGTTACATTTCAGAAGGCTTCCAGCATATCGACTAGCGGATGCTGGAGTGGCAGGTGTCGTGGCAGCATGAACAGTAACTATCTGTTGTGTTTTCGAGGCCTCTTGTGTTAGATGTCTTTTCTTCTTGTTCTTGGACTTTCTCTTATTGTCGCCCTTTTTTGTTGGCTCAGGAACGGGGTTCATTATTCCTTGTTGAACCCCATGGTCCACGAGTGTCTGTGCCAAACGCTTGGCACCGTCGAACGTGAGAGATTTTGCAGCTATCACATTTCCTTGAATCTGAGGAGATAGTCCCCAGATGTATCTCTCTATCTTCTTGCTCTCTGGGGTAACCATCCCGGGGCGTAGTACCACTAGATCACTGAATCTATCAGTGTAGGCTACTATATCTGAACTTATCATGGTAAGCTCCCACAGTTCTTGCTCCAATTTTTGCACTTCGCCCCTCGGGCAGTACTCCTCTAGCATCATTGTTTTTAGGCTTTCCCAGCCCATTGAGTTAGCCACTGTAAGGGTCAGTGACTTGACATGGCCATTCCACCATGTCAGGACCCTATCGGAGAAAGTGCAGGCAACAAACTTGACTTTTCTCCCTTCTAGGAACGTGCAAATTTCGAAAACTGATTATGTTTTCTCGAACCATTACATTAGAGAAATGAATCCCCCATTTCCATTAAAGGATTTGGGTTTGTAATTCATGAAGTCATTATATGTACACTCCCTTGGGTGTCCGTGGCTATTTCTGTGGTTAGATGCGTTAGCACCACTTCCCGTCCCATTGGTACCACTTGTGTTGATATGAGACATGGCGGCTGTTACGGCGGCAGCCACCGTAACCTGGAACATAGCAGGGTCATATTGTGGAGGTGTCGGTGGTGGATTTGTTGTTGTGTTGTTATTACGCCTGATATATCTACGAGGCGGCATTTTTCTGTCATAAAGTTTAAAGATGAAAGGTTGGTAAGATATCGGTAGTGGTTATAAATCGAATGTCATACGAACTAGGTTATTGTAGTTTGAGTGTATCATGCTCCGAAAGTGTTTTGTAATCAATTCATAATAGAAGTTTTATGTGAAAAATAAACTTATGAATTTTCAATAGAGACTACCCTCACTTAAATTTTTGTGACTTGATTTGCAGTTATTAGTTGTGATGAAAGACGTGATAAACCTAACACATAGTGTGAGTAGTGTAGTCACTGACTCACTAGGATAAATTAGTTTCTTAGTTATTAGTATGACTTATAAGGTGCTCTCTAGTTTGTTTCTGATAGGGTAAGGTTTGTTAACAATGTATTTAGTGCCTTTCTCTTCGTTTGATTCTTTCTCAGAATCCTCCTTGTGAACCCTCTTTTGGTTCTGCCTCGACTCCTCTATTGGTTGTTTGTGATGTCTAGATGTGTCGGATGTGCATGAATGGGAGTGTCTAAAGAATCTATGAGATTAATAAAACATTTCTATTAAAAATTAAATTTTACGAAGATGATTCTTACCGAGTCTTTCAATAATCACGTAATGTATACAGATTATATATAACCAAGATCATATAGACATTCGAATAAGTGATCCTACTCTAAGACCACAACCAAACAAGGAACAGGAAGTAGAGTGAAAAATCACCAATTCTAAGTCTAGAAAATCTCAATTATATATAACCTTAATGTATACACTCGGTAATTATAGCTTTACTAGTAAAGGTGTTTTAGTTTTCACATAAGTTAGTTATAGTATTTAAAATACTCTTTAATATTTTTAAACTTTATGTTTTGTTCTAGCATTTCTTTGTATATAGGGTTGGTAAGTTTTAGACTTGTTGCAACACCACTATCACTCCCAAACTCATGTTGGTCGTATCTTAGATAAATATAGTTGATCAGGCTATATTTATCCCAGATATGATTACATAATTGTCTAGGTTTGACTGTAGTGTCCAACATCCAAATACTTTTATTTTGTTCTTCTTGTGATACTTGTTCTAGTATATATATATATATATATATATATATATATATATATATATATATATATATATATATACATATATATACTTTTATAGAATATTGTTATATTTTAAAGTATAATTCTTGGTCAGAGTGTTTTAGTCCCATTGTATTTATAGTTGTATATTTTTTATAGGTTGATATACTTAGTTCACTATAAACAATGCTCTGATACCAATCTGTCACACCCCAAAACGGAACGGCGGAAATGTTCGGGGACGGAGGACATCATGTTAAGTATCACAACACATGCATCATAGTAATCAAAGTAACAACAACCATCGTATTAATAATATAAAGTTTACATTATGTTCAAAACATTTCATGATTTACATTATAACAAAAGATAAAATGTAATGATCCGTCTTCGCAACACTTGAGAGGGTACCTGTCTACTAACGTTCCTGAGAATACAAGTGGATCGAAGAAGCGTCAACATTAAAGTTGGTGAGTTCATAAGTATTTTAGTTATAAAAAGTATACTCTTTGTTCTTCGGAAAAGTTCTGCTGTTCCTACAGAAAATCCTATATTTTCTTAATGAATAATATGATCATAATGGTTGCTTCTGCGATCATTTAGTGAATACAAATTATATATAATACAAATCGAATAGACAGTTGAATGTGCGAATCTTCCCTAAGCCCATAACCAAACAAGGAACAGGAAATGAGGCGGAAGTCACACATTCCACTGCCCATCGTATCTTTATTATATATAACTCTATCGTTTTCACCAAGTAATCACAGAATTAACATTAATGATTCTTTTAGATATGATGAATGTGTTTCCTTTCGAAAATCCTATATTTTCTTGGTAAAATGGTAACCACAATAGTTCCTTCTACAATCACTTAGTTTATACTAGCTATATATAACCTAATATCGAACGGACAGCCTATCAGATATTATTTATATATAAATCTGATGTATAACCTAACAGATTATATATTTAACCATTAAAGGTCCTTTATGTTATACTAGTTTGTAAATAAGTGTTTAACCTTTTGTAAATATGTTCCTAGTTCCACTTACTCTATTGTAAAACATTATTTTTAGTAATAAATGTTATTGTTTTCAGAAAGTTAAATCGAAAACTGTTTACCTTTAAAAATAACGATGTTTATCATTGAAAATCCTATATTTTCTATAAAACCGATTCGTAGTCTTAATCGTTCCAAGACCAAAAAGCACAAGTATAATTATCATACTTAGTTTAATGATACCTAGTTTTATTTATAAGAAAAACTAGTTGAAGATGTGTTTGCCCTTAAAACTCGATGTGACGATACTACCCTTCTATGATCACTTAGTACATACGAGTTGTATATAACCGAGACCGAACAGACAGTTCAATGGGTGAATCCGCCCTAAGCCCACAACCAAACAAGGAACAGGAAGTAAGGCGGAAATCAGACATTCCACTGTTTACCGGACTTCAATTTTATCTAATCCTATTGTATATACTGAGTAATCACATAGTTAATATCCCTTGAGATTATTTAAGAAAAATTATATTACTACGTAAATATATCTTTGTTTTCTCCTTGTGAGTTCTTATAACCATATTAATATGACGGATATCCTGATATGACATAAATCGTTTGTCAATATCAAAAATGACGTTTGTTACCCAGAACGAATGTAGCTAATAGTTAGGGCGCGAGATTGTCTGTCCCGTATAGATCTATACACAAACTCACGCTCTCTGTCACACCCCCAAACCAAGATGGCGGAAATGTTCGAGGGCGAATGACTTCATGTATAGTATCATAACAATTGCATCATAGTAATCAAAGTAAACACAACCATTACATTGAATATATATATATAATAAGTGTTTACATGAGTTTGCTACATATTTTTATACATCTAAAAGTAACAAAAGAAGTACAAGACTCCATATGCTCCGTCTTGCTCAAAAGTCTGTCGAGGTACCTGTCTACTGATTTCTTGAGAATACAAGCGGTTTTGAAAGAGAGTATCAGCACAAAAACTGGTGAGTTCATAAGTATCTTTTTGTAATAGAAACATGTTAATGAATCAGCGAAAATGTTTGTATGGTTCCAAGAAAATCCAATATTTTCTTTAGTAAGAGTGAGATATTATCAATTTCATCTATAACCACTTAGTTCATGCTAGCCACGTATAAACCAATAATGAACAGACAGTTGACTATGTGGGTCTGCCCTATGTCTACAACCAAACAAGGAACAGTAAATGAGGCGGAAACCACACATTCCACAGTCTATCAAATATGATTCATTTGTAACCCTGATGCTTAAACTATGGAATTATAAAATTAACTATGAATGTTTTTACTATATTCTGTTGTAGTATAGAAGAAACGTTAGTTTGTATGTCTAGCTACTATCAACCGTAGTATGTGACTATTCTTGTACAAAAACCTTTGTATAGTATGTTCTATATGAAAACCCTAGTTATTATCAATATGTATAGTATTTTATTTCTCATAAAGAAACTATGTATTTTCCATACTTATACTAAATAATCATTGTTCATGTAATGTGTATTACAACATAAGTATATCGTTATGATCTACTTGCGAGTTTTATGACCATACTAAACTTGATATGGCGCGAATCGGGCACCAGTATCCTTTATGACTTTGTCACCCGTAGACCTCTCGGTCCTACTGTAGCTAGCAACAAGATGCGGGATAGTCAGTCTCGTATAGATCTATACACAAACTCAACGCTCTCCTTCGAGGAGACTCTGGATCATACGGGTAGTCTTCCAATAGTACATGTAATTGTACCCAAAGACGTGTCTCTCAAACTAGATTAACGACATTACAAGTAATAATACGAGAAAACCTTTTTATAAATAATGGAGAGATTTATAAAAAGATGTGTGTATGTATATGTATAACCATGTATTGAATTCCCAAACTATACCTACTATAGTTTGTGTGTATGTATGTATAACCTTGTATGAATCCCCAAACTATAGCTACTATAGTTTGTGTGTATGTATGTATAACCTTGTATGAATCCCCAAACTATACATACTATAGGTTGTGTGTATGTATGTATAACCTTGTATGAATTCCCAAACTATACCTACTATAGTTTGTGTGTATGTATGTATAACCTTGTATGAATTTCCAAACTATACCTACTATAGTTTATGTGTATGTATGTACAACCTTGTATGAATTCCTAAACTATACCTACTATAGTTTGTGTGTATGTATTATAGTTTGTGTGTTTGTATATGTATAATCATGTATTGATCTGAAAACTATGTGGTTAAGCTTGTAAATTGAAAATGTCCCTTATGCTCAGCATAATACATAAGGGATAAAATATCTAAATATTTTATAAAAGTATAGAAACTGTATGTTTGTATCGATTGCATATGTTTTAAGTTTATTGAAATCCTTTTGTATAAATTTCATAAAATCATTTAAGTTTGGCTTGTATTCCCCCCCCCCCTGAAAACATTAAAAACTCGGAAAAATGTAGGGGTATGAACTCACCTGCTGCGAGTGATGCGTAGGTAAGGTTGGTTGTAGGAAGCTAAGTGTCGAGTGAAGACTCGAGTATGCACCGATCCTATTTAGCATATAATGACATATATTTGTATCAAATTAGGGTATATCACAACTAGTTATGATAGAAAACCACCCTAGGGACTTGGAAACACTTGAAACTAAGTGTTGAAATCACATGTGATTAGATGAGGGAGGTGTACGGCCACACAAAGGTTTGTACGGCCATGGGTGTACGGTCCATGACGTGTACGGCCATGGATGTACGGCCCATGAGTGTACGGCCGTACACTCATGAAGAAGTGTGCATTTGAGGTGCTTTTAAGGTCCTAACTAGCATCAAGGATGTGTTCTAGGTCCCATTCATAGTTTAAATGAAAGTTTAAGGCCAAGAATGGGCATCAAAGAGGGTTTACGGCCCTATGAGGTGTGTACGGCCGTACACTTGGGTCTACGGACGTACACCTTCATGCTCTTGCTAAGATTGTCGATTTTTAAGATGAATAACAAGTGTTTCTAGTAGATAATAAGCATAGGAAGCAGTTACTCACGATTTTGGAAGCTTGATGAGGGTTTAAGGCCACCAAGAACTAGTGTGTGTTCTTGGTGTTCTTGGTGAAAGATGAAGATCTAACCAAAGATGAAATACATGGAATGAAAACATGGATTCATCACTAGATAAGATAATGTAACAACAATCAAGGTGGGAAACACTTACACTTTTGAAGACCTTGGAGAGAAATGAGATGATAGTTGAGAGAAAAATCTGAGTTCTGGGCTTGGGAGTGTGTAAAGTGTTGAAAAATGGCCAAGTACCACTTATATAGGGGGAGTGTACGGCCATGAGGGCGTGTACGGCCGTACACCCATGTATACGGCCATACACTCCTCTTGAAGGAGTGTTTGGCTCGATTTTGCTACTATGAACTTTGGTATCTCATTCTTATACTTTATCCTTGAATGTAAAAGACTTGGAATGCTCAAACAGACCCTAAACAATGCTAAATGATAGCAGAAACGAGTCTGACTTTGATTGAATTGAATGGCTCATACAAAAGAGAAATTTCGGGTTGTCACATCATCCCCCCATTAGAGGGAATTTCGTCCCGAAATTCAGACACTGAATACAAATCATGAACTCGGAAATAGATAAGGGTACTTCTGTTTCGTTAAATTTTCGCACTCTAAAGTGAATTCAGGTCCTTGCTTGGCATTCCAGCGAACCTTCGCTATCAGGATACGGCTTTACTTCATTTGTTTGAGCTCTCGGTCCATGATCTCTACTGGTTCTCCCACGGAGTTAAGGTTCTCGTCTAGTTCGATCTCATCTAGGGGAAATACAAGTGTCTTATCAGACAGACACTTCTTTAGGTTCGACACGTGGGAGACAGAATGTATGGGGGCTAAGTTCTCGGGGTAACGAAATTTGTATGTTACGGAATCGATCCTAGCGGGAATCTCGAATGGTCCTATGTATCTCGGATTTAGCTTTCGACGCTTTTCAAAGCGTATCGTGCCTTTTCTGGGTGAGACCTTCAAAAGAACACGGTTACCAACCTGGAACTCCAAAGGTTTTCGTTTCTTATCAGCACGACTCTTTTGCCTATCTCTTGAATATGGATCTGTGTTAATCTCTAAGTTTATAGTCGACCAATCGGACGAGTGGTAGTCCTGGAGGGTTTGCTGGGTATACTTCGGAAGGGTTTCGGAGGGTAAGGTACTCCTCGCATGAGTACTTCAGGGTCTAGAATATGAGAGAGGCGATTCATAGATCTATGTCAGGTTGTCGTTACGAGTGACAAGGGTCTAGGGTCTCGATAATCTGTCGGTTAAGGCGGTGGGTTTTCGTGACACACGAAATTTGGTATGGTGAGGACCACGCCAATCCATGACAAACGATGATAACGGACTCTTTACAGAGACCAAAGTTAAGCCAATTTGAAAGCAATCATCGCTATACGACGGTGTATCTTTAGTGTGTCTGACAATGTACTTTGTGTAAACGTTCTAGTGTTTTCTGTTTTCTCTTTGATGCTACCACTGTCACACTCGTATCGCGATGAGCGAGTACAAACAGTGAAAGTGTTTTGATAACTAGTAAAGACACTTTATATTATGATTCTTCTTGGTACCTCTATGATCGGTTGGTATATACAAGTTATGTATAATCAAGATGAATAAGACGATCGACTGAGTGACTCTACCCCAAATCAACAACCAGACAAGGAACAGTAATTAAGGTGGAATCACTCACTCTTAGTCTGCAACATCTTAGTTATACACAACCCTGATGTACATACTATGCCGTCATAGCTTACCTAAACGGATCCTTAGTTTTCTTATGGATGTTGTGAGGAGTGAATTATTTGTAATTACTTTTTAATTTCCCCAAATTTTAATATTAATATAGATTAAATCTTTAAGGAAATTTTATTTTGAAGATGTACCAAAAATCTCAAAAAGGGAGGGGGCTCCTCGTTGCTCTTATATGTCATGCTGTTACACTCCTCCTTCTCCTCCATCCTTTTTCTCCGTCGGACAGTCTCTCTTGAAGTGCACCATTTCACCACATGCATGGCATACTTGAATTATACTAGCATCGGTAGTTGAAGTGATGTGTTGAGTCGGGGTGTTACGGAAGTTAGCTTTTTCGCCATTTTTAGTCCTCGGACAATTTCTTTCGAAATCTCCAGGTTCGCCACAACTATAACAAACCTGACTCACTTCCGTGCCAAGAACTTGGGTGATTAATCGTGTCGGTACCCTGCAGAAACGAGTGGTATGTCCTTGTCTGTTGCAGTTCTTACATCGCAACTTGCGGCATCTTCCTACGTGGTGGAAGTTGCATCTCTTGCATTCTGGTAGATTTGCAGCATATTGCCGCACTGGCATGGGTGCTGGAGTGGCAGATGTTGTGGTTGTAGAAGTTGCCACATGTTGTTGTCTCTTGGCAAATTTTTGAGATAACTTGCGCTTCTTCTTGTTCCAGAATTTTCGTTTATTATTCTTAGGTTTGTGAGTTGGAGTATCATCCTGGCTAGGCCCTTGTCGGTTTCCTGGTGTGTTGCTACGGTTTGAAGTGTTGATACTGTTTCCATTCTCATTTGGATTGTTGGCATTGAATTGCGCCATGACACCCATGTGTACGGCCGTACACTCCTCTTGAAGGAGTGTTTGGCCCGATTTTGCTACTATGAACTTTGGTATCTCATTCCTATACTTTATCCTTGAATGTACAAGACTTGGAACGCTCAAACAGACCCTAAACAATGCTAAATGATAGCAGAAACGAGTCTGACTTTGATTGAATTGAATGGCTCATACAAAAGAAATATTTCGGGTTGTCACACACTCCCTCCAGGAGACTCTGGTTCATAAGGCTAGACTTCCATTGGTACTTATGTAAGTACACGAAGACGTGTCTCGCAATTAGGTTCAACGGATATACAAGTAATAATGCGAAAACCTTTTTATAAATAACAAGTAATTTTGTAAAAAGATCCCTTTTTTCAATAAACTATACTTATTATAGTTTATAACTTCATTTCCATGTTTTAACCTGGACTTTGTAAAATAGTTCATGTGATCCATAAACTATACCTATTATAGTTTATAAGTTTATTTCCAAGTTTTAACAAGTTTCATTTTTAAATACATATTAATGGTAAGAAAGACATAATAAGTAAACTATATTTTAAAACACAAAATTTCTTGTGTTTTACTTGGATCCCCCCCCCCCCCACTAAAAAGCATTGAAAAGGCTTGGAAAAATATGGGCGTATGAACTCACTTTATGTGCAATTTTGACTAGATATAGAGACGAAAGCGGTGACCTTCGGGCTAGAATACAGAAAAGTGATCGTATCCTACGAGTATTTAACACACAATTGTGTGTGAATTAGAATGAACTAATGGCTTGAAGTGTTGAATAAACACAAAAATGAATAGTACTTACTTAATCTTATAACTATGTTGAGTTAAAGATCTCCTGACGCTTGTAATAGAAAGGATGAAGTTTGAGACTTGAGAGAGAATTATGAGGAAATGGTTTACTGAGTGTGAGAAGTGTAACAAATGATTTCTATTATGAATCTTAAGTATGAAGGAACACTTGAGGCGGTGAATGTAAGCTTCGGAAAGTGTGTCAAAGGGATCACCATTGAAGTTTTCGGCCATAACTTCACATGGAGGGAAGTAAATTTGGTCGTGGTGGTCCAATAGAAAGTGAATTCGTTCTAGGCTATGCAAATCGGGTGAAATCCGTTTCTTGGTCAAAGGAAGAAAGGGAATTTAGTCATAAAGTGGAGGCCATAACCGAATTCCTTGTTTCTAAGATGCATAAAACCGAATTCAACTTGCTTTTGAGTTCCTTGACTGATTTCAAGGTGCTTCTAGAATGTATGGACCGAATTCTCTTTGTTTAAGGTGATTATTTATGTTTTAAACTTTATCCTTTTGCCAAACTTGAATTATACTACCCTAAACTAACTTAGGCTTTAATCCATGCTAAGTTGTAACCTTATAAACAAGCCCTAAAGGCTATAGAGGATACAATGCAACAAGGGTTGCAATGTAGATTCACTTGTGCTAGGTTAGGGTTTGGACTTTGCTAGGTTTAAAATTTTTTATTGTGACACAAAGACTGATAAACGTATCACCATCTGTAGTAATATGGAACCCATAAAACTTAGGTGGCATTCTAACTCTACTGGAACACCTAAGATGTAATGACTCGTCAATCGCTTCAACTACAATTTCTTGCTCAGGTTGAGTGCTAGTATTTTCAGAAGATCCTTCATCGTACGCCTCTTGAATTTCTTCAACATCAATTTTACTCCTAGTGTCCTCTTTCCATATGAGCTCTCTCTCTCTCTCTCTCTCGCTCTCTCTCTCTCTCTCTCTCTCTCTCTCTCTCTTTCTCTCTCCCTCTCTCTCTCTCTCTCTCTCTCTCTCTCTCTCTCTCTCTCTCTCTCTCTCTCTCTCTCTCTCTCACGCACGCGCACGTAAGAGTCCTTTTCGTGCTACGAAGAACACATTCTCACTAGGTCTGTAGAACAAGTATCCAAAAGACTTATGTGGGTAGCTGATGAAAATACATCTCTTACTTCAAGGTTCAAGCTTTTCATGAGTCTCTCGTCTAACGAAAGCTTCACAACCCCAAACCGTGATATGTGCCAACAAGGGAACTTTCCCTATCCATAGCTCGTGAGGTGTTTTGGCAACCTTCTTTTTTCGGTCAATATTAAGAATGTGGGTGGCAGTTTCTAAGGCATAACCCCATAAAGATATTGGAAGAGAAGCTCGACTCATCATGGAATGAACCAAGTCCAACAAGGTCTGATTACGCCTCTCAGCCACACCATTGAGTTGTGGTGCTCTAGGAGTAATCAATTGTGAAACTATTCCACATTTGTTGAGGTAGTCGTGGATCTCAATACTAAGATAATCACCGCCTCTATCAGATCTAAGCATCTCTATCTTTTTGGCCAATTGATTCTCGGCTTCTTGGTTAAACTCTTTTAACTTTTCAAAAGTCTCTGACTTGTGCTTGATTAAGTAGATATATCTATATCTGCTAAAATCATCAGTAAAAGTCACATAGAATCGATTTGCATCCCTTGTGGTGGATCCGAAGGGCCCACACACATCTGTGTGTATGAGATCAAACAATCCTTAACCTATTTCACAAGAACCAGTGAAATGTGATTTGTCATCTTCCCAAGTAAATAATATTCGCATGTATCATCTGACCTTAAGTCAAATGCTTCCAACACTCCATCATTTTGAATTTGGGCCACAAGCATGCTTTGTCTATACCATTAGACGAATCAATTTGAAATACATTATTACCTAAATTGTCTACACACATCATAGTTTCATACAGACCATCAGAAGGTAAAGCTTCAAAATAAAATACACCATTTTTAATAGAAGAAATAGATCCATTCTCATTATCAATATAATATCTAAAACCTTGTCTATTTAAAGCATGAAATCAAATGATATTTCATGTCATCTCTGACGAGTAGCAAGAATTATTCAAATCTAAACACAACCCACTACTAAGCACTAAGTTATAAACTCCAATCTTGGTAACATGTGACGATCTCCTATTGTCCATGATCAGGTTCAATCTCCCATACTCCATATCCTCACTTTTTCTTAGCACCTGCAAGTCAAAACAATTGTGAAAACCACATCCTGTATCAAGGATCCAAGATTGAGAATATGATGAGTTTTTAGATAAGATAGTGTAAATACCTGCAGAGGTTGGCTTCACTTTGCCGTACTTGATGTCCTTCAAGTATTTCGGTCAGCTTCGTTTCCAATGGCCCTTGTCCGTGCAGTAAAAGCAAGTTGCCTCCTTTGGGTTGGAAATGGGGGGAGCATCAGAACTTGATTTTCCTTTGGGCCCACTACTAGACGACCCAACATGAGACATTCCAGTGCAGTTCAGCTTAGGAGGACATTTCCTCTTTTTCTCTTGACCAATGGCTAAAACATGGGCAGCAATAGGAGTGGAGGCAACACTTTTTCCCTTCATTCCTTCTTTAGTTGTTTGTAGGAGGTTGTGCAATTGTGATAAAGTAGTTTCGTTTTTGTTCAAATGATAGGTCAACATGAACTGATCATAACAACTTGGCAGAGAGTTCAACACTATGTCGATTGCCAACTCTTCATGAAAATTCACATTTAGTTTGATGAGCCTATCCACGTATCGTTGCATTCTTGAAACGTGGTTGCTTATAGACTCACCATCCCTCATCGTGCACGCCATAAGGGACTTTACTGCCTCGCACTTTTCTTGACGAGCTCGCTTATGGTACTTTTCCATAAGGTCCGTGTTCATCTCGTACGACCAGTAATCCTCATAGTGTCTATGCAATTTTGGGGTCATAGTAGCCACCATGATGTAAGCAACTTTTCTTGCATCCTTTTAGTGTTTCTCGTAGGCAGCTACATCTTCAGGAGTGGCCTTTGTTTCATCGATCTCATCGAGTGGTTTTTCGAGGACATACTCTTTATCCTCAAAACAAAGTGCCATTTTGATATTGCGCATTCAATCATTGTAGTTGGTGCCATCAAATTGTACCTTTGGCAAATGTTCAATATAGAGAAGTAGTTGTTGTTGGAGGAGGAGGAAATAAAAGCATCATTAGGAGTAGACATCTAAAATAGTAGAAAAGAAAGTTTTAGTTAGATAAGAACAATCCTCAATATAACACCCAAATGAAATATCAAGGCTAGGATCCAACTAAATAATTCACAACTTAGAAAAGGGGTGTCGTAATCTAATTGTAAATTATATAAACGTAGGTAAATGACAAATTACCAATTTCACCATCAAAAAAGAAATTTGAATGAATTCAATTTTGAATGAAATTCCTAGATCATTTGAGATTCATTGAACTTTTAAATGGCATGATATTCTCTATTATGCTCTTCCATTTGGGATTGGGATACCGAGGATCACAAACAAGATGTGAATAACCATTCAGATTAGTTTGATACTCTCGATGCCATTTATCATCTCATTTTAATGTGTCGGTTAACCACACGCGCTCCATTAATCAATGATAATTTACGAGACACCCTTTGTGTCACAACTAGAAAATTTTGGGTCAAACCTAGTCTAAGGAGTCTTGAATACAAGTATATCCACAATGTAAGATATAACCATATTGCAATAAAACATTTGAAACTCATATAATCATTAAGTTTATAAGCTATATATATATATATATATATATATATATATATATATATATATATATATATATATATATATATATATATATATATAGAGGTATATGCATAAGCCTTGAAGAGCCTGATTGTAATTAACATTGACAAGCCAATAAAGAAACATATATTAAACAAATTTACAAAGGATTGTAACATGAAACCCCACCATGGGCGAAAACTACCTTGATGACTCCTGTGTTGGCCGAAAACACTAATAGAAAATGCTTTAGGATCATACACCCCCATGGTGGACCACACCTTGGCCGTAAACCCAAAAGGAAACCCATCCTAGGGTCCTAAACACATGTGTTTACGACCATGCTTGGATATTTTAATGTGTTCACGGATTGGAATAGAGAAAAAGCAAGCATATTTGAATTTAAGGTGTGTCATTTCACTCATTTCCAAGGCAAACAAAGTAAAACACATATTAACTATCAAATAACAAGGTATTATCCTCCAGTAATCTAAGCAAACATCAAGTCATCTTTCCTTCTTTTATATTGGATGAAAACCCTTTTCCCATATAACAATTCCCACTTTCACTTACTAAGAAATCCTAAATTTGCTCTCTGAGAGTTCAAGCTTCAAGTTCTTATGATACTAATTTCTTCAAGGCATTTCCTTAAACCCTCGTAAGTAATTCAAACTTGGCTAGTGATTGTACACCTTATCTTGTTAATTTCTTTTTATTTATACATAATATTATGTGTTGACAACTTCAGGGTATCATAATCCTCTAGAGTTCATCAAACACTCCAAGTGTTTTAGGCTCACAACCTTTATCTCATCTCTTCAACTATACACATCAACCACTCAAGGTGAGCTTCATACCCCACCCCTTTCAAGTTTTCATCCTTTATGGGGGGGAATACAAGTCAAGTCTTGTTTGAAATCTTTGGATATTTGCATGAACTTGTATGTTTATATGTCTATGTGTGTTGAAATCTTATTATTTTTGCTAACACTCCTTAAACTCGAGATTTTTACAAAGTCTAATGTTGTTGGAACAAAGTTATCTTTGTGTAGTTTCACATATTTAGGTATCATGTTGAAAATGGAACAAATTGCTAAGTAAAAATGACTTTAGTGTGTGTTGAAAGTCAAAAATAATTTCAAAGAAAATGTTATAACATATTCGGTTATAAAAGCTTGAAAGATGGTAAAATATGAGAGTTTACACTCAAAATGGTAAATTTTTGGATATATAGATTTTTACCACTAATACTTGAAAAATTGTTCAAACATAATAAATATCAAGGTCTTATGAAATTTTGTGAAAATTGTGACATGTTCTAGTCACAACAAAAATAGAGTATTTTTGGGTTACAAAACACTCAAACAAATTTTTGGTGTGTTAAAAACCCACCATAACACTTGAACATTTTACTAAAATATAGTTTTTATTAGTAAAACAATCGTAACGGGGTGTACTATTTCAAGTGTTTAAAAACTACAGTATTTTGTTATTTTTAGAACATATATTGCAAGTTGACAAGCCATTAGTAATTATTTATAAATATCGTTATAAATAATTCAATAAAATCGGCATGCAAAACAGAGTTTTACGAAGGTATATCCGTGTGTCATAAAACCGCAGTCATAAATTAACACTAAGAACGCCATAGGCATTATTCGATAAATTCACGTAAATTTTTGTTGAGGCTCTTGTGAGACACTCATTCACCATACCTACCTAGCGTACACCGTATGTCCTGTAGTTATAACCAGAGTCTCCTGGAGGGAGAGCGAGGTAATTGTGTATAGATCTATACGGGGTTGACACCCCCATACCTGAGTTGTTCGCTACAGCTAGACGGGCCAGTCTAGGGTGACAAGTATCTTATTAGAAACTGATGGCTGAAGAACGCCAAGACAGACGCTTTAGTAATATTTAGTATGGTTATAACGACTCACATAGAGAATAACAATATTATTTTAAATTTACGAAGAATTTACACTCTACTAGTTTTATAAAATACAAAACTACGTTTCGTCTATTTTGTAAACTAATTTCCCCTCTCCAGTCTTAGGGTTTTTAAGACCATGACTTTTTATATAACAGAAAATATAGGATTTTCTGGTAACACACTCTTTTCAAATGCAAACAAAGGAAAACAAATAACACGCATGCAATTATACATGGTTTTGAAACGAGACTCACAAACTACATTTTATAGAAAATATTGGATTTGCTGGAGTTTTACAACTTATTATAAACAAATATATTACAAAGTTTTTCTTACAAATATGATTATGAACTCACCAACATTCTATGTTGACTCTTTTCAAACGACTTGTATTCTCAGGGACTCAGTGAACAGGTACTTGAGCCTTGGATCTGGATATTTTACTACCTTTTTGAGACATCATACATTATGTTATTTTTGTGTAATCGATAAAAAAGTACAATATGTAAACAATGAATATTGGTATCTTATAATGTATTATGTTTGGTTGCTATGTCTCATTTATATTCAATTGTTATGATACTACACAATGACGTCATCCGCCCCCAGACGTTTCCGCCGCCCTGGTTCGGGGGTGTGGCAGGTTGGTATCAGAGCATTGTTTATAGTGAACTAGTATATCTAACCATACAAGATATACAACTATAAATACAAAGGGACAAAAATACTCTGACTAAAAGTATACTTTAAAAATTTAAATATTTTACCAAGTGTACACACATACATGCATATTAGAAAACAAGAAGAAGAGTTGGACACCGTGACTAAACTTAGACAGTTATGTAATCATATCTAGGGTAGATATATCCTGATCAACTGTATTTATTCGAGATACGACTAACATGTGTCTAGGAGTGGTCAAGATGGACAACAAATCTAAAACTCATCAACTATAATAAAAAAGGGTCTAAGAACAAAAACTAAAAGACATAAAAATACTATAGGAGTATTTTTAACATGCTATCTATTTTCTTGTACTTATATATTATCGTGCAGACACTATGGCTGGATTTCACCTTCCTGGGGACCCGTACTTCCCCAACCAGGGGAAGGAGGCTGGAATTAGGAGGATCCCGAGGAGGATCCGGAAGAGTTTGAGGAGGAGGACATTGACGAGGACATCAACGAAGATATCGACGAGGATGAGCAGGGAGATGAGGGTGACTCGGCCGCGGAGTCTGAAGTCATCAACCCACCCTACATGGCGAGAGTGTCAGCACACCTGATGGGCTACAATGGCCCTACGCCCCCGTGGGCCCTAGATATTGAGAGGTGGAGCCGATATCAAGGCCAGCGCCCACCATTCGGCATGGAGAGAGGTTTCTACAACCTCCAGCACGGAGGCCCGGCAGATCGCGCTCTTCCCGTTATGGTTCGAAGGACTATGGATATTGGCGATCAGGCACAGGTGACCGCTAACCAGATGATCCAGATGAGAGCCGCAGTGGAACGTGCGGAGAGGCACACTCAGGACCTCGTGAGAGAGTTTCAGGAGCGGCAGGTTGAGCTAGAGACGAGGGTCCGAGTCGCTGAGTGCCGATTGGCTGAGTATCAGGGCGCTTCTACCTCATCACAGGCACCACTCGGGACCACTCGTCGTGTGTAGGGCTCATCCTACCCTTTCTCTTCCCTTTATGTATGTAGGATCGACCCTACGTTTAAGTGATTACACTACTCGCAGGGTCGTTATGCTGTCAGATTTTTATTCTCTATGTAGTGTAGACCTTTCAAAGGTCAATTTTCATGCATTATGTACTAAAAGTTATCATTAATGAAACAATTATGTGTTTTATTTAGAGATGCACACAAAAACCGGTTTCACTATTCAAAACCGGATCCAATCCGAAACCGGATTGGGTCAAAACCGGTTTTGACCAAACCGGATCGGATCAGATTTTAAACCGGATTTTCAATCGAATCGTAATCCTATATTCCAAATCGGATTTGATATCGGATCGTAAACCGGATTCGCTAAAAACCGGAAAATCTGCCCCAAAATCCGATTAAAACCTACTAAAGTCGGTTTCAACCGGTTTCAAATCGGATTAGAATCGGGTTCGGATTTTGACCGGATTCGGATTGGATTTTGACCGGATCCAGATCGGATTTTGAACGGATCGGATTTTTTATGACGTAAGCGAAACCGGATCGGATTCGGATCCGGATCGGATCGAATCGGATTCGGGTTTTGTGCATCTCTAGTTTTATTTGTGATATTGTTATCTCCTATGTTCTCTCTTCTCATTTTTACTTGATGTAATATCATTTCAATTATAAGTGCAACCGAACCACTATAACCGCTAGAAACAAAGGGTTCCATAAACTCATCATCATTCCTGTCTCATAGCAGGAAATGATTAGAAGGTATATTCGCAAAAACACTACAATAGCACCGCCGCCGCCACCTCCACCGGAGATGGATTTTGCTACTTTCCAGGCGGCAGTCTCAGCTGCAGTTACTGCAGCATTAGCACACATCAACCAGGTCACAAATGGAGGAGGTAACGGAAATGGGACGGGAAGTTCCAACCATGGGGATAACCAAGGGCACCAAAGAACATGCACCTACAAAGACTTCACCAACGGAAAACCGAAACCATTTAATAGAAGTGGGGGTGTAATAGCTCTCACCCGGTGGTTCGAAAAGATCGAGTCTGTTATTGAAATATGCGGATGTCCAGATGAAAGCAAAGTAAAATTTGCAGCTTGTACGTTTGCTGACAGGGCCCTTTCATGGTGGAACGGCCATGTCAAGGCTCTAATTCTTCCAGTCGCAAACTCTATGTCATGGGAGGACCTCAAAACCATGATGTTGGATGAGTATTGCCCCCGAGGTGAAGTGCAGAAGCTGGAGCAAGAACTATGGAATCTCACTGTAAAAGATTCCAACATCGAAGCTTATATTTCAAGATTCAGCGACTTGGCGCTCTTGTCCCCGGGGATGATTACCTCCGAGAGAAAGAAGGTTGAACGGTTCATCTGGGGACTAACTCCCCCAATTCAGGGGAACGTGATTGCGACCAACTCCTCAACCTTTGACATGCCAAACGCCTGGCACAAAAGCTTTATGACCACGGGGAACTAAAGGGGACGAAGGCTGCTGTCACTGAATCAAAGAAGGGGGATGACAACAAGAAGAAGTGGGGAAATAAGAGAAAGGGACAACAAGCCCAAGAGTCTGGGAAGAAACAACAAATCGTAGTAGTTCACGCTGCTACCACTCAGACTACACCAACATCAACTACACCAACACCTGCAAGAGCATATGCATGCTCTCATCCAAAGTGTGATAAATGCAGCTTCCACCATAGCGGCGCATGCCGAGATCTGCAGTACACTAACTGCAATCGGAAAGGGCATACTGCCCGGTAATATAGAGCACCGCCGCAACAAAACAACCAACCCATCAATGATGGAGCAATCCAAGCATGTTACGGGTGCGGGGAGACTGGCCATTATAAGCGAAACTATCCCAAGGCCAACAAGCAGGGTGCAGGGGGATCAGGCAGAGTCCTAGCAATGGGACAAGGGGAGGCTGTGCAGGATCCAGTGGTAGTCACCGGTACGTTCCTTCTCAACAACATCTATTCATGCATTTTATTCTATAGTGGGGCAGAACGAAGTTTTGTGAGTCAAAAATTTAAACACTTACTAAATCAAAGTCCCTAAAAGTTAAACGAAACCTTCATGGTGGAAATGGCTAATGGGAAAACTGAAACAACAAACGACGTATTCGTAGGGTGCACACTAACATTAAATAAACACTCATTCCAAATCAACTTGATGTCGGTTACTATTAGAAGCTTTGATGTGATCATCGGTATGGATTGGTTAAGCCTCCACCTGCCGATATTATGTGCTGCGAGAATGCCGTTTGCCTTCACCTACCCAACGACGAAACCCTAATTATCTATGGTGATAAACTCGGTGCAAACCTCTGTCTCATCTCGTGCATCAAGGCACAAAAGTGTTTTCATAAAAAGAATCACGCCTTTCTAGCCCACGTAATGGACAAACAGAAAGAGGAAAAGAACAGCAAGTACATTCCGGAGGTGCGCGATTTTCCAGACGTATTTCCGGAAGACCTCCCAGGCATACCCCATGAGCGACAGGTCGAATTTCAAATTGACCTAGTACGTGGAGCCATGCTAATTGCCAACTCACCGTATATATTTGCCCCTGTAGAAATGAAAGAGCTATCTAGCCAATTGAGAGAACTGCTAGACAAAGGATTCATAAGATCGAGCTTCTCACCCTGGGGAGCTCCGGTTTTGTTTGTCAAAGATAAAGATGGTTCCTTCCGCATGTGTATCGATTACTGTGAACTCAACATGCTCACCGTCAAAAATCGATACCCTCTTCCTAGGATCGACGATATATTTGACCAATTTCAAGGAGCCAGTTACTTGTCAAAAATAGATATGAGGTCGGGATACCATCAACTATGAGTCCTAGAAGAAGATGTCCCCAAAACTGCCTTCCGATCTCGTTACGGGCACTATAAATTTTTGGTAATGCCCTTCGGTCTGACGAATGCAGCCGCAATATTTATGGACCTGATGAATCGAGTCTGCCGACC
This sequence comes from Lactuca virosa, assembly GCF_052849685.1. Classification (NCBI taxonomy): domain Eukaryota; kingdom Viridiplantae; phylum Streptophyta; class Magnoliopsida; order Asterales; family Asteraceae; genus Lactuca; species Lactuca virosa. Next base: position 269,758,827 of record NC_136430.1, on the reverse strand, counting down.
GTTCCTTGACAAATTTGTGATAGTCATTATCGAATACATACTGGTTTACTCCCGCAGCAAGGAAAAACACAACCAGCAGCTACGACAGGTTTTGGAGACTCTAAGGGCAGAAAAGTTATACGCAAAATTTTCCAAGTGCGAATTCTGGATCCGCAAGGTAGACTTTATGGGACATGTAGTCAGTGAAGAAGGGATACATGTGGACCCTTCTAAGATCAAATCGATTGAGGGTTGGGCAACCTAACCCCAACGGAGATTAGGCAATTCTTGGGCCTCGTTGGTTATTACAGGAGGTTCATTCAGAATTTCTCCAAGATCGCCAAGCCACTCACCGCTGTAACCCAGAAGGGTGTACCCTTCACCTGGGGTACAAAACAAGAAGCTGCTTTTCAAACCCTGAAATAAGCCCTCTGCAGTGCCCTAGTGTTGTCTCTGCCAGAGGGAACGAAAGATTTTGTGGTGTATTGCGACGCTTCAAATCAAGGGTTAGGCTGTGTACTTATGCAGCGTGGGAAAGTGCTAACTTACGCATCCAGACAACTGAAGACCCTTGAAGTAAACTATACCACACATGATCTCAAGCTGGGAGCTGTGGTCTTCGCTCTGAAGATTTGGAGGCACTACCTATACGGTACGAGGTGCACCATCTTCACAGACCACCAAGATTTCCAACACATTTTGAACCAAAAAGAACTAAACATGAGGAAGCGGCGATGGGTAGAGCTGCTGAACGACTGTGAATGTGAGATCAAGTATCATCCGGGCAAGGCCAATATGGTGGCCGATGCTCTAAGAAGAAAAGAATACTCGGGCCGCCGGGTAAGAACACTAATGATGACCATCCCTTCCCACTTGTCTTCGCAAATCAAGGAGGCTCAACTGGAATCTTTGAAACCGGAGAACATCACAAATGAAGCCTTACATGGGATGGACAAAAATCTCACAATCAAAGAGGACGGAGCATACTATCTCATGGACCGGATCTGGATCCTGAAATTTGGAGGTTTCAGAGATGTGGTCATGCATGAAGCACACAAGACAAGGAACTCCGTCCATCCGGGTTCTGACAAAATGTATTTAGACCTCAAACAACAATATTGGTGGCCGAATATGAAAGCAGGAAATTGCTACCTATGTGAGCAAGTGCCTGAGTTGTGCTAAAGTAAAGGTAGAGTATCTGAAGCCCTCGAGTCTATTGCAACAACCCAAAATCCCCGAGTGGAAATGGGAGAGGATAACGATGGACTTCATTACCAAATTACCCAAGACGGCAGATGGACTGGATGCCATTTGGGTGATTGTCGATCGATTGACCAAATCCGCCCATTTCCTACCAATAAAGGAAACGTATAAAATGGAAAGGCTGACCCGGATATACTTAAAGGAGGTTGTGAGATTACATGGCGTGCCAATATCTATTATCTCAGACAGAGACAGTAGATTTACCTCCCGGTTTTGGCAGTCGCTACAGAGGTCATTCGGGACCCAGCTCGACATGAGCACTGCATATCATCCCCAGACAGATGGGCAAAGTGACGGACCATCAAAACCTTAGAAGATATGCTCCGAGCCTGTGTGATAGACTTCAGCAAGGCATGGGATACCTATTTTCCCTTCATTGAATTCCCGTACAACAATAACTATCACACAAGCATCAAGGTCGCTCCGTTTGAGGCCCTTTACGGACGTAAATGCCAATCACCCCTCTGTTGGGCGGAGGTAGGGGACACACAATTAGCAAAGGGGCAGATACCAAACAACACTCTCACTTGACCCGAGATTATCTGGGAAACAACTAAGAAAATCGTTCGGATCAGGGACCGACTCCAGGCATCTCGAGATCGACAGAAAAGTTACGCTGACAGACGATGGAAACCTCTGGAATTTCAAGTCGGCTATCGCGTATTACTAAAGGTCTCTCCCTAGAAAGGGATGATATGCTTTGGAAAGCAAGGAAAAATGAATCCAAGATACATCGTACCCTTCGAGATCCTCGCCAGGATCAGCCCGGTGGCTTACAAGCTACAGTTACCACCAGAACTCAGCAATATACACCCCGTCTTTCATGTGTCGAACCTAAAGAAATGCTTATCTGACAAAACTCTTGTTGTTCCACTTGATGAGATCGAAATAAATGAGAACCTTCACTTTGTCGAATAACTCATGGAAGTTATGGATAGAGAAGTGAAACGAACGAAACAAAGTCGTATTCCCATTGTGAAAGTTCGGTGGAACGCCAAAAGAGGACCGGAGTTCAACTGGGAACGCGAGGACCAGATGATGCGAAAGTATCCACAACTCTTCTTGACTTCATGAACGCCACTTTAGAACAAATTTTGGGACGAAATTCCCTCTAACGGGGGAATGATGTCACAACTAGAAAATTTTGGGTCAAACCTAGTCCAAGGAGTCTTCAATACAAGTATATCCACAATGTAAGATATAACCATATTGCAATAAAACATTTGAAAGTCATATGAGCATTAAGTTTATAAGCTATATATATAGAGGTATATGCATAAGCCTTGAAGATCCATGATTGTAATTAACATTGATAAGCCAATAATGAAACATATATTAAACAAATTTCCTAAGGATTGTAACATGAAACCCCACCATGGGAGAAAACTACCTTGATGATTCATGTGTTGGCCGAAACCACCAATAGAAAAGGCTTTAGGATCGTAAACCCCCATGGTGGACCACACCTTGGCCGTAAACCCAAATGGAAAAACTCCACGGCGTGTTTGATAAACTGAATGACAATTCTGTTTTCTCCTCCTTGTTCAAGTTCACATTAATAACAACTTAATAGAAAATTAAATCTACGCTCTGATACCACTAATGGGTTCTGAGCATAATAAACAATCCTATGTGTGCATGCAACCCTAAAATTTATCTACATTTTCTCTAATTGAACATACCATGTGAATAACAATGTATAAACCGTAGAACACTAGTATATAATCAAAATTACATAATAAGGGTTACAAAACATACTTTTATTGTTATATAGTAATAACAATCTAAATCCTTTAGTGTTATTGAGACTTCAGGAACAAGCGTCACAATCGTCACGCCTCTAATGGCTCACACCCAACACTAGCAATTGAAGAAAATTATGGATAAATAGAGAGGAGGAAAATTTTGGGCTGGTACTCTTCAAGAACAAGTAGTTGAAATTCATAGGGGATCAGCCCTATTTATAGTGTAGTCAAGAGACCCTAGATAAGCCCAAATCCAAGATTGTCTTAAACCGGGTAATTATCTACTTTCCTGATTATCCATAACAGACTATTCTAGAAACCCTAAGGCTCTAGAAACCATCCATAGCCTATGGAGGGTTCTAGATTGTCTCTTGCTCAACTATTGAACAATTACAATTCAGTCCCTGCACTTTTAATTAATTCTTTTAATCCCAAAATTAATTCTAGTTAATTTATGATTAAATACAAATTAAATATTACAATTTCTAATTAAGATATTATTCTCATAATATATTAATAAATTACTTATTTCAATTTATTAATCAAATTAATAAATCAACCTCTTTCTCCAAAGTCATTCTTCCCATTTGCTAGTCTTGAGGGCAACCCACAAGGACTGTGCCACTATCGATTTAAGTATATATCCATTATAGTTATGGGCTTAGACACCTAACCTAACAAGAATATGGGCATTGATCCTTTCTATAATATTCATCACTAGAAATAGGACATTGTGATTTGCTCAATTGAATGCTATGATGCACATGATTATTTCCTTTTTCAAATTTTCCATATTGAATCTTTTCAATATTTTATCCACATATATACTTTGACTAATTTATGTTAAACAGTTAGATCTATATATATAGACTTTAAAACCAATTATATATGGTGCTTCTCTTAAGTCCTTTATATAAAACATTTTCCAAGCCAAGTGTTTACACTTTTCAACTTAGGGATATCATTTCCTATGAGTAGTATGTCATCAACATACAACACTAGGAGACAACGACGCTCCCATGTACTTCATAGTCATGAAGTGCATCTATATGAAACATTATCCTAATAGACTTTATCTTAAATACCTGTGAGATTGTTTCCTCATAATCAATTCCTTGAGTCTGAGTGTAAATTTTTCCACTAACCTAGCTTTCAATGTGTGTACATTCCAATCAATGTCAGTCTTCTTCTTGAAGATCCGTTTACACCCTACTGTTATAAGATCCGGTGATGGATCAACCTAATTCCAAACTTTGTTATCCATCATGGACTAAATTTCATTATCCATAGCCTCTTTCCATTGGCCAGCCTCAGGCCCTGCCATCACTTCTTTGTAATTAGCCGGTTCATCCATATTGACTAGTGTTTTAACACTAATCAATGTGTTTTCTTCCGTCGTTATATGGAAAATATAAAACATGGGAGGATCACTAACTCTACTAGATCTACGAAGAGGAAATGATATGTTATTAGGCTCAACAGGTTCCTTAATCTTTGGTTGAGTGCTAACGTCAATTATAGGTTTACTGTCAGTTGACTCTTGTAATTCCTCAAGGTCAATTTGACTCCCACTAACTTCTTGAGATATAAGCTCTCTCTCTGAAGGAACACTCCTTATCGAGCCACATATACCATGTTTTCATTGGATCTGTAAAAAAATATCCAAAAGCTTTTTATGGATAACCGAAAAAAAATTACACTTCTTAGATTTGGGTTCAAGTTTGTATTGGGTTTCGTATCGAATGAAAACCTCACAACCTGATACGTTAATGTGATTAAGTGAAGGAACTTTTCCACTCCAGGTCACATGAGGTGTCTTTCTAACCTTCTTAGTTGGTACAAGGTTTAGATTATGGGTTGTTGTTTCAAGTGCATATCCCCATAACGTTATTAGTAATGAAGCTAGGCTCATCATAAATTGAACCATGTCTAATAGGGCTCTATATCTCCGTTCAGAAACACCATTAAATTGTAGTGTAATTGTAGTATCTAAATGTGAAACTATTCCACAATCATTAAGATGATCATTGAACTTGATACTAAGGTGATCTCCTCCTTATCAGATCAGAGAACATTTATCTTATTACCCAGTTGATTTTCTATTCCATTCTAATACTCTTTGAACTTTTCAAAGGTATTCAAATTATGTGTAATCAAATAAATATTACCATATCTTCTAAAATCATCAGTAGATGTAATGTACTAGTGTTTACCATTCCTTTATGTTGATATGAAGGGTCCACACACATTTCTGTATATGAGATCTAACAATACTTCACCTCTTTCACATGTCCCTATGAATGGTGACCTAGTCATCTTTCCTAATAAACAAGACTCACATACATCATTCGATTTCAAGTCGAATGATTCCAAGATCTCATCCGATTGGAGCAGGGTCAGCCCTAAGAATTCAAATACCCAGGACAAGGCGGAAAAAAAGGCCCTTAGGCCTTAATGTAGGGCTTAACGTGCAACGAATTAAATTACATAAACTAATTTTTGTTAAACGATGATAAACTTTATACCAATAATCATAGCAAAATCATAGTGTTTTAATAATAATTACGTATCGTAATAGTTAACCGACGATCCATGAAGCTCTCCTAGCATTCTTGATAGCAAATTGGTTGAGCAACTCTTCGTAATCTATACTATCTAAGATTTCGTTCTCGATAGATATCATCGCCAAACTGCTAAGTCTTTCTTGGGACATTGTGGAGCGTAAGTAAGATTTCAATAACTTCAGTTTTGAAAAACTTCTTTCTGCAGATGCCACCGTTACTGGAATAGTCAACATTATTCTATATGCAATGCTTGCATTTGGGAAATCATCAAGTTTCTTCAAAAACTTCAAAACATCTATAGGGTTGCTAAATTCATTGATTTCCAATATCTTAGTTAATTTCAACTCCGTATAAAGTTCCTCGGCATCAATATCCAATATTTCTTCAAACTTGAGTGCTTTTTGAAGACGATGACAAGACGACTTAAGATCTTTATCTTCAATTACCCTCAAATTATGTGGAAATATAAAACCAAATACTTTGTCATACTCTTTGAATTGTTCAAATCTTGTCTCAAGAGAAGAAATAGCTTGATCAACAATGTATAAGAAATAATTGACTCTCAAATTCTCTTCAGGTGGAAATGAAACTTCTTCGCTACTTGAACGCTCATCAAACCTTTTTTTTCCTTTCAATCAAATGCTTTTGTGGAAATATTGGATCAATACCCATTTAAATAGCTATCTCCTTAGCTTCATCAATCACTTTTAAAAACCCAGTTTCTCTATAATCCTTGAAGTACCCAATCAATATGTTTATTTCTGTAATAGCATTATCAAGATGCATATCCTTTGATTGTAACTTCTTACTTACAATATTCACATGGTTTAGTACTTGATGCGAGATAACAGTAGATACCAAAAATTCAAAGACACCAAGTTCTTTTTTTGTTAGTGAAGTTGCTTCACTTGCAATTGCAGCATCATTATCTTTTTCTCCAACTTGAAGTAAAGCTTCCCGTACATCAATAAATTGTAGTTTAATCGCCTTTACACTCTCAACACCGCCTTCCCAACGAGTTTGACACAATGACTTAAGACTCCAAGCTTTAACATTACCTTTCAGAATTTCCCACCTCTTAGTAGAATTTGCATAGATAGTATAAATGCGTTGGATAAATCCAAAAAAGTTGTTTCCTTTAACACACTTGTTAGACATATCACATAATGTAAGATTAAGAGAATGGAAACCACAAGGAGTGTAAAATGCTCTAGGATTTATATCTAAAATTCTCTTTTGCACTCCTTGGTGTTATTCTTTCATGTTTGCTCAATTATCATAGACTTGACCACGCATATGATCAATTTCAAGACCAAGAGAATTTAAATCCTCAAGTGTAACATCAAATAGTCCTTTTCCAGAGGTATCATCAACATTCAAAAAACCTAAAAAGGATTGCTCGACAGTAACAGAATTATATAATAACTTTAAATACCTCACTATTATAGTCATTTGTTCTTGGTGACTTGAATCGGGAGTACAATCAAGTATGATTGAGTAGTACTTTGCTTCCTTTATCTTCTTGATAAGTTCCTTTTTAATTTCATGAGCTATCAAAAGTATTAGTTCGTTTTGGATCGTGTGCCGAAGATAATGAACATGAAGCTCATCATTTGTGATCCGCTGCACATGCTCTTTGATAATCGGGTCAAACTCTTCCAACATTTCAATGACACCCAAAATATTTCCATTACCTGTTAAATACATTTAACAAATAAGAAGTAGAATCAGTCATAATAATTAACAAAAAGGTATTTGTTGGAATTTGAAAGAAATATACAATCTATAGTTACTGTTTTGATACAACTTTTCATTTGATCCACGGAATGCTAAATTATGTTTAGGAAGGAACTTCACTACTGCAATGATTCTCAAAAGGACTTGTTTCTAGTAGTCTCTTTCTTCCTTGAATTGCTCGTATTGGACTTTATCAATTATTTCGTTGAAGTTCAATCTTTTACGCATATTAAACCACTTATTCCTATTTGTGAGATGAACCAATGAGATTTCGTGTTCTTTAACTCTACTAGTAACATGGTGCCAATCTGAATAACCTTCATCACCCAATTTACCTTTCGAAATCCCTTTTTTAAACACTTTACAACAAAAACAAAATACCTTGTCGAGCTCTTTAGAATATACTAGTCATTCTCTATCACACTTCTCCAAATTTGATAAAGTTCTTGTATATAAAGCTGCATAAAATCGTCTACTGGATTTGTCGTACGGACCACACATAATACTAGTAACTTTTTTAGGAGCTTTCTTGACCAAAAGTTTAATCTCCTCATTATTAAGTTTTTCCCACCTTCTTGGATCACATATATCAACAAGCTTTTTAACGGGCTCTTGCACTTCCGCCTGTTCTACTTCTACTTCAACATCTTCGTGGTGTTCAACATGTTCTTTAACATGCTCTTCAACATTCTCTTCAACATACTCTTCAACAGGCTTTTTCAACGGGTTGTCTATGGATAAACTTATCTAGAGAACCGACGTCAACCTTTCTCTTTTCTTCATCTAGTTTTCTCTTTTTACGTTTTTGACTACCAGATGGTTGTTTAGACTTCATCACTACAAGTTCATTACTTTAAAATTTCAATATTCATCTAAATACAATAAACATAATCTAATAATTTGATTTCAACATCTAATTGTCTAATATAATTTGATTCAACATTCAATTAGATTTTAGAATTTCAACATGAAGTCATTCAATTATATTTCAACCTTAATTTCAATAGAATTTCAACATATCAATAAAACAAACAGTTTTAGATTTCAGATTATAATTAAAATTTCAACATTCAAATAAACAATTTCAGTTTTCATATTTTAATCACAATTTCAAATTTTCAATATTCAACATAATTGCAACATTCAATTATAAAATCGATTATGTGACATAATGATATCAATTTCGAATGGTTGTTGGTGTACTCACTGTTGGGTCGTGATCGACAATGACCGATGCACAATCAGTCGATGGAGGCTTCCTTTTCTATTGGAGAACGATTTAATAATCGGTAATCACTAATCAGCGAATGCCTAGCCTATTTCCTTCATACTTTAGTTCAATTGTTTGTATGTACGTTCGCTGCCTTGAGAGTTCTTCTGCCGACGGACTAATGCCTAATGGACTATCAAGATTTGGGCAATTGGGCTGCTGGAAATTTAAGCTGCAAACTTAATATACTATAAAAAAAATTGGGTCCATTGAAAAACCAGGCCCTGTGCGGAGGCCCTTGTTGCCCCCCTTGACACCGGCTATGGATTGGAGCTTGGCGATGCGTTTCTTATTTATATGGCAAGGTGACAATGTCATAAGTATGATATATCAAAGTTATCAAAAGAACAAATATTTAAGTTAACTTTGCTATTATTAGAAACATGAACAACACATTCATATATGTTAGTGCAAGGAGAAGCTTTAATCATTAAATAAACATTTTTATAAACTAAAATATCACCTTTCTCATTGTCAAATGAAATCTGAAATCCTTGTTTTAACAATGCATGAAATTAAATAATATTTAGACATCTTCGAAAATTAACATCAATTAACTAAACTAATCAAAACTCTAGTACTAAGCATCAGCTCGGACCCTCCAACCATCGAGACAGACGACGTTCGTCTATTATATGTTATACTTTTAACAAGACATCATTTTATCTAACACTTTCGGTTAATGACAATCAACGATGCAAAGAAGCAGTGAGTAAAAATGACACTTATTCAACAGTCATTTTCATTTTATAGACTGGTTCATTATAACTCTCTTACAGCATGGATTCATGAATGAGACTTACTCTTGATTCAACTAACAATGTATTTAATCTTTTAATTCTACATATACTATATATAAACAATTATAATTATATGTAGGGTGTATTCTAAACAATTTAAAAATTTAAGGGTTAATCATATTAATTCAATTTAACTTTTAGTTAATTAATTTTAAACCAATAATATATATATATATATATATATATATATATATATATATATATATATCAGTTTCGATTTGTATATGTAGATAGAGAGAGAGAGAGAGACAGAGAGACAGAGAGAGAAACACATATAAGTAGAGCTCATAACTAAAGCCTAATGGCTGTGATACCACTGTTAGATTTTCTAATAATCTATAAGCGAATATAAGGAAACATAAGCATTTAAATTACCCTAAGTCTACATGCAACCGAAGATCTAGGTTTTACTAGTTATTGCATTCTACTTGTAGAAACTACTAACAAGAGAGATAGGATTACTACTTTAAGCAAAATTGGATTTGCTTTTTGATCCCTTGTGAATCTTGAAAACCTTGAAGCTTTTGGAAGGTTCTAGCACCCAAAGGAGAGTTCCTCTAAATGATCACATCCAAAAGACTAAACACTAGAATTTTTGGAGAAAGGGGAAAAAAGTTGCAAAACTCTAAAATCTAAGAGTGCAAAAAAGAAGGGACGAAAATTATAAAGGCGACGATGGTTTATTTATAGCTGAGAAAACTTACAGAGAAAACAAATTTAACAAAATTAGATAATCAGAGTTAATCTAATTCAAATATATGTCTTATCAACAGTTATGGCCGAAAATTCCAATCGATAATCTCTTTGGATATTCGTCCAACGCTATTAGGGTTTCTAAAATATTCCAACTATTGTATAATTAATATTCAGTCTATATAACTTTAAATAATTTCTTGATTATTTCTAATTAATTCAGAATTATTTCTAAATGAATCTTAATTAGTTTCAAATCAATTTATCAAGATATGATAAATTACTAAACTCTTTATATCACCCTCTTAAATTCTTTTCTACAATATGATTATTGGTGATTTTAGCGTTATTAACATATTTTAGTGTAATTATTATTAATATTGAGATAGACTGAGTTGTATTTACTCACCGAGACTATAGGTGCGGAATGCACACTCGGAGTGGTAAATGTGAGCTCAAGAATACGGGGGTCCGGAGGCAGCACCCATGGGTACATGGTTTGATGGGGCAACGTCATTACCCAGGCTTAGGGGCAACGCTCCTTATGTAGTCTAAGGGGCAGAGCCCCTGGCAGTGATGATATCATTATGATGTAAGAATCGGTTATGTCTAATAACGACCTCTCTAACTACCATTTTTTGGGCGGCAAATGGATGTAACCACTTTTTTACCAATTTTCATCCGTGTATAAGAACATAGTAAATGTTCCATAAAATGGGTGGACTTTCTCATACACGAAATTGATCATCAGAGTCTGTCTATCTTTCAAGAACACAAAACAACAAGGTTATGTTCTCTCTCTCTCTCTCTCTCTCTCTCTCTCTCTCTCTCTCTCTCTCTCTCTCTCTCTCTCCTTGTGTGCTGGGTGTTGGGGGAGGGGGGGGGGAACTATTAACTATGACTAGCGTCCTCGGGTAAGTAACCAATTGCTGCTTTTTATAACTTAATCGAACAAGAAGACAATGACAATCCTAGAATTAGGGGTGTCCACAAAACCGCACAAAGCACATAAACCGCCCGCACCGCATCAACCCGCACCGTGTAATGTGGTTTAGAACATTCTTGGTGCGGTTTGTTGTTCATATTTTTGATATCCCGCACTTTACGGTGCGGTTTGCGGTTTTATTTTAAAAATTACGGTTCGAACCGCACTGCATATATATATATATATATATATATATATATATATATATATATATATATATATATATATATATATATATATATATATATATATATATATATATTAGTTGATAACAAAAATAGGATTTTTTGAACAATTCGTATCTTATATTAAGATTATGCGAATTACTAAACTGTAGTAGTTATTTAAATTTTGGTTTTTTCAACAAACCACAACTTACATTGGTTTTTACGGTGAGAAACTACATTATAATTTCACTGCATGAGAATATATGCTGGTAGCAAGACAATATTGATATAGGATGTAGAATAAGAGGTATAAAGGTGTGGGAGTACTAAGCAGTTATACATATGTTAAAAAGTAAATTTCAATATAATATACCATTAATAAAATTTATAAATCTTAGATTAAATGATTAAAAAAAGTTTCAAAGTTTAACAACTTATAAAACTGGACAAACTGCATTCAAACCGCAGAAGCCCCACAACAAACCGCACCACATAATACGGTTCACAAAATCCCAGACTGGATATGCGGTTCGGTTCGTGATTTTGACTTTAAACCGTACGAAACCGCACCACGAAGAGCTCTATCTAGAATTATTTAAGTATATATTGATATTCTTAGATCCAAAATCAAAGAGTAAATTACACGAATGGTCCCTATGGTTTGGGGTAATTTGCATGTTTGGTGCCTAACTTATTTTTTAACTCGAAAGGTCCATACAGTTTGCTTTTATTGTACGTTTGGTCATTGTCTTACCTAAAAAGACTATTTTGCCCTTGATTTTTTAATTTATTTAAATAAATTGGGGTAGGTAAGATAAAGTAAGGTGAGGTGGAAGTGGGGTTGGGTGTGGGTTAACTTAAATAAAGTAAAAAATCAAGGACAAAATAGTGTTTTTAGGTAAAACAGGGACCAAGCGCGCAACGAAAACAAACAGTAGGGACCTTCTGAGTTAAAAAAAAATAAGTTAGTGACCAAACGTACAAATTATCCCCAACCATAGGAACCATTCGTGTAATTTACTAAAAATCAAACAATCATTTTTATTAAGTTCGGTTATACCCACCACTAACCACTATAGTGGTGGGTGTCACATCATCACCACACTCTCTACAACTAACCATGAGATATCTACCACTAAACACACCACTCAACCTCATCTTTTTAAATAAATTTAATTCAAAAACAAAATAAAACAATTTTTTTTAAACTAGTTTTTTATTCAATGAAACAAAGATTATATTAATTTAAAACACACAACATAAAATAAAAACAAAAACATAAAAATGCAACCACAAACAACTTAAACTAGGTTTTAAACCTTATATTTAATGACTAAATTTTGGGCACTCTCTTAGTTTTCGTCAAGCTTTGACGTGTTTAAACGGTGTGTATTTCGTGTCTTCATATTAGTGCATGACCACAGCAAACGGGTTGTTTTCGTCTACGTTGTTTATAACAAAGTTATAAATCCCGTTGCAAACACAGCCAATAGGATTGTCCGTTTCGATTCACGATATGCACAACGAATCACCATGAGAGCCATGAACCACGACCGCCCGGGATGGTATGCACGGTCGTGGTGGTGGTCCAACTCAACCACAAAGACAGTCGTGCTATCCATACCAAATGGTCTTATTTTTAAACTCGTATTCCCATATCCTAATTAATTAAAAAATCCATAATTGGGATTTGTAATTATGATCCTCGTGCGGATCACAAGATTTTTGTTAAGTCCATGCCTTTTCATTGTCAAAAGCATGTGATCACTTATTTCATGTGTAAGGGTCGAATTGTTGTAATTAGTCGAAATGTATTTTGAACTCTTCGAATGTTATGTAAAGTATTTTACTAAGGCGCTTTTGTTCGAAGCTTTAGTGTCTATGCCTTAGTATATTTTTTGTACGCTTTCGTTTCCCTATAAATAGGGATATTTACTAGAGTTAGAGAAAAGTTTTTACAGACCTGTCTATTGTACTCTGTAAACATTCGAAAGCGTAATAGAGCTGGAACAAGATCATATTTACATCCGGTGTTCAATTTCTTATTCTTACTTGATTTCCTACTCTGATTAATTCAATACTCGATTCTTTGATTCATCAATTGGTATCAGAGCAGGAATCACATATGTGATCTGATTTTCATCCATTCAAAAAGTTTTTGAATCAAATTTTTTGGTTCAAAAGTTTCCGCACTTTTTGATCGTAAAAAACTTGTCTAGATTTCAGTTTGTGATTTGATTCTGCATTTGAATTGTTGAATCGAGTGTTTTTTTTCAATTCCAATTTGAATCAACTACTTTGTTTTCAAATTTCCAATTCTTCTTAAAAAGTTTCAAATTCAGCTTCCGTACAACAATGGCGAGTTTCAATCTCAATTCGATGACCTCGTTTTCTCATCTGTTAGGATCATCAACCAAAATTCCTGTGCTAATTCCTGAATATTATGATCAGTGGGCTGATCGTATGCAGGATTATCTTAATGGTCTTGATGAAGAATTATGGTCATGTATCACTGGAAATGTCAATGTTCCAGTGAATGTTCAACCAATTGGATCATCTTCTACAAGTTCTGTAGTTGATAATCAATCTGATCGTCTGAAGAAACTGGAGAAGAGGTGTATGAGAGAACTGCGAGGGGATTTACCTCCAGTTGTGTACAACTATATAAGGAGTTGTACAACTGCAAAGGAGATCTGGAACAGTCTGAAAGATAAGTTTCAAGGAAGTGAGAATACGAAAATCAATTCAGTCAAACAGTGTTTGGTTGAGCTGAAAGATTTCAGACAAAAAGATGGTGAAACAATCGAAGTCTACTATGATCGACTGAATGAGTTAATCTATCGTTGTAATCGCTATGGAATTACCAGGACATCAACGGAATTCAATCTCATCTTTGTGATGGGTCTTCGAAAAGAATGGAGAAGTGTTAGTATGATGGTGAAGAATCAACAAAGTTTTGATACATCAACTCTCAATGATTTGTACAATCAGTTGAAAACACACGAAACTGAGGTAAATGAAATTGCTGAAGAGACGAAGCTAAATTTGGGAGGTCCATTGGCACTTGTGTCAAAGATATTTGAAAAAGAAGCAGAAAATGGTGATTCTGAGGAAGAAGAAGGATTCATCATGAATTCGGATGATGAGGCAATAGCTTTTTACTCGAATAATCATGTTAAGAAGTTTTCCAAAAAGCCGTTCAATCCGAAAACGAAGCTTGCTGAGGTAAAAGGAAGTACTGTGAGTAAAACTGCTGATGAGGAGAAAAAGAAAGTTGAGAAGAAAGATTCGAAAATGTCTGAAGGAAAGATTGAGAAAAAGCTGAAAGGTGATGCTGGAATAGATTGTCATTATTGCAACGGTGCGAATCATCTTGCGAATGATTGTATTCTTCGGAAGAAGGATGAAAGGAAGAATAAAGTCAAGGATGAGGCGTATTATGCAGAGAGGCTTGAGGAAGTTCGTGCAAAAGCCAAGAATTTGTCATTGGTTGCAAAGGGTAAACATGAGGATGAAGATGGAACTTATCAAATCTGGTCATCCGGATCAGACGATGAAGAAATGTGAAATCTGACACATGGAGCATTGTATGCAAAAATGGAGGAGGACTCAGATGATGAGGAAATTGAAGTGAAAGGAAGATGCTTCGTATCCAAAGCGGCAGACAAATCTCCAATGACAACAAAGGTACGTAAAATTCTCGAATCTTTTAATATTCCTACACATGCTTATGATTCTGAACTAATATCTTTTGATGAGACGGTTACTTATTTTGATTCAATTGTTGTGTCTGCTAGCAATGAGGCCAACAAATTGTCCAAGGAGTTATTAGAGACCAAAAACAGATTAGACTTGAAAATAAGTAAAATTGAATGTTTGGAATTACAAATAACAAATATTACGTGTGATAGGGATACTTTATCGAGTGAAGTCAAACATTTGCTAGCACAAAGACACATTTATTGTAATTCTGCTAAAAGACTTTATGGAAAATTAACTGATTTACATCATTTAAGTGACATAAGTAAAGAGCAACTGTCACACCCCGCTAAAGCGGAAACACGAGGCGTGGCAGTATAAAGGGTTTCATAGCAAAAGTTAAAAGACAACACCAACCATAGTATTAAAAATCATTACAATTTTACAATGGGTTTGAACAACTTTTAAAAGTAATTACAATGTAAATTGAAATACAACTCATGCGAATGCTCCTAAAAGTGAAGTGTCCCTAAGTGCCACTTACTCGATGATTCCTGAAAAAGCATGTAAAACGAGCGTCAACTATAAAAATAGTTGGTGAGTACTCACAAATAAACAAAATAATATTGGTTCCATGAATTGAAATCAAAGTTTTGATAAAAGTTTCCAATAATAAAAGTATATTGTTAAAATGAGTAAATAAGTTTGTAAAAACAAAGCTCTTTGTCATCATGAGAGATAAAGTATGTTGCCCAAATAAGATGCAACATTCATATTCTCATGGAAGATAAAGTTCGTTACTCAAACGAGTAAACAAGTTTCATTGCTAAAATGAGCAATCAATTTCGTTGCTACAAGGAGCAAACAATTTCATTGCTAAAACATGTATATAAGTTTTCAGTAATAAAAGTTCGTTGTTGTAATGAGAAACAAAGTTCATTGCTATAATTAATAACAAGTTTATTGCTATAACGAGAAACGAGTTTGTATGTGTATGAGCGAACAATGAGTCTCAACCAAACCTATGACTGAAGCCCTATCAAGATCTATGCTTATCGTTCCATAGATGAATATGGTATCATGCACTCCAGCAATAGGGCGAGTGAGGAGTTGTCAATTCCTAATAGCGCTATCCATAATGACCATTGGCTCAAAGAGTTAATGGTTAGAGATAAGGGAACGGCCTTAGTACGATAAGTTCTCATGTTCCGTGTTGCATAGACATACATAGAGAGACATGGCAATAAAATAGCAATCATGTTTGATACAAATCAATTTAAATACAACATTCAAAAAAATAGTTTTTCGGGACATGCTTTTCCACCCCAAAACATAAAAACTGAAAATAGGGGAGTGCGTGAATACTCACAATGCATTGAGATGATGCAAATGGTGCCTTGAACTACGTTCCACGTGTACCACTACCGATTCCTACAATAATGGTATTCGCTAGTGAGTCTCTAATCGAAATCTAACACTAGTATACTTACTACTACAATAGAATTATGCCAATAATGTGTCAAAATTTAATATTGATAAGTTACAAATATTTTTCTGTGGAAATTAAGTTTCAAAGAATCAATTGTTATATAACAATTTAAGTGGAAAATTTCCACTATTGAAATGTTAATATTTAACATTTTAGAGGTGATCCAATGATTAAATATTCAAAACTAAATCAATTAAGTTCTAAACTTTCCCAAACTTTGCATTTAAGTTTTAATTGAAGTCAAAGACCTTAAGATAAATTTTCTTGAATTTTTGATTTGTCTGACTATTTTTCACGATTTTAGTTTCTTGAATAACCATAAAATCATGAAAAATACTAAACAGTTAATAAAAATTACCAAACTTCAGATTTTGGTTCTAAATGTACTAAACGACTTCTAGATAAATTTTCATAGATTTTGAATATGTATAACCATTTTTCATATATTTAATTCTCTAAATAGATACAAATTCATGAAAAATAGAAATCAGTTTCCAAAATTACTCAAACTTTTTGTATTACTGTTATTAAACATTATTAAGCTGGGAAAAATATAAAAATTGATTTCTAAACTGTTTAACCAAATTTTATGATTTTTGAGCATTTATTCTAATAAAAATTGAAATAAATAGGAAACAGTTTCTAAAATTGCCCAAAATTTTTGTAACACTTTTATTATACATGTAGAAGATGTGAAAAATATAAAAAATATTTTTCAGTTAGTGTTGCTATTTTTCCTTGTTTAATCCTCTTAAATAATCATTAATTGAATAATAATTATTAAACAGTTAAAGTAAATTACCAAAAATTTTGTACACTTCATTTACAGAGTAAATAATCTGGGAAAAATACCAAATGTGATTTTTATATACTGAAATCCGATTTTGTGTATTTAAGTGTATTTAATCTTAGAAAATAGGAGAAAAATAGTATACAGAAGAGAAAAATCATCAAAAATTTTATGTAGCATCCTAATGTACTACAAGGTGTTATGGTAAATGTTTATGAATTTTGGATAAGCAGAACTATTTTTCCTGTTTTTAGTCCATAATATACACAAAAATCGGGGAAAAATAGGAATACATTATGAAAAATTCTGAAAATATTTTTCTAAGTCTTTCACAGAGAGTATAAGCTGCGAAAATTATTATATAACCTTTTCAAATTATCTAAAGCCGTTTTATGATTTATTGGGGCTAAACAAAAGAAAATTCAAAACCATATTAAACAGTAACAAAAATCGATGAAACTTAATGAGGGATCATTATTTAGCATAGGGGTCATCTACGAATTTTACTAGGATTTATAGACCCCAGAAAGTATTTTATATGATTTATTGCCCTATTTTCTTGCATTAATTATAGTAAATCGAGATAAATGAATTATCTTCTGGAAATTTACAGAGCATCTTATTTTGTTGATGGGAATCTGGGAAAAATCGGATTTGGTCAGAAAAGGAGTTTTAGATATTTATTTGGAAATAAATCCTTCATGAACATATTTGAAAGCTTTTAATAACATACTTTGATCATCAAGCATCTAAGCTTGAAGATCATCACATGCATGTTGTGTTGAAGACCATTCATAAGTTTGAAATGTTCAAAAATCGTTTTTGATAGAAAACTTAGGGTGCATGTGGTGATTTCTACCCAAAACTTGTAGAAAAGTGCATTATGTTGATTTTGACTTAGGTTTTGGTCCTTGGATTTCACCATTAACAACATGCATGTTGTTTTTGGGTGAAATCCTACCACCATCATCATCAAAACCGTGAGTTTGTGTGTGTGTATGTTTATGTGTTCATGATCTTTCATTAGAATGGAGTAGAAGATGGAGAAAGTCCATGAAAAACAAGTAAAACTTGAAGGAAAAGAGAAGGAAAATGAATGATTTTCGGGTTTACCTTTAAGAACACCTCAAGATTATTAAGATTTAGAGTTCATGGTGTGTTCTATGACCCATTTTCTGGAGAATTTCGTGGTTGAGGGAGAGAGGAAGAGAGAATAGAGAGAAAATGAAGTGAGGGAGTGTGAGAGAGAAAGAGATGGAGTGGGTGAGTGAAATTGATTAATGACTTGGGAAAATGGTGTATTGGGGGGGATGAGTCCGATTTTTGGGAGGAGGAGAGAGGATTTCTCTCTCATAAATCCCATTCAAATCATTTCTCCCAATTTTTATAAATTTCTAAAGTTTTTATAAAATATGCTTAAGCTTTACATTGTTTTATAAAATCCTTGATTTTCCACTTATAAAATAAGGATAAATGTTGGTACATTAAACTATAATCTCCTTGATTATATTTCCCAACTTGATTATTTTAAGATAATTTTATAAGTTTCATAAAAAAAATTTATATAATTCTTGATGTTAAACTTTATAAAATTTAGGTTTTAGGGTTTTTAGGGTTTTTGGAGTTTAATAAATCTTTGCACATCAAAGTGAATTGTATCTTTGAGACTTCAAATTATTTTATGGTATTATAACTCTTTTATAGTTATAAATAATGTTTGTAACTTATTTTATCGGTTTATTGGCATTCTATGTAGTGGTTTCGAGATTCAAGCGAAATTGAGGAATCAAGTATACTAGTCCTACTCTTCAACTTTGACTTAAGTTTCTATGAGACTTTGACCTAACTTCTACTTCTAGGTCAAGTGCATGATGTGTGTATATGATTCATGAAAAGGTGTTCGAGTCAAAGAATGACCCAAATATAGATAGTCACTACAGTTAAGTAGTAGTAGAATTCACATATCAATGTGGAATCTAAGCACACTATCCATTGATTCTAATTGTTTCCAAGTTTCTAGTAGGTTATAACTTAGCTTCTAGTTACTAAGTTTATTATGTGTAGTGCCTATATGTGCAACTAAGTCTAGTCAAATCTAGAACCGAATCGAATTTTGACGGTTGTCACAGCAACATAGAAAATTACTACCTTTTCTAGCATTCGAAAGAGCTAAGGTAGATAATATTTCGTACGATTGTGAGCAAATAATAGCTGATTTTGACAAAGTTCCTGATAATAGATATAAATATGGAATTGTCAAAATTGATGAATGTCTTGATGCAAATGAATTAGTTAACATCGCGAATGATACTTTGACTAAATCTGAACAAATTCAAATTTTGAAAAAGACTGAGAATTCAACATCAGATTCTCAATCTAATTTTGCTGATATTGAAGATAATTCTTACAATATTAGTGAAATTAGTGAACTTGAAGATGTTGATTGTTCTCAGTTGTCTGTTGTTAATGTTGCATCAACATCTAAAGGGAAAGAAAATGATAAGGATTTGATGGTTGAAAATGAAACTGATATACCTTCAACTTCGAAAGTTTCTGATATGAACTTCGTGGATCTCAAAGACAGTCAAACTGATGATAGTGATGATGAAGATGAAGAGAAAATTTCGAAAGAAAAGAAATCTTCAAAGGAAGACGAAACTCCTCGAATAGTGGTTGATCAAGTGTATGGTGATACACAAAAGTTTGAAAAAGTTATGAATGAAAAAGGTGAACACTATCTTGAAACGAATACAATGGTTTATCCAAATTTCAAATGTACAGATGATGTCATTTTTCCAAATCAAGTTTTCGTAACTACTGGAAATGTTGAGAATATCAAACCAGAATTAAAGAAGTTAGTTGAGAAAAACAACTGATGAAGGTTTTTTCGCAAATTAAAGCACAGTTGAAAACAACTTAACAAAGAATTCGTATGTGTTCCAACGTCCAAAACCACAAAGAAAATGGGTTGAAAAATCAAAAACTGAAAAAGAGAATTCACAACAAGTTGTAAAGGAAAATGAAAAAGTTGTCAAACTAAACTCTAAGGAATTTAAAGATCAAATTGACAAATTTTCGAAGGAAAACAACATTTCAAAAAGACAAGCAAGAAAGAAAATATTTTGGCAAAATGTTGAGTCTCAAAAGGTGTCTGAATCACAATCACCCAAAAATGTTTTCAAAGCTAAAAATTCATCTTTTTCAACAAAACCTCAACATTCATCTCAATCAAATCATTCAAGGTCTGAAGTGAAAATTTCAAATAAATCAAATCAAAATAAAAAATTCTTTCAACGTCAAAATTTTAAATCAACAGTTGATACATCATATGCTCAATCTTTTCTAACAAATCCAAAAGTTGATTTTGTTCCTCAAAAGCCAAATTTTCCTAATAAAACGAAGAGAGAAACTATGAAAATTTCACGAGAAAAAGGAATGACTTCAAGGAAGAACATTGATCATTGGCTTGAAGGTAAAGGAAAGATGTATCAGTCGAATACATTTTCAAAGGAGCAAATTCATGAAGCATATGAGAAGTATGTTAATACTTCATCAAATGTCAGTTCAACTTCTAAGGATTCGAACATATCAGTTAAAGCTTGGAAACCAGTAATAAAAGCAATGATTGTTCATTCACAAACTCAGAATTCGAAGGGTAATGTCAGTGAACATTCGAAACCATCAACAACTTATGTTTCGGTTCCTTTAAATGAGGATGTAAACTTAATTGATAGTCTCAAAACCAAAGTTTGTGATTGGGTTAAAAGTTCATCATTACATTCGAAATTGAAATCTAATTTGCAAGGACCCAAAAAGCCTTGGGTACCTAAATTTTTCCACTTATTATAGGTACTATGTGATGAGAAATATGATAACAAGTGGTACATTGATAGTGGTTGCTCTCGTCACATGACTGGGAAGAAGGAAAATTTACGTGATTTTCGAAGTCTCAAAAATACTGGAGTAGTGAAGTTTGGGAACAATCAAAAATGTCAAGTCAAAGGTTATGGGAAGATCACGAATGGACAATTCACAGTGAATCGAGTTGCATATGTTGAAGGTCTTCAACATAACTTGATAAGTGTTTCTCAACTTGTTGTGGGCACTGGCAATCAAGTTCTTTTTAACGAAGAAGGAAGTGTTATTTCGAATGTCAACACAAAAGAAGTGTTACTAAAATCCAAAAGGAAAGGGGACATGTTCACTTTGGACATCAATCCAATCGTAGGGAAACCTGCTATATGTCTTCTGTCGAAAGCAACAGCAGAATTAAGTTGGCTATGGCATCGAAGACTTTCTCATCTCAATTTTCGAAACATCAATAAACTTGTGCTACAAGATCTGGTAAGAGGTTTACCTGTACTTAAATTTGACAATGATTCTTTATGTGCAGCTTGTGAAGTTGGCAAGCAACATAAACAAGGTCATCCAATTACGATTGATTCGAAAATTGTTGCACCTTTGGAGCTTTTACATATTGATTTGTGTGGTCCTTCGACCGTTTCGACAATCAACAAGAAAAGGTACATTTTAGTTATTGTTGATGACTTTTCCAGATTTACGTGGGTTTATTTTCTCAGGCTTAAATCTGAAGTTGCACAAATCATGACTGACTTTATCAAAAAGATGGAAACAACATTGAAGAAGATTGTTCGAAAAATTAAGAATGATCATGGAACTGAATTTAAGAACAATATCCTTGATTCATTCTTGGTGGACAAAGGGATTTCGCATAAATTTTCATCTCCATACACACCACAACAAAATGGTGTTGTTGAATGAAGAAATAGGTCTCTATGCGAAGCGGCAAGGACTATGTTGGCATATGCAAATCTTCCATAATATCTTTGGGCTGAAGCAGTATCCACCGCATGTTTCACTCAAAACAGATCTTTCATTCATCGTCGTTTTAACATTACTCCATATGAAATTCTCAACAATCGAAAACCTAACGTCAAATTTTTCCATGTTTTCGGATGCAGGTGCTTCATTATGAATCTCAAGGATAATCTTACGAAATTTCAAGCTAAAGCAGATGAAGGGATTTTCTTGGGATATTCGCATAATTCGGTCGCATATCGTGTGTTGAATAAAAGAACACAAAAAGTTGAAGAAACTTTTAATTTTATATTTGATGATTACTACATCAAACAAACTACCTCACAATTTGAAAATCATCATATTCTGAAAAACATACAAGATGAATCTGAATCATCACAAACCTTAAATATTGATTATGATTTAATTTTTGGAATTTCAGATCGTGCTGTTGATGCTGAAAGAAATGCAAATGATAATCATCTCTCTGAATTAACGAAGCTTATTGATGATTCAACATCAAATTCTCCAGAGAAAGGCAAAAGTATGCAACACAATCCAGTGGAGGGGGAGCAATTGGATTCGCATACTCTAGATAAGGAAGAGCATTATTTCGAGGGGGAGAATGGAAGAGTGAATGATGATGTTGAGGGGGAGCATGATGTTGAGAGAGAGCATAATGTTGAGAGAGAGCATAATGTTGAGGGGGAGAATTTAGAAAACATTGAGAATAATAATGATTTTGATGATGCTTGTTCGATTGCAGGTTCAGAGAATGATGATATGTACGAAGATGCACCTTTGGAATTTTATCCAGCATATCCGCCAATGGAAAAGTGGACAAAAGATCATCCGAAGGATCAAGTAATTGGGAATCCACAAGAGGGAGTTTTAACAAGAGCTCAAATTCGTGCAAAGAATGAGGTATTGAATACTCATCAAGAATTTTGCATGTTCAATGTTTTCATCTCTAAAATTGAACCAAAAACAGTTAAGATTGCAATGGAACACTCAGATTGGGTTGTTGCAATGCAATCTGAATTGTCTGAATTTGAACGAAACAATGTTTGGAGATTAATTCCTAAACCTGAAAATGTTTCGATTGTCGAGTTAAAATGGATTTTCAAAAATAAAACCGACAAAGATGGAAACATTGTTCGAAACAAAGTCAGACTTGTTGTTAAAGGATATTCACACGAAGAAGGAATCGACTATGAAGAAACTTTTTCCCCTGTCGCAAGACTCGAGGCTGTTCGTATATCTCTGGCTTATGCAGCTCACAAAGATTTTGATGTTTATCAAATGGACGTGAAGTGTGCATTTCTAAATGGAGAGCTTGAAGAAACTGTTTACGTGGAACAACCCCCAGGTTTTATTAACGAAGAATATCCAGATCATGTTTATATTTTAGATAAGGCAGTTTATGGTTTGAAACAGGCACCACGAGCATGGTATGCAACTCTTACTTCATTTTTGAAACAATCTAAATTTAAACAAGGATCTGTTAACCCCACATTGTTTCGAAAGAAAGTTGGGATTCATCTAATGCTTGTTCAAATTTATGTTGATGATATTATTTTTGGCTCAACTGACCCTGCCTTGTCTAGAGAATTCAAAGATCTGATGAAAAGCAAGTTTGAAATGAGAAGGGATTTTTATTAATCAGGAAAAATATACGAAAAATCTGCTAGAGAAGTTTGGATTGACGAATAGTACAAAGTTACGAGTTCCAATGTCAACTGGCATAAAGCTGACACCTTCGTTATATAAACCTGCAGTTGACGTAACTCTTTACAGGAGCATGATTGGTTCATTACTTTATCTTACAACAAGTAGACATGATATCATGTTTTCTGTGTGTAATTGTGCTAGGTATCAGTCTAATCCACGAGAACCACATCTCAATGCTGTGAAGAATATCTTTCGTTATCTTAAAGGAACAATTTCGTTAGGATTGTGGTATCCTTCGAAAACTGGATTCTTTCTACAAGCATATTCGGATGCAGACTTGGGTGGTTGTAATCTTGATAGGAAAAGCACAAGTGGTGGATGTCAATTTCTCGATGGCAAATTGGTGAGCTGGCAGTCGAAAAAGCAAACATGTGTCTCAATCTCAACAGCTGAAGCAGAATATGTGGCTGCTGCTGCTTGCACTTCACAAATTATATGGATTCAAAGTCAATTGCGTGATTATGCAATAAATATGAAAAAGATTCCTTTATATTGTGATTCTCAAAGTGCAATAAGAATTTGTCATAATCCTGTGCAGCATTCGAAGACTAAACATATTGCACTTCGTTATCATTTCATCAAGGATCACGTGGAGGATGGAAATATTGAAGTACATTTCGTGAAAACAACTGATCAGTTAGCTGATATTTTCACGAAACCTTTGGATGAAAAATCCCTTGTGAAAATAATAGAAGGGCTTGGAATGATCGATGGAAATTCTGAATCATTCAGCATTCAGAGGTTACTGTTCATAGTCAACGTCGACCCCTTCGAATTCGTAAATTTGTTACTTATTTTACGGGTTGATTCAGAGGTTACTGTTCATAGTCCACGCTTCGACCCCTTCGAATTCGTACATTTGTCACTTATCAGGGGATGATAAAATTTTGTGTTTTTGCAACAAGTACAGTATATTTTCATTTTCGAAAATTCAAAAATCCAAAAAGATTTTCGTTTGTTTTGTCATTTAATTTTCGAAAATTCAAAAATTCAAAAAGATTTTCGTTTTTTCTGTCTTTACTTTCGAAAAATTAAAACAACAAAAATATTTTGATTCTTATTTCTTTTTAGTATTTTGTTGCAGCTAATCTTGACGATATAGAGTGGATTATGCTAGCAGTTCTAGGGTCAGGTACATTTTTCGTATGAATCGATAAATTTTTCATCATTTGAACTAGTTAAGTTGTCCCTAGAAGCATGCTGCTGCATGTTGTCCAAAAGCCTCCAATGAATCAATGTGTGTGTACGAAAGTCTTAATGAAATTTTTCATATGAAAATTTCTTCCCAATCAGGCTTATATTCACATTAGTCTCTAAGCTACCTGACTCTTCTTAAAATGAGTTAAGAGTTTACTGTTTGGTCCAAATATAACAGAGTTACTTTTCGTGTCTTACATCAATCTTTTTCATCCATAAAGTTCTTACACGATCACACACGAAGACATATGTCCGAGAGGTCTTTGATCAAACCTATCGAGACTTAGACATATCAAAAATCTGTGTTTATGATCTGACATCATGAGACCGTGATGAAAGTGAAACCCAATTTTCACTACACTTTTAAGGAATTGACGGGGAACAATGTTCCAGATTTTCACGAAACTTTTGTTTCTGTACCAAAATTCGAAACTCCAAATCATATTCATTTCGAATGAGTGGTCTTGATCAAACATTTGAAACCCATGATGTTTGTTACCCAACAAGATCCAGCACAAATTTTTGTTCTTGAATATGATTTCCGTGTGAGTTTCATTCGAATGTCAAAACCATTTCAAATTTATCAACGCAAACTTGTCACTGACTACACTGGTCAAACAAGTAATTTCGGTTACAGTTTATCACCTTATGTTTAGGTTGACATGTAACGAAATTTTTGCACTACCACGAAGCTTATTAAAAGAAGCCCTTCAATTCTTATCAACAAGTATTTGATTGTAATTCACGGGAAACCACACAAGCTATTGATCATTTCTCTTAATGATTAATGAAGTAATCTTTGCCCGGGATTTTATCTGCTTTTATGTCAAATTGACATTTTGACATCACAACATCCCAAATTTTTCGTATTTTTGTTTCTCGTCTACATTCTTAGGAACACTGCACTCACGAAATCCTTGAGGCTCTGAGTAATACCAACTCAGGCTGATGATTAAAACCTTCTGGCATATGACTTCGCTTTTCATCCCAAAAGTGAACGAGCCTTGCTTCCATTCGAAGGGTTCTGACGGTTACAATATTCTTGGGGATAACAAGACAGGCTGTTTATAAATGACGTATGGTATTCTGTCCGATTTTCAAGGCGACGTGACAGCTACTTTTTGACGCATGGCTACTTTTACGCAGTAATGGTCCGATTTTCAAGGTGCCACGTCAGATATCATTAATTACCTATCCCGCTTCAAATTCAAACTTTAGGGTTACATATAAAAGGGGATTCAAGGGTTCATTATCAGTTTACGCGATCAAAAAGAAAAATTCCCAAAATTCTCTGATTATAAACATAGTCAAACCCTAACAATGGCGACTTCTGCTCATGTTGATTCTCATACCATTGAACATGCCTCTTCATTACCAATAATGAAGATTGAAGGAACAAACTATTACTTGGAGGGTGATGTTTCTCAATACCCGGAAGAATTGAAGATGCTTATTGTTGCTTTGAAGAACTCCGTTTTGTCTACGGCGATGTTCAACTCATTCTCTGTTCCATTATCCTGGCTTTCTCAAGCAGGATCAACTGCTACGTACAACAAAGCTTCTGACACGATTACTTTTCATCTGGTGAACGACAAAAAGGTCAGGCTATCCAAGAAACTATTTTGCCAAATTCTTGAAATTCTGAATTCACCTCCATATGTTGCTTTCACATTCCCTCAAATCGTTAACATGTTTAATGAGATGGGATATCAGCCTCCATTGTCTAAGATCAGTGATTTTAAGAAATCTGGTCTTCCACGACTATGGAATTTCTTATATGGAATCTTTTTACGATGTTTAACTGGGAGAACAGTTGGTCTTGATAAGGGAAGAATGGAGGTTTATGCAATGGTTGCTGGCATCTATTACGATCTTCAAGTGGACTATTCTACGCAATTATGGAGGGAATTCCAAAAGGGTGTAGAACATACGAATGTTGTTCATGGTATTTCGTGTGCACGATACTGGAGCTCGATTTTGCAATACTTTTACGACAAGGAAGGGATTTTGGTACCCAATGATGAAGAAAAAGCAGTTTTTCAATCGTACCACTATCCGAAGGATGTTCCAGATAGTGCTGAAGTTTTTCCATCAGTTGCTCGTATTCCCGATGCAATGCTTAAAAGAGTTGATCCTTCAAATTCTGTTTTGGTGGCATATTTGAAGACCATTGATTCTACAATCGAAACTGGCATACTATTGGGAAAAGATGATAAGAAATCCAACAAGTCGAAGAAGAATGAAACTGAGTCAAAATCTTCGAAATCTCCAAAGAAGAAGCCTGAAACCGTTGAAGTGTCTGTTGCTGAGACTCATGTGATTGAGCCTATTATTGAAGAAACACAAGAGCATGTAGTCCTTCCCTCAAAGACTGGTATGTTTCGAAGAATCAAAATGAAGTCAACCCATAAAAGCAAGTCTCCTACACATAAAGTGGTTCGTAAACCTCAAATCACTCATCAAGATGTGTTAATTAGAGAAGTGCCAGCACCTGTTTCTCCGGTGTCCAAGAAACGAAGGGCTGAGGATATGGCAAAACATTTGTCAAAGAAGAAGAAGAAGAAGAAAACCCGAAAACTCGTTATTTCTACTGAGTCCACAAAAGATGATGATGAAAGAATTCCAGAAACCCAAGAGTTAAATCCTAATGCAGGAAGTTCAACTCCTGAGCAGACAGTCATCATACCACCCGAAGATTCGGTTGCCAAATCAGTTTCTGAGGCGGTACGCACTTCAGGCATCCCCGCAAACATATCTGATACGGATGCAAATGTCAATATGGGTGATGGAGGCTCGAAAAATGATGATCAAGATAAATCTACTTCTGCTCCTTTCGAAAATATTGTTTCTTTATCACAATCCACTATTCCCAATACATCAACCACTGATTCCCCTACATTCGAACACATTATCAATCAACCATTCACTTCTATTTTTTCTTTTTAATCGACTGACACACCCAAACCGACTTCGAATGTTCAAGAAACCATTTTGATGGAGACAGAAACTGATACTGAGGGGTTTGGAGGCACGTTTGAAGAATTGAAATTTCATGAAGAAGAAGAGCAGTTTCCAGATCATATGTTGATGACCATGAAGCAATTTAAGATTCTGAATCAGAAGTTGAATTCGATAATTCAATCTCAAGCTGATCTGGGGGGTGGTTCATCTGTTTCAAGTTTGGAGGTTGATTCTATGTTGAAGATGTTCGAAGCCAGAGTTGTGAGCAAAGTATCTGGAATGATTACTGACTCTGAATCTCGAATTTTGGAAAAGGTTGATTATAATGATCAAAATAATGAACTTCGGATCAAATCTCAAAATTCAGTGTTTACTAGTGATGTGAAAAATTTGAAGAATGTTACAAAGGAAAGGCACGTTCTTTTTGTTCAAGAAGTAAATAAAGTCAGGGAGGATGTAAATTTGCAGATTCACGAACTTCGTGAAGACATGCAAAAAGAAGTTGCTACTGTTCAACAAGATTATGCATCCTTGAATCAAAAGGTTGATATAATTTGTGACGCAGTCACACGATTTGTTAAATTGTATGAAAATTTGAGTCCACAACTTACTCAACTTTCAACATCCGAAAGTACAAACTTTGAGGAAGTGATTACTTTGCTCAAGGAGTTAAAAGAAATTTCTGACAGGCTGGTGTCTTCTTCCCTGATTACTCCTGAATTTCTATCACAAAAGTTTATTCAATTCGAAGCCATTCTCCACAAGCAACTTGCTCCTCTTTTTCGCATATCAAGCCTTCTTCCAACAACGTATGCCCCACCTGTTTTCACAGGGGTGCAAGGGGGAGAAACAAAAGCTGGTGAATCGAAGGCAAGTGATGAAGATGCGAAAGTTGTAGCAAAGGTATTTTCTTCAAAAATCCTGACAACAAAGCCAGTTATAGTTTCTGTTGGGATGGTTACTTTAAAAGTTGTTACAACGTTACCTATTACAAGACCTATTTCGAAAGGAATTGTAATTGGTAAATCTACAGAGACTGGTGAGAGTGGTTCGAAACCAAAAGAGGCAATTGACAATTCAGTTTTGAAAGATAAAGGGAAATCGATTGTTGTGGAAAAGTCGAAAGAAGAAAAGAAGGCTGAAGCAGAAGCTGAAATCGAAAAACTGAGGGTTATTCAAAGCATTATGACTCAGCGTGCTGGTAATCCGAAGGGAATGGAAAAAGGTGATCCATCCAAACACTACAATTACGAAACAATTGAGGCCAAGGTAGCGTATAATCACATGTATTCGTTTGAAAAGAAACCAAAACAAAGTTATTTGGTTACAAATACTGATGCAAGCCAGCTAGATTTTCCGATAAACGAAATGATGTTCATCATGCCTCAGTTCAAAGCTGAAGGAAATTTTAAAGAAAAGGATGAAGGTACTCACATCAAAATTCGTTTTCATGCTGTTCTTGCAAAAGCCCCTGAGGAAGTGTGGTCATTGGTTAAAATCAAGAAAGTGATTAGTATGAAAAAGGATGTGGTATTCGAAAACATAGTCCAGAACGTTAAGTATGTGGTTGCCAGGGCAAATGGAAATATTTGCGAATTTACGATTGCTGATTTTCCATTAATGAACTTGTATGATCTTATACAAGTTGCATTGCTTTTGAAAGATAAATCATTTTCGTTCCTTCAAAACACTGAACCAGATGAATTCAAGCTTGGGGTTGCTCACATCAAGATTTTCATAGAAAATTACTATGAGTGCTTGGCTCTTACTGATGTGGAGTTAGCTACGGCTAAAGGTATGGAAATTAAAGCTCTGATGGCTCCGACGAAGACTCAAGCAGAATTGAAAAAGTATGATGATGGTGAAATATGTTTGAAACCTTTTGGAATGGTATTCGCAGGAAAAGACAAAGCTGGAAAAGCTAAACGGTTCTTATTCCAGGCATGCGAAGTGGAGAGATATTCAACGTCGCAATATACGAACTTAATTGTTCGTATGAATCATTGCAAGAAGAATAATGAAGGAGATAAGAAAGAGCTGAAGAAGATTATCTCCTGGTACACGGAGATTCGAAGAGTGTTACTGTATTCCATCACGCTACTTACAAATTAAAGTTTTCGACTATGATTACAAAGGGGGAGATTGTAAGGGTCGAATTGTTGTAATTAGTCAAAATGTATTCTGAACTCTTCGAATGTTATGTAATGTATATTACTAAGGCGCTTTTGTTCGAAGCGTTAGTGTCTATGCCTTAGTATATTTTTTGTACGCTTTCGTTTCCCTATAAATAAGGATATTTACTAGAGTTAGAGAAGAGTTTTTATAGACCTGTCTATTGTACTCTGTAAACATTCGAAAGCGTAATAGAGCTGGAACAAGATCATATTTACATCCGGTGTTCAATTTCTCATTCTTACTTGATTTCATACTCTGATTAATTCAATACTCGATTCTTTGATTCATCATCATGTGGACATGATTTTATCTACTATTCATAAATTGTCTATCCTATTAACTATATTTCAAAATTTAGAGGTTTTTCTTCTATAATGTCGTTTAAATGATATTTTAGAATAATCATTTTTAGTGGCCGTTTACATTTTGTTCCAAAATAAAATTAAAACATTTAACATAATTGTGTATATATATTCCAAATAATGTTTTGGGACCACCATTCATGATTCAACAATTTAATTTAATGCATTTTTATGATATATATCTAATATTTGATATACAACTTGGCCATAAGTTTATGAGGAAACAGTAAGGAAAATGACATAAGAAATTCCCACATAAAACTTTATAGCAAAATCTAAAAGAGACAAATACAATAAATCTTTCCTGCCAATTTTAAACAAAATGCCAATGGTTAACAAAATCAATTTTTGATGTTTACGAACTATAGTTTCCTTGCAATGAAAAACCAGAGAACTAACTGTAATTTTCTATAAGAAATTATATATATATATATATATATATATATATATATATATATATAATTTGCCGCTCATTTGCCGCTCTAACGTCAAGTGTAACGACAGCAGCAGTGTATGCGTCATCATAAATGATTATACATATATGTTTGTTCACAGACTGAGTAATCATATATGATTATGACAGTTTGTGGCAGAAAATGTGGTGACGGTGGTATAAGTGACGGAGGTGACATTAGTGGAGTCGGCCGGTGTCAGAGGTGGTGGTAGTGGTGGCGGCGGTGGCGGTTGTGGTGGTGGTGATGGTGGCGGAGGAGAAAGGAACGAACGATGCTATATACTCATTTATGATTATATCGGTCTGCCTTCCCGGTACGCCGGAGGGTTAGAGCGGCAGACTTGAAATATATGGCTGAAGTTGAATCTTAAGATCTCTATTTTATTTTTAATCTCAACGAAACTTACCTTTTATATATATATATATATATATATATATATATATATATATATAATGTGATAAAATTTTTAAAGGAGGTGGGTATACCGCACCCTTTCGTATCAAATTTTTGTCACATCATATATCATATCACTCTCAACACAATACCATTTTTTGTGGAACTATCCATCACACCATTTTAATTTTCAAGTTATGATATTTTTTTGTTGTTTCTCTTTTTTATTATTCATTTTTCATTTTTTTCAATAATTAAAAAAAAGTGTATTGTAATGTAAAACATATAATTTAAATAAAAGCCTCATATTTAAATAAAAGCATAACATTAAAATTTAAAATGAAAACGTTGCAAGACCAAAAAAAATCTTTTGATAAAATAAAAACATTCAATGATCCTAACAATTAAAAATTTTCCATAAATTTTTTCACGAGTATTCGCCTTTAACGCTTGCATCACTTCAAGATCTTCAGGTGCCAAATCTTCGGTGTTTGTCCTAAGATTTGACAAGTCATTCATGAGTTCTTCTCAATTTTGTCTCACCTGGTCAGTCATTTCTTGTCGTCAAAGTATAACCATCTGCTAATGTCTCAAAACATTTTTTTTCTTGTTGTAATATTATGTGTTCCTGGAATTTCTCATCGATTTCTGCCATATGCTTTCGTTTCTTGTCACTTTGCTACCCATGTTTTGCCCCGTGCTTCGCCTTGTCTTGTTATACCGGTAGCCAAGGAGGTGTGATCTCTTCAATGTCGTCCATAATTTCATTTGTGTCATCATTAAGGTGGGTGTAAGTTCGTGCATCAGAAATATCGACCAAACTCGAATTTCTTGACCATTTAGATTGCGCCTCCAACAACATTTGACATTAAGTTTATTTTTTTCTCAACGTCTCTCATGGTCTCTCAAACTCAAAAGTATGACCCATCCCACTCGATATTACGCTTTTATGACTTTAAATTAATCGAAGTCATTACATCCGCTTTCCTTTTTCAAATAAAGCTTGTTGTAGATACCATTGAATTTTGTTTATGTTTTGTTCGATGTCGTGGTTTAGATTTTTTTCAACAAAACTTGAAATTTTATGAGTGGCGCTTCCCAAAAAGCGCTTTCCTCATACCATTTCCTTTAGTTTTATTGTGTGATGTCCCACACCACAACACACTTCCACTAAAGTGTATTCCTCCTCCAACATCTACCATTGTAGAGCTTCTTGATTGTTTCTCTGACTACCTTCGACTTGAGTTTCGGTAACAAATTTAACCGAGGTTTGTGTGGGTGTTGGTTATTGGGTTTGAATTTGGTTGAAGGTTGTATATGTTTGGAAATTTATCATGGAAGATGATGTACGAAAAAAGTTTGTTCCAAATTTGGTTGTTGACCATAAACATTTTGTTGAAAGTATGTTGGTAAAGGAAATTGCATAGGATGTGAGGCGGTATTGAAAACAGTTTGTTGGTATGGTATTTGGGGTGAATCTTGGGTGTTTATTAGTTTCATATAACTCTTGTATCTGGCGAATCCCATAAGAGAGGTTGTGATCGGGTGTGGGTGTGGGTGTAGGTGTGGGTTTGGGTTTTGTCAAAGGGTGTTAGGGCTTTGCTTCACTTTTTGTTCAAAGAGGTTTTGAAATTATATAAAATATAGAGAAAAAAAGATTGGTGTAAATAAAATTGAGTGAGCTGAGATGTATTTATAAGTAATTTAAAAAAAAAATAAAAATTGATCTTTTGGCACCAATGGTCATGTGACAGTTCCATTTTATCCTGTTGAGCAACGTCGAGAGAGCCATGAGCCCTAACACAACGTGTACGCAGGGTGGTGTTTCTATAGCCTCCACGAAGTTTAGAACTTCCAGATCCATACAAATTAGTCAAAATTATTAATAATTTTATAAAAATATGACACTTGTCACCATTTCATATGAATAAAAAGAAAAAGTACATCACTATTTTATTTTTGTAATATATTTAATTTGTTGTAAAGTAATGGAACATTTGTTTAGCATGGTTTTGACTTCAATCTTTGTTTTCCCGATTTCTTCAAAATAATTGAAGCTTTTTGAAATATATTTTAAGGTGAACAACCTCTGAATAAGGAACGTAAAAGGAGATAAAAGCGGGACATGGATCAAATCCTTATCCCACAAAATATACGAAGCTTAACATAGATGGATCAGATACTATGTGAGAGAGTGCATGTCGTGGTATCCTAATTTTTTGTCATTTGATAGGAAGGATTTGCCATTTTGCCACATAATTTTTTTTTGAAACGACAAACTATCCTACTCCTAATCTAATCCTAAACACCATCTATGTCTCCAAGTGAGACTTGTGCCCTTAACCTTTCATTTGAGAGATTCACTTCTTACATCTAGGCCCATTTGGTATATTTTTTCTTTTAAATTAATTTATATTAGCATCTAGATTTAGATAAAAAATTATAATTTTTATTAAATTGAAATAAAAGAAATACATAAAAACATTTAAAAACATCATACATTAAAAACATATAATACACAACTATTAAAATCTACATAAAGTCATTGTCTAAAAATTGGCTTCCCAAATCATCTACGTGTTCCACGTTCAAATCAATGTGGTCAATACTCAAAATATGTTCCACCAAGTCAGATTGTGATGGATTTCCACATTATATATTATCGCTCTTCTAGCCATGTATTCTTCCTTATCAATCTCAAATAGTTGTCTCAAAACGATTTCACTTTTATCATACTAACATATCGCTGATCTTTCATCTTCTATAATTATATTATGTTATACTATACACGTTTAGATAATATTTGAAAGTTTGGCCTAATCAGCGAAAAAGTGTTGTGTATATTATAATTTGTCAAAGCTATTTTAGGGCTCCGAAGGCTCGTTCCACATCTTTCTTTGTTCTTTCCTTAGCTTTCTAATTTTTTTTTCTTTTAGTATCATTTGGGCATGACAATGTTTTAACAAATACTAAACGTTCTGAGTAGATCCCATCAACAATATATTACTCATTCATGTACATCGTTTAATGCACCTCGAATGAAGAATCCAATGCAGTTCCATCGTACATGTTGTTGAATATAAATGACATGTTAAGAACATTGATGTCATTCAGCGAAGTGGGAGCACCAAAGAATGCATGTCATATCCATAAATCATGTAACGCCTCTGCTTCAAGTATGATAGTGGAGTAACCATAAATTCCTCCTGTGTTCTGCTCATGGTGTGCATTCGGGAAATTTCCTCACTCCTCATTCAGAAAATATGAAATTCCAAAGATTCCCAAACTGTGGTACGTGAAGACATCTTAAGACTCTCATCTAACCCATCAGGTGGAGTGGCGTATGCTAACATACAAAGTACGACTATGCATTTTCATAATTGACTAAATTTTAGCGTACCATTTGCATGGTAACGTTGATCGAAATATAAACACACCCTCGTCAAGTCTTCGGCGATACACTAAAATAAGTCTTCGGCGATACACTAAAATAAAGGTTTTTGCATTCAGAAACACCGTCGAAAATAGTACCCGTAAAATATTGCATGTTCGTGAAAGTAATTATGAAAGACATGATGATGAGCACTTTCACGGTCTCTTTGGATATATATATATATATATATATATATATATATATATATATATATATATATATATATATATATATATATATATATATATATATATTGTATATTGTCCCGCACTATCGACTTATGTATTCCTTATATCGCTAATTGTTCCGTCCAGCATACTAGCAGCACCCATCATAGCTTGCACCATAAATTTAATTATTGATGAAGATGAAGAAGACATCTAAATAATATGGTAGAAGGATGGTATGTTATGATGTATAATGTTTTGGTTTGATAGGTATTTATGGTGGTTTTGATTGAATTTTTTTAGTCGTTGATTAGCTTTGAAGGAGGAGAGAGACATGGCAACAATCTGTTGAATTAACCCTTTGACATCAATATGCCAAGGTCTCATGGAGTGATGTTTGGTGAAACAGGTCGACAATACTAAGCGCACTCCATATAGTCTTATAGATTCATGGTGAGCAAATTTGTAATTTGATCTAATTTTAATTTAAAAATTACTTTTCAAGTCAATATATTATAGTCTATGCCTATTTTTGGTGTGCTGGTTGAAAAGTTAGCTATGCTGAAATGTTCGCTGCGAGCTTATAAGCTATTTGATAAAAAATGACGTTTGGTAAAAAATAACTAATAAGCTAGAAAGAATATATAAAATGATATAAAAGAACATTTATAAAAATATATTTTTCAGACTTAATTAAGGGTATATATTGAAAATTAAAAAAAACGCCTAAAACTAATATATGTAGCTTTTCTAAATGTAGCTTATAAGTTACTTTTTTGTAGAACGGGCAAAAATCGACCCAACCCCCAACCCAATCTGGATCCAAAATTAATAGGTTGAGTTGAGCTTTTAAACTCATTTAAGTTAAATAAATGGGTCAACCTGTCTAACCGATTTAATTTAATTGGTTGGGATGAGTAAATATTATAAACCCATGTGCAACCCGCCAACTCATTTAACTTTAATATATATTTAATTTAATAATTATTTAAATTTTATCATGCATTCATCTAAATATTAATTTACAACTTATACTTTGTCACAACTAGAAATTTCAGGTCAAATCCAAGTCCAAGGGTCTTGTATATGCAAGTGTTTTAGCTATGATACAACTATGATATATAATTGAAGTTCAAATTACCCTAAGCCCTAATGATTATATCAAATCAAATAACGATCATGATATAGACATAAAGACTTGTGTATATGTTACAATCTTGAACACTTGAACTATAAGGCCAACATAATTAAGTTTGCTAAGACCATGAACACCCCTAATAGACCAAGTTAGGCTGTGAACCTCCTTAGTGGACCCCTTTGGGGCGTAAACATTTTAATAGACCAAGTTAGGCCGTGAACACCTTCCTAGGAAGTGTCTTAGGTGTAAACACCCTTGGTGGACCACACATGGGGTGTAAACTCATGTGTTTACGCCTAGGCTTGAAGGATTTGAAGTGTTTACAGATTATGGGCTATCATTTGCCACTTTCACATGCAAATCTCAGTAAAACATGCATTAACCATCAATAACAAAGCTTTATCCATCAGTAATCCAAGAAAATATCAAATCACCTCCTTATCCCCTAAGATGAATGTAAAACCCACTCCCTATTTCTCCAAACTCATTTTCACTTACTGAGAAGTCCGGGAACACTCTCAAAGAATTCAAGCCAAGTTCCAGGAATCTTATTTCTTCACAAACTCTTCTAAATCCTTGTAAGTATTTCGTGCCTAGCTAGACATTTTACACATTACTTTGTTGAAATTCTTCCTAATCACACATAAATTTATGTGTTAACGACCTTAGGGTATCAAAGTCTCCAAGAAATTCATGAAACACTCCAAGTGTTCTAGGCTCCAAACTTTCACCTCATCACTTCCACTACACCTTTTCTCTACCCAAGTTGAGCTTCATACCCCCTTGTTTTTGAATTTTACTATCTTTTGGGGGAGAATACAAGCTAGTTTGAGATTAATCTTAGTATTATGCATGTATGTTTGTATTTTTCATGATAGGTTGTGATTATGCCATGAAAACATGTTAAACACTCACAAAATACGAAATACCTTCCAAGTCTTGTTGATATTTGTAAACTAACTACTTGAAGTAACTTTACATAATGTTGAAAAGATTAAACATGGTAAAGTTGCTAGGAAAACAAAGAAAGAATGCAAAAGGGCCATATTTGTCAATAAAGATAAACAAAAAGGGCTTTTATTGGAAATTCACTGTTTCATGGGCTAAAAATGTTGTTTTTGATAAAATGAACCTTTAATTGATAAATCACGGTTTTATGAGGTCTAAAATGTCATTTTTTTACAAAGAATGGACCTAGGTTGTAATTTTCGACGTAAATGGGCCAAAAATGGCAAATTTTAACAAAAGTGAGCCTTTATTATAAATTTCGCTTTTGTTGGGCCAAGATGGTCATTTTTAATAAAAGTGGGACTTTTTTGTCATTTTAATAATAATTGAGTTAAAACAAGCATTTTGATAACAAACGGACTATTTACGACATTTTTAATCTAATTGGGCCTTACATGCTTATTGGGCTATGTTTAGTAATTCATTCCTAATTGGGCCCTTATGACTCGTACTATGTTAATCGAGTCAATGACAAATAAATATTTGACATTTTGATAAAAACAAATATATTTTTATCACCGATGCTTAGTAGTCAAAATACATACTCGAAACACTATTTAAAGCATTAAATAGTGTGATACAATATCCGCGTAAACTTAGTTAAGATTCTTGTGAGACACGCCTTCGTTTGTACCTACCTAGCGTACACCGTAAGCCCTGTAGTTATAACCAGAGTTTCTTGGAGGGAGAGCGAGAATTTGTGTATAGATCTATACGGGGTTGACACCCCGCACCTGAGCTGTTCGCTACAGCTAGACGGGCCAGTCTAGGGTGACAAATGTCTTACCTAACCGACGCCTGAAGAACGTCATGACAGGCATATCAGTCATATCAAGTACGGTTATAGCGACTCACATAGGGATTAACAAACACAATAAATTTACGGAATATACATAATATACTCTTGATACATTGTACGAACTATACATTTACTACTTTACTCGGGTCTTAGGGTTTTAAGACCACTACTCTTTTACAAATAGAAAATATAGGATTTGCTGGGAATTACTCTTTATACACTATCAAAACAGGAACACACATGCTTGAATACAATATTTGAAACAAAACTCTCAAACTATTTTACGGAAAATATCGGATTTTCTGGTGTTTACAAACTGATACAAAACTTTTCATACAAACATGCTTATGAACTCACCAACATTATATATGTTGACGTTTTCAAAATAACTTGTATTCTCAGGGACTCGTTAAATTAGGTCGGTCGTCAAGGAAATGTGGACTTTTGTTGTATTTTTGTTTCCGTCATACATTTATTATTTTGGGATGTAATTTTTGAACAAACATCTTGATGTAAACCATGAATGTTGTACTATGGAATGTATGGTGATGATGTTGTCTATGATTCATATATATACACTGTGATGATATTACAAGATGAAGTCACCCGCCCCGAACGTTTCCGCCGTCTGGGTCTGGTTTGGGGGTGTGACAGATTGGTATCAGAGCAATGTTTATAGTGAACTGGCATATCTAATCATACAAGATATGCAACTATAAATACATTGGGACTAAAACACTCTGAACAAAGATAAGAAAACAATAGGAGTTTTCGGAGGAATTGGACATCGTGATTAAACCCAGACAGTTATGTAATCGTATTGGGGATAAATATAGCATGATCAACTATATTTATTCAAAATACGACCAACATGTGTTTGGGAGTGATCAGGGTGGACAAAGAATATGAAACTTGTCAACCTATTACCCAAAGGATTGATGAACCAAACATAAACAAATAAAATACTATAGGAGTATTTTAACAATAAGAGAAACATTCATTGTATTTTTCTTATATTCCCTTTCGTGTATATATTCTTGTACAGACTCTATGGTCGGCTTCCACCTCCCTGGTGATCCCTACTTCCCCAATCAGGGGAATGGGGGTTGGATGGAGCCAGAACTAGAGGAGGAGCCAAAAGAGGAACCCATAGAGGACCCTGAAGAACTGGAAGAGGAACCCGCGGAACCAGTGATAGACATTGCTGACGATGAACTCGACGAGAGTGATGAGGATGACTCGGACGCGGAGTCTGAGGTCATCAACCCTCCATACATGGCACGAGTGCCGACACACAGGATGGGCCCCCATGGCCCAATGCCCCATGGGCCCATGACATTTGGCGATGGAGCAGACAGCAAGGGGTGCGACCACCCTTTGGCATGGACCAGGGAATGTACGACCTCCGACATGGAGGGCCAGCAGACCGCGCCCTCCCCGTTATTTTCAGGAGGACACGAGACATTGGGGAGCAGGCCCAGACGACTTCCGCTCAGATGGAAGCAATAAGAGCTGCAGTGGAGCATGCCGAGAGACAGACTCAGGAGGTAGTGAGAGACTACCAGGAGAGGTAGGCAGCGATGGAGGCCCGACTACGTGTCACGGAACGCCAGTTGGCCAGACTTCAAGGCGCATCCACTTCATCATCAGCACCACCAGAGACCTCCCGCCGCGAGTAGGACCCATCCTACCCGCCATATGCTCTCGATGTTAACTTCTTGGTTTTATGTTATGTATGTAGGGTTAACTCCTCGGTTAAGTGATTACACT
The DNA here is from genome assembly GCF_052849685.1 of Lactuca virosa. Classification (NCBI taxonomy): domain Eukaryota; kingdom Viridiplantae; phylum Streptophyta; class Magnoliopsida; order Asterales; family Asteraceae; genus Lactuca; species Lactuca virosa. The sequence goes on along the minus strand of NC_136430.1, from coordinate 269,719,239 downwards.
ACTCGATGGGGTTGTTATGATGTTTGACTATTATTCCATATACTGTAGGCCTTATAAAGGCCAAATTTTCAAGTAACATGTACCAAACCTTTATTAGTAATGAAACAAGTGTGTGTTTTATTTGTGATGTTGTTAGCTGCTATGAGTTCTATTTTTATTATTTATTGATACTGTATGATTTCACTTATAAGCACAAATCAAATCGTCAAAACAACTATTAAGTGCTCATCATCCTTCTGTTCCATGATAGAAAATGCCTCGAAGATACATTCGTAGAAACAACAACATACAACCGCCACCGCCGCCTCCACCGCAGGTAAACTCTGCTACCTTCCAGGCAGTAGTCTCGGCTGCAGTCACTGCAGCATTGGCTCACATTCAAAATGGAAACAATGGTGGCGGAAACGGTCAAGGAACAGGAAGCTCCAACCAGAGAATGAACTAAGGGTCTACGAAAGTCCGCACTTACAAATATTTCTCTAATGCAAAGCCCCGAACATTTAATGGAACCGGTGGGGTAATAACTTTGAAGCGCTGGATTGAGAAGATCGAGTCGGTCTTTGAAATATGTGAATGCCCTAAAGAGAGCAAGGTAAAATTTGCAGCCTGCATGTTTGTCGATCGAGCACTGTCATGGTGGAATGGCCACGTTGAGGCCTTAACACTCCCAGTAGCAAATGTCATGTCGTGGGACGAACTCAAGGAGATGTTATTACCTGAATACTGTCCCTGTGGGGAAATACAGAAGCTGGAACAGGAGTTGTGGAACCTCACAGTGCAAAACTCAGACATCAAAACTTACATTTCCAGATTTAGTGAGTTATCACTTTTGTGCCCGGGCATGATCACCTCAGAAGGAAAGAAGATCGAACGGTTCATTTGGGGATTAACTTCTCCAATCCAAGGGAACGTGATTGCAGCAAACCCTGAAACTTTTGATAGTGCAAAACGTCTAGCTTAGAAGCTCTATGATCATGGAAACAAGAAAGGTACCAAAATTACTGAGACTGAAACCAAGAAGGAAGAGAGTAACAAGAAGAATTCGGGAAATAAAAGGAAAGGAGAACAATCTTCAGGATCTTCCAAGAAACCGCAAACAGTGGCAGTTGACGCTGCAAACACTCAAGCCACACCAGCCCCAGTCGCTCCAGCCTCAATCATACCAACTCCTACGAAGCCCTACGCTGGTACTTTGCCTAAATGTAACAAATGCAGTGTACCAACTGCAACCGCAAAGGTCACACTGCCCGGTACTGCAGGTCCCAGCCTCAACAAAATCAGCATCCCAACAACAACAATGTCGGGGCCAATCAAACCTGCTATGGATGTGGAGAGACTGGTCATTTTAAACGAAACTGCCCCAAGGCCAACACTTAGGGTGCAGGAGGATCAGGAAGGGTCCTAACAATGGGGCAGGGGGAGGCGGTTCAAGATCCGGCAGTGGTTACTGGTACTTTTGCCCTCAACAACACTTACGCATGTGTTTTTTTTATAGTGGGGCTGAGTGAAGTTTTGTGAGTCATAAATTCAAACTCCTACTAAATCAACAACCCCAAAAGCTAAACGAAGCCTTCACGGTGGAGATGGCTAATGGGAAGACTGAAACAACCAAAGATATATACGTAGCATGCACGTTAACACTGAATAACCACTCATTTTTAATCGAATTAATGTCGGGTAATATCCGAAGTTTTGATGTGATCATCGGTATGGATTGGTTAAGCCCCCACCATGCCGATATTATGTGCCACGAGAAGGCCGTTCGCCTTCACCTACCCACCAACGAAACTCTAATCGTTTACGGCGATAAACCCGATGTAAATCTTCGTCTTATCTCGTGTATCAAGGCACAAAAGTTCCTGTACAAGAAAAATCATGCCTTTCTAGCCCACGTAGTGGAGAAACAGAAAGAGGAAAAGAACATCAACGATATTCTGGATGTGAGCGACTTTCCAGACGTATTCCCAGAAGACCTCTCGGGGATACCTCCCATGAGGCAGCTTGAATTTCGAATCTACCTGATACCTGGAGCCACATCAATTGCCAAATCACCCTATAGGTTAGCCCCTGCGGAAATGAAAGAGTTATCGAGCCAACTAAGCGAACTCCTCAATAAAGGATTCATCAGGCCGAGCTTCTCACCCTGGGGAGCTCCGGTCTTGTTTGTCAAGAAGAAGGATGGATCTTTGAGAATGTGCATCGATTATCAGGAGTGAACAAGCTCACCATCAAGAACTGATATCCTCTTCCTCGGATTGATGATCTATTCGACCAGCTTCAAGGAGCCAGTTACTTCTCCAAATAGATCTACGGTCCGGATATCACCAACCATGGGTCCGAGAAGAAGATATTCCCAAAACTATATTCCGAACCCGCTACGGACATTTCGAGTTGGTAGTAATGCCCTTCGGTCTAACGAATTCACCTCCAGCATTCATGGACCTCATGAACCGAGTTTGCCCACCATTTATCGACAATTTTGTAATCGTCTTCATCGATGACATACTCGTTTATTTGCGAAGCAAGGAAGAGCACAGTCAACACCTAAGGCAAGTCTTGGAAACTCTAAGGGTGGAGAAGTTGTATGCAAAAGTCTCCAAATGCGAGTTCTGGATTCGCAGGCTGGAACTCTTGGGGCAGGTATTTAGTGAAGAAGGGATACATGTGGACCCTTCTAAGATCAAGGCTATTGGGGGCTGGGCAACCCCGAAGACGCCAACAAAGATCAGGCAATTCTTGGGCCTTGCTGGTTATTACAGAAGGTTCATCCAGAATTTCTCCAAAATCACCAAGCCTCTCACCACTCTAACCCAAAAAGGCGTACCCTTCAACTGGACTGACAAACAAGAAGTTGCTTTTAAAACTCTAAAGCGAGCCCTTTGCAGTGCCCTGGTTTTGACGCTGCCAGAAGGAACGAAAGATTTCGTAGTATATTGCGACACTTCCAACCAGGGTTTGGGCTGTGTGCTAATGCAGCGTGTAAAGGTGATTGCCTACGCGTCCAGGCAACTGAAAATCCACGAGGTAAATTACACTACCCATGATCTCGAGCTGGGAGCTGTGGTCTTCACCCTAAAAATTTGGAGGCACTACCTTTATGGTACAAAGTGCACCATCTTCACGAAAAGGCTCCAACACATCTTGAATCAGAAAGAGCTAAACATGAGGCAGCGGCGATGGGTAGAGCTGCTATACGACTACGAATGCGAGATCAAGTACCATCCAGGAAAGGCTAACATGGTGGCCGACGCCTTAAGCAGAAAGGAATACTCGGGAGACCGAGTAAAAACATTGACCATGACCATCCATTCCCACTTGTCTTCACAGATCAAAGAGGCTCAACTGGAAGCCTCGAAACTGGAGAACGCCGCGAGTGAAGCCCTGCGTGTGATGGAAAAAAATCTCGAAATCAAAGAAGACGGGGTTTACTATTTCACGAATCGAATCTGGATCCCAAAATTTGGAGGGTTTAGAAACGTAGTCATGAATGAAGCTCATAATACACGATACTCCGTCCATCCAGGTTCGGACAAGATGTACCTGGATATCAAACATCATTATTGGTGGCCGAACATGAAAGCGGATATTGCTACCTACATGGGCAAGTGCCTGAGTTGCGCAAAGGTTAAGGTAGAATATTAGAACCCCTCGAGATTAATACAACAACTAGTGATACCTGAGTGGAAATGGGAGCGAATATCAATGGATTTTATAACCAAATTGCCTAAATCGGCTGACGGACTGGATGCCATTTGGGTGATTGTTGATCGGTTGACTAAATCCGCCCATTTCCTACCAATAAAGGAAACATACAAAATGGAGAGATTGACTCGGATCCACATAAATGAGGTGGTGAGACTTCATGGAGTGCCGATATCCATCATCTCTGATCGCGATAGTAGATTCACTTCACGATTCTGGTAGTAACTCCATAAAGCAATGGGAACCCAACTCGATATGAGTACTGCCTACCACCCCCAGACCGACGGTCAGAGTGAGTGAACCATTCAAACAATGGAGGATATGCTCCGAGCTTGTGTGATAGATTTTGTCAAGGCATGGGATACCCACTTGCCACTAATCGAGTTCTCCTACAACAATAGCTACCACACAAGCATTAAAGTCGCTCCTTTTGAGGCCTTGTACGGTCGAAAATACAGATCACCTCTTTGTTGGGCTGAGGTGGGAGACACCCAGCTGGTAAGAGGACAGCTAGCAAATAGCACACTTTTAGGACCTGAGATCATTCGGGAAACAACTGAGAAAATCGTCCAAATCAGGGCACGACTCCAAGCATCCCAGGATAGACAGAAGAGCTACGCAGACAAAAGACGAAAGGCGTTGGAGTTCCAAGTAGGTGATCGCGTACTGCAAAAAGTCTCTCCCTGGAAAGGGAAGATACAGTTTGGGAAGCGTGGAAAGCTAAACCCACGATACATCAGATCATTCGAGATCCTTGCCAGTATCGGTCCGGTAGCCTAGAAGTTGCAGTTACCATCGGAGCTCAGCAACGTACACCATGTCTTCCACGTGTCAAACCTGAAGAAATGCCTATCTGACGAAACTCTCGTTGTTTCACTCGATGAGATTGGAGTGAACGATAATCTCCTGTTCGTTGAAGAACCGGTCGAAATCATGGACAGAGAAGTGAAGTGTGCGAAACAAAGCCGCATTCCAATTGTGAAGGTTCGATGGAGTGCCAAACGCGGACCTGAATTCATATGGAAACGTGAAGATCAAATGATGTAGAAATATCCTCAACTCTTCTCTAGGTCTTAAGGATGGCATACAAAAGAATTTCGGGACGAAATTCCCTCTAACGGGGGTATGATGTCACAACTAGAAATTTCAGGTCAAAACCAAGTCCAAGTGTCTTGTATATGCAATTGTTTTAGCTATGATACAGCTATATAATTGAAGTTCAAATTACCCTTGGTGGACCACACATGGGGCGTAAACTCATGTGTTTATGCCTAGGCTTGAAGGATTTGAAGTGTTTACGGATTATGAGTTGTCTTTTGCCACTTTCGCATGCAAATATCAGTAAAACATGCATTAACCGTCAATAACAAAGATTTATCCATCAGTAATCCAAGAAAATATCAAATCACCTCCTTATCCCTTAAAATGAATGTAAACCCCACTCCCTATTTCACCAAACTCATTTTCACTTACTGAGAAGTCCGTGAACACTCTCAAAGAATTCAAGCCAAGTTCCAGGAATCTTATTTCTTCACAAACTCTTCTAAATCCTTGTAAGTATTTCGTGCCTAGCTAGACATTTTACACATTACTTTGTTGAAATTCTTCCTAATCACACATAAATCACGGTTTCATCTTTAATTCATTTTTAGCCCTTGAAACCGAGAATTTGTCAATAAAGATAAACAAAAACGGCTTTTAGGGGAAATTCACGGTTTCAAGGGCTAAAAATGTTATTTTTTGATAAAATGGACCTTTAATTCATAAATCACGGTTTTATGAGGTCTAAAATGTCATTTTTTACAAAGAATGGGCCTTGGTTGTAATTTTCGACGTAAATGGGCCAAAAATGGCAAATTTTAACAAAAGTGGGCCCTTATTATAAATTTCGCTTTTATTGGGCCAAGATGGTCATTTTTAATAAAAGTGGGCCTTTTTTGTCATTTTGGTAATAATTGAGTTAAAACAAGCATTTTGATAACAAACAGACTATTTACGACATTTTTAATCTAATTGGGCCTTACATGCTTATTGGGCTATGTTTAGTAATTCATTCCTAATTGGGCCCTTATGACTCGTACTATGTTAATCGGGTCAATGACAAATAAATATTTGACATTTTGATAAAAACAAATATATTTTATCACCGATGCTTAGTAGTCAAAATACATACTCGAAACACTATTTAAAGCAAACATGCTTATGATCTCACCAACATTGTATACGTTGACGTTTTCAAAATAACTTGTATTCTCAGGGACTCATTAAATCAGGTCGGTCGTCAAGGAAATGTGGACTTTTGTTGTATTTTTGTTTCCATCATACATTTAATATTTTTGGATGTAATTTTTGAACAAACATCTTGATGTAAACCATGAATGTTGTACTCTGGAATGTATGGTGATGATGTTGTCTATGATTCACATATATACACTGTGATGATATTACAAGATGAAGTCACCCGCCCCCGGACGTTTCTGCCGTCTGGTTCGGGGGTGTGACATAATGTTATATCATTATAACTAAAATATAACAAACTTTATTTTATATAACAAATCTTCAAGAGATTACAAAACACAAACAACTCGCAGACCTAAATGTAATAGTTACACATCAACACTTAACAAAAATACACTACACTACAATAAGAAGGCAAATTTATGAAACCTTAATCGGTGTTTGCAATATGTAAACCCTAATACTAAATATGAAAAAAAAAGGAAATGGAATGAGGTAGAGAGAAGTGTGTATGTGTGCGAATCTATGGAATGAACAACAAATTAACATGTTTATTCATTATATACAAACTGTTCACCTAAACACGACTTAGATCCGCATGTTTCTTCATATCACTAGATTTATTCCCTCTGCTTTAGCCCATAAATAAACTAAACCTAGATCCATTCCACGAAAACCCATATCCAATTCAATGAATACAGTTTAGTAAAAGAATTATCGAAAGAACTTAACCTGCCCAGACCAATATACATATTAATTCAAATATTAAGAATAACAAAAAAATATGTTCGTTTAGATATATGATAGATATTAGGAATATCAATATTATTCTATTCTCTCCTCCTATCTTATATTTGAAGGGATCAAACAATTTTAACCTTAAATACAGATACTTATGTTCGATTCCATTAAGAGAAGTTGGTACAGAAATCAACAGTTAGTTGAGTGGAAGGAACTTTTACCACGTTAACAGCTCCATCCATTACTTTCTCACATACAAAATGCACATCAATTTCAATGTGCGTTGTTATTTCATGAAAAACAAGATTTACAACCAACTTAATTGCAACATTATTGTCACTAAACTCATCAAATCGAACAATACATTACTTGCATATATCGTCATAACTTAATAACCAATAATACTTCCTAGATAACAGAAGAACGAGCTCTGTATTCAGATTCTGTAGAAGATCTGGTTATAATAGCTTATCTTTACTTTTCCATGATATTAAAGTTTCACCCAAAAAAAAAAAACAGAACCCACTTATAGAGCTTATAGTACTCAAACACTTCCCCTAACTAGCATCAACAAAAGAAGTTAATTATTGATTTTGGGACTGAAGTATAGAAAGGGATAATGTCATAAATGACGGAATTTTAAGGTTACAAAAATCTATGTACTTTCGGAAACTCTCTTAACGATTAAGGGTACATGCAATCTAAGGATCTATGTCTTTACAATTAATAGCAACATACTATGAAACTTAAGGAACCATAACTATAATCAATAAGATTAGGGTTACATACCTTTGTATTGTTATAGCAAACAATACTTTTTAATCCTTAATTGAGCTTTAGAAAGCAAGTACCAAAAGTATGATGCGTCTAATGGCTCACACCCAAAACCCTAGAAACCCTAGAATAAAGAAGAGATAGAAAAAGGAAGAGGAAATTCCGTTCTCCCCTTTGTGTATGGTAAAAGCAACGAAAATAATGAGCCAAGGGGTCCTATTTATAGTTTAGATAAATTGAAGACAAAGCCATATTTGAATAATTAAATAATAGATTTAATTTCTAATTCAAATCCTTTCTTTATATGCAACCAGGAGGCTTCAAGAAACCCAGAAGTGCTCCCAAAACCGTCCATGCTTTAGATGGTTCTAGAATTGCCACATTTGTTCAACTCTTAAACAATTACAATTCACCCCTTGCACCTTTAATTAATTCCAATTAATCTCTAACTAATTCTAGATTAGTTTTGAGTATTAATTAATTAACTCTTATCGATTTCACATTAATTTATTAATCATATAAATTAACAAATCAATTATTTAACTATTGGTATCACATTAATTTATTAATCACGTAATAAATAAATAAATTAATTATCTATTTCTAATTAATATATTAATCATATAATATATTAACAAATCATTTCTTCTCTCTTCTAATATCATTTCTAGCTATTTTTTGTAATGAGGGCAGCCAAAAAAGGACTTTGCTTTTAGTTACAAGTATATACCTATTTAGGTATGAGCGTAGACACCTTAATCCAGCAGTCTCCCACTTGGATAAGTCTATAACTCCAATTGAAAGTATAACCTTGAACCAAACGAAAATATGTGTTTTCCAAAGCCACCGTCGAACTCTGATTAAAATCAAACGTTGGCCCTAAGATAAGTGATCAATTAATCCTTCGTTCTACAAGATATCATATGACAAGAGTCATGGATTAAATGATGCACCTCATGTTCATTTTTTGTTTTTCGGTCTCCGATTTTAATACTTAGTTCACACTACAAAAAATCATACACATCAATTCAGTCTAGACCAAGCCTGGTTCTTATACATCAACTCAAATCAGCTAGGGGACCAAAGATATTGCTTTTCCTGTTAAGGCACAAGTAACGAATAAAATTCAACTACATAATTATAACCTTTGCTCTTCAAATTGCACATGACACTATGTTTTATAACATCAAGTTACTAATGTGTTTACGTAATACCAACATACAACTGACCTGCAAATTGCAACTCATGTATCTCCGTTTGAAGAATAATATATATTATTGTCTTAGAATTACTTGTGATTAAGTCCATGAAGTAATCTCTAAGCGTGGGTTTATCCAATATTTAAATTCTTATTTCTATGTACTCGTGAATATTGCAGCAATATGTATGCAATTTCCAATCCCTATGGACAATCTACAAACAATTCATGATAGTCTTAATTCAATACCTACTCCCAAAAGTGAAACACAATAATAAACTAATTAACTATGGTATCACACCCCTTGAATATAAATAAATCCCTATTATCTAATCACCATAACAATTAAAAATTTATTCATTGTATATTTTTTCGTGTAATCAACTAACCACTTGAATTAAATAACATTAGTCATGTCATGTTATAAATATGCATACTATGTGTAAGGCCACACCTTATGATCTGATGAGTCAAACAATCTATGCTATATATTAGATTCATCGTCTAGAACATCGACAACGCCAAAGTATCAAACTTATCAGCGTCAGCGTTTAGTATAGATATTCTATCTAATCTTTTGTATATTAGGTAACGATATACATTAGATGCAATTCCTTTAAGCATGTGATTGGTATGTATAGATTAGTATATATATACAATATTAGGGTAAACCCTAATGTTGTAGAAGATGTCTTGGTGTCGTAATCGTCTTTGTGACAAACGTTCTTCTTGGTGAAGACAAAAACCTTTCTTTGTTAAAGAACAATTTGTAGAACTCTCTGTATCATTTAATTTATGTTCTTTATTTTCTTAGATTAAGTTTGCTTTCTTAATTGTACTTGAAGTGTATCTGATCGATACAAACCTTCAATTGGTATCAAAGGGGGTTTGTGATACACTCAAATAATGATGTCGTCCTCCCTCACTCCAAAATCGACTATATGCAACCAGATCCCTCCAGTTGATAAACAAAACTTCTCTACCTAGAAATCAAAGGCCACAGAAGCTCTTGAGTTCATGGACTTTGACATGTTCGATGTCATCAATAAAGGTCCTATCGCGACTATGCATAAATCAACCAATGATGGTGCATCTGTAGTAAGCTGAAAAAGAAATTTGTTCCTGAATATAACAAGGAAGAGAATAGGATGTTGAATCTTGATGTAAAGACGAGAACTGCTATTGGAATACCACTTCCTCAGACGATGAAGGTAAATGTCTCATGGCTAAGATTGTTGAATCTCACGCTGACGATTCACATGACAGCGTTGGAACCCTTGATGCTGATCTACCTCATGTTGATAAGGATCTCAAGTCAGAATGGGACGATACCTCAGCGTATCTGGTAAAGAATCTTGTGAAATTCTATTCTGTTGATCATATCGAAAAAGATAACACAATCGATTTATTTATCTTAAATAAAGAAAAATCTGCTCTTAGTCTTGAGCTAAAGAAACACAAGGAAAAACTCTCTTTCCTTGAAACATATCTTTCTATATTAAAAAGGGAAAACACATGTATCTCACTGACCAATATATTTTTTCACGCTGAAAAAAAGAAAAGCCTATTGATCATGCTAAAAGAATTCAACTTATTTTTAAAAACTGGGCATCTTCTAACTTTAATGTCACAAAAATTATTAATGCTCAGATTCCAGATCAGTGTGAGAAAATTCTTGGAGGTGATATAGAAGGTGTTGTTTCCTTAAACAAAGTTGTTGTGTCAAAGCAAACCTTTTATAAAGCTGACTGTTTGAAAGAAGATTTTAATAGTAGATTTGTGAGTTCTTGTTTTATAAATCAAACTTTAATTGATACTCATTGCTCTACTAATTGTAATGACATTTCTAAACGTGTTTCTAAATTATCTGCTCTTGATCCTTCTCACCAACCTTCTCATCGTGAGTATGTTCTTCCCTCCACTAAGATTTTGCTAAAGTTTCCTATATGTAATGGTGAAGTTCATCTGTGAACGAAATTCTTAGCATGTTTCCTCAGTGCTCAGTTAGTAATTCTGAAGCTAAAGATCAATCAAAGTCTTCTACTTCTGATGACTCTTCAATTCATCATGAGCCTCATGACAAAGTAATATCTGAGCATAACATCGATGGCAATACTTTTTCTAGACCTAAATCAAAAGCTCTTAAATAAAAAATCAGAGTTCTTCCGATTCACCCGTTGAAAATAAATCAAAATATAATGTTAAAGGAAAGAATTCTGGAATAAGAGTTTTTTATCGATGTGGTGATGCCTCTCACAAAGTCAGCGAGTGCACATTTGAAAAGAACTATGTTCGTGCTGACAACATCATGACTTGCAATGATACATAGATCAAACAGGGAAACTCGTTGAACTGTCTCCCTAATGACTGTTATAATAACTTTTCTTGAGTGACCCTTTGCAAACGGGTCAGTGTATATTGTATATATTTTTTTCCAGGGCTTATTGTGTACTTTAGTTTCAGGGTAAAGAGCATATTTGGTATTTAGAGAGCATATGCTAAGGACATATGACCAGATTCAAGTCAATTTTAGAAGACTTTATAAAGAAAAATGGTCCGACTGTTACGTATGCTGATAATTGCAAGGGAGCTACAAAGGGATTTGGATGTATCAAGTAAATCCATTGTTTTCAAGAATGTCTCTTATGTGAAAGGTGTTCAGCATAATCTCATTTCTATCAGCCAACTATGTGACGTTGTCTTTGAAGTTCTCTTTAAAGAGAGAGAATGAAAGGTTATTGATCGAATGAGTGTCACTGTTCTTACTACAAATCGAAAAAACGACATCTATGTTCTGGATATGTTTTCTGTTGACAACTCTCTTCGTCGTTGCTTCTTTTCTCACTCTCAATCTAATCTAAATTGGCTTTGGCACGAGAGGCTATCACATCTGAACTTCAAGAACATTTCGAAGATTGCAGGGAATCAAATTGTAAGAGGAATTCCTAAAGTGAAGTTTGTCAAAGTCAAGTTGTGCTCAACATGTGCAAAAAGGAAGAAAAACAAGTCTTCCTTCAAGATAAAGTCCTGCTCTTCTATTGTCAAACATCTTGATATTCTTCACATGGATCTATTTCGACCAGTTCCGATTATGTCAAGGGCTGGAAAGAAATACACTCTTGTCATTGTAGATGAACTTTCAAGGTTTACATGTGTTGTCTTTTTAAGAAAGAAGAGTCATGCCAATGATGAAATCATTGCCCTCATTAAGCAGTTGTAAGTCCTCCATGATCACAAAGTAAGGCAATTACATTGTGATTGATGGGAATAAAGAGTTATTGATCAATAGATTCTAAACACAAAAACAAGAATGAAGTAATCAAAGAACACAAGAATGGATCAAATGGTGTCGAATGATTAATAACTCACACCTCAGAAGAGCTCGATGAAGAACTTCGACTGTAGAGGTGTGCTAGGGTTACAATGCAAAGTAATGCATGCAATATATAAATGCTAACCTAATGATTATCCACGGTTGGACAGGCCCAAACCGGGTGAACTAAATGGACTAATGAACCGAGCCCATGACGCAACACTTAGACCCAAAAATCTCCCTCGTTGCGTCAATGAGGCGAGAGACTACTTCGGCTGAGTTACTTTGATCTTCTTTAAAACCTTGAACAGCCGACGAATAATGGCAAAAAGAGTTTGCCGAAATAGAATATACCATCGAAGCATATCAGTAAACAGCTTCTTATCGGCTTCACTGTTCTGATTACACCTATGAATAATCTCCAAAATGTGTTCCAAACAAGCGGTGGAGAATAGGTGTTTGTCAATCAGAGCGAACAGGCATTTTTGTCCTTCGGACCTCATGAACATAACAGTGTGAAACTTGGGATCGATCTTCCCCTTAACCATCACATTCACATCGCATGCCCTTCCAATCGCCTTCACAGTGGTTCGCTTATGAATAGCAACAACGATCTTCTGATCCATCTTCGTGACTTCATGAATATAACATACACACATTCGCTTGATGTGATCGATAATAGGCTGATACTCCTATGGATTGGTTAGCAAAATATTATTAAGAAGTATCCAGTCGTGAGGGTTCAAGTTCGGTAGGTCAGCCAGGGAAATCATATGAACCGAGCTATCAGAGCCTCGGGTCACCTTGAACTTGATATTGTTGAATTTCCCTGCCGAAGTGGGCTTCAACACCTTAACCGTTGTAATTTTCTAATTGCTCCAGGTCAGGTATTGTGGCTGAGCAAACTCCAGATAATACTCGAGCAAATCCCGATCGACCTTCGGGTCTGGAGAAGGAATGCCTTTCAGGATATGGGCATGTCAAACTTTGAGTCCTTAGAGATCTTAAGCCCGAACGATGAAATCGGTTCGATCCAATGAGTGCTCAGCGCTTCAATAACCTCTCTTAGAAGCAATTCCATAGTTCATTCAGGAAACATGGACTTCTTCTGTTCCAGCAATTCATTCGCTTTCAACTCCTTGTCAATAAGTTCCTTCTCTTTCTGAAGTCTTTCCCGAATCTCTTGATCAGTGGGCTTGACTTTCAAACTTTCCTTTTTCGAAGCATTTCCTCCTGTATCAATGTCATCGTCACTTTCATCCACATCATCGTCTCCAATTTTCTTCTTTTTCTTGTCCTTCATACTGCCCAAAGCTTCATTAACCTTCGGCGCAGTAGTGACTTTCGGTTTGGGAGGTGGATGAGATTGGCCTTTACCCTGAGTAACCTTATCTCCCCCTTGTTTCAGCCAAGTGGCATTGGATGGAGATAGTAAGGATGGAGTCATGGGCTTCCAGGAGATGTAGGAGGATGGAATGCACATCACCGACCGAACTCTTAATAATTTATCGCTCGAATTTCAATTCTTCAATCTCTTTGGTTGCAGACTTGAGCTTGAGATTCTGAATTTTAAGCTGGGAAGTTCGCTTATCCAACTCATCCATAATCTTATTTTCAACAGCAAGCTCGGCTTCAAGTTGAGTCAGCCGATCATCAATCTTAGTATGAAGCTCTTGGTTAGCAGCCTGAATGGATTTGTGAGCTTCCTCGAGATGTGTCTTTTCGGCTGCCAGTGAACGCGTAAGATGATCAACCGAAGCGTTCACTGTTTCAGCATTCTTCTTTGCAGAGGCTTGGAGAGAATCAAGAAAAATTTGTGCCTCTGAAATTAGTTTTTCGACATTTGCGGTCTCCTGCTCGCAATCTTTGGTAGAAGCTTCAACTACAAGTGAAGCTTTTTGGCAGGTTGAGGTGGAGGCTTCGATCGCTTTAGCAGCGTTGGAGATGGAGGTTTCATGTTCTTTCACAACTGATGAGAACAGGGCTTTGAGAGCTGCCTCTGAATATGCATTGGCAGAAGATAAAGAGAGCAAGCGATCAAGTTTGTCGGTCACAGTCTTGAGATCCTTTTTGGTAATAGGGGCTTCATCATCTTCATCACACTGTACGCGATATGGACTGAAATAAGTGGAATCAAACTCCAAGTCTTCACCGCCAAGAACAGGTTCAAAATCATGTGATCTAGGTGGGGATAAAGGTGCTGATGTAACAGGAGGATCAGAACCGAATGGACTTGCCCCCGTATCAGATACGTTGACACGAACAGTAGGTTCGGTTGGATGAGCGGTGGTGGTAGTGACGGTAGTGAATAGTGGGGTTGGAATTGGGATAGAGGTTGCAGTTGTAGAGGAGACAGGTGTAGGACAGGGAGCGATAGTAATAGGAACCGAAAGTGGAACAGAACGAGGAGGCGCGTTTCAGTTACTATCATGGGGAGGTAAGGGTGGAGGCGAATTACCTCCAGGTGGACTGTCGGTTTCAGTAGCTTCGTCGTCGTTTGACTCAGGATCACGCTGGCCATCAGAAGGAACATGCTTAGAGTCACTAGAGGATGGGGAAGGAGACTTCGGTCTACGAGCCTGCTTTTTGGTCTTGCGTTTCTTTGGAGCACTAGACTCGGCTCGCTCTAACTTGTGTTTATTAGGAGTAGATGCTTTGGATGATTGACCAGCCTTTTCCCCTTTGTTATCAGACTTCTTTCCTCGCTTTGCAGGCTTGTCTGGAGCGTCCAACGAGCTTTGCATCTCTTGAGTAAGCGGTTGTGGACTCGAAGGAGAAAGCTTCCTGTAATCTGCCATTACATGACTTGCACTGGATACACAGCAGTACATAGATTCTGGAATTGACCCGATAAAGATAAACTTGGCGTTATTTGGGACAAGGATCCTTGTCGTATAAAATGTAGCAATCGAAGACATGAGGGAATCCGCCATAGTGGGAACAGTATACTTTTCCATCGCCCAATGAGTGACGATAGTCCAAAATCGTGCACAAGAAATTTAAGTGTACCTCGAAGAAGAGCTTATACTCTGAACAAGTTGAGCCCATAGAATCGAGCCATAGTCGAAATTATGTAGGATTTTGAGCATTCTAACACTTCCTAAGTGTACATGCAACCCTATTAAACCTTGGATCTATGTTTGTCTAAGATACATGCAAAATATTATTTTCCAAGGTTTATAACCTATCTAGCATGGCATGGAGTACTTTTAAACATAAAAGAACTAGATGAGTTACATACCTTTTGTTGATTGTTGATTCCTTGGAGTTTGAGAGCCAAGCACCAATAATGTGAATGCCTCAAATGGAAATCACAAATCACCACAAACTTGGAAAATGTATGAGAGAGTATACTAACTCTTGATTTTGGCCACCACACTTACACACACATTAGTGTCTTTTTCATGCAACATAAGCTTGTTTATATAGTGTGCATGGTTAGGGTGAAACCCTAATAACCCATGTCTTTTCCTCTTCCAAGGATCCATGGGTTAAAAGCTCCATGGATCATCCATGGACTTCCACATAAGCTTAGCCCATTAACAAATGAGTATTAGCCCACACCATATAAATATAATAGCCCATGATTTAATTAGTCTTCCTTTTAATCACTAAATTAATTCATAATTAATTCAAGATTAAAACTAATTAAATAACATGACTTTATATTAATATATTATAACTTATAATATATTAATAAATCGTAAGTATACAATTCTCATAAAATTATCCATAAACAGTTTGGGTGAAGTGCAACCCAAATGGACCATGCCGGGTCGGGTCAAGTATATACCAAATAAGTTATGGACTTAGACACCTTATCCAACAAATTAATCCCATGATACAGACCATATAGAATGGTCATAAAAGCCCTGCTCGTACCGTCTGAACCAGCACTCCTCTCCGATAAGCCCTTGTAGAGGAGCATTAAGAGTCCGTTCCACTGAGGAGGAAGAGAAGACTTCTTGAACTTGGTGATTGTTGTGAGAAGCTCTGTGTACCCCATATTAGAGAGCATCGAGTACAGTTGAGTGATAGATATGGAATCTGGGTTAACCATTGATTCAGCAGCAGGAAGGCGAAGTAAGGAAGAAAACCTAGCCTTTGAAATTGAGGACTTTTGATTGATGATTTCGAAAAAAATACGCTCATTGGCTTTATCATAAATGGCAGAGGAGTTGACCGCAAAGAGCATCGACATTGGAACACTTTCCACCTGTGTGAGAGCGACCACCAGTGGTGAATGCTTGAGACATTCGACCACATGAAGCATATACGAATCGTAGACAAATGGGTTGAGTTCGATGACCAGATTCTGATTAGGTTTGATGGTCAGAAGAGTGGACTGAGCGGATTGATCAAAAACCGATGAAGAGTCAGCCATTGTTGCAGGTGGGAAGAAGAAGATGAACAATGGAATATCGCCGATGTGTTTGTGTGAGAGAAAGAAGAACTGGTAAAGGAGTCCAAGAGGTGCGAGAAAATCTTTTATACCATCTCTAGGAGAGAGAAAAATTCGCTGTGATGATGATTTTATCTCTGAAACGTCGCCATAAAAAGCAGGATTTGACAGCCTGGTATCGTCAGCAGGCGTGATATCAGGTGCCGTTTCAAATTCAAGTGCTTTTTTGACCTTATCTCCTGTTCAAATTTTGAACCGTTTCAACTTCATGCTAACTCACCCTTATTTGATTTTTATTAAAAAAAATCAACACCACCATAAATTAGATACATCCTTTGGCGTTATTGTAATCAACTGTCTCTTCTTCATAATAAAGGAAACCACCATATCTGTTAAATACGAAGGCGTAACTCTGAAAATTGCCATTAGTACCACGAACAAGAATTTGGAAAATCATAAAGACCTTCGTGAAAGAGTGTGCCAATGATAAAGAAATAAAGCAAAATATTTTTGGGATTTAAGTGATGTCTATTTAGACATGAAACTGATGATCCCGTGCACAAATCTCTTCCTTCAAAGTCAAGAGAGACTGAGAAGTGTCTGTGCGGTTTCCCGTGAAATACGATCAAATGTTTGTAAAGATACATTGAACGACATCTTTTCAATTATAGGCTTTATAGGGTATCTTACCTTCAACCGAACCTTGATACTTGAAATAAGACCGAAAGTAGGGTGAAGTACTTGTGAAACCGATGTGGTTTGTAGAAAAAGTAGGTGTTGAAAATATATATTAAGTGACTAGAAATTAGTAAGAAAGCTCCAAAAAAAATAAACTGGATCTGATGGGAAGAAACGTCCTGGTGTTAGACAGTTTCATAAAGATCACACAAAAAGAAAAAGAGATTTCGTGAGGTAACAAGTAATAGCTTGAACATTAGAGTGTTCACCGTCAATGCATTCAAGGTGTTGGATTTTGGGTTTCACTTAGCACGTGGTAAACGAAACGAAGATCATCAAAACAGAGATTGTGTAACCATAAACCTCAGTGGTAATTGTTGAGGGTCTCAAGGGTTACTTTTATGAAGCGAAACTTAAATGGAGAAATGTGAGGTGGTTAAGGAACCGAAAGTACCTCTGCTATATTAGAAGGACAAAGCAGAAAACTCTTAACTCACTATGAGAAGAGTTAGGTAGCTCGTGACTTGAGGGATTTAAGCAGCCTGATTGGGAAGAAACGATTGGTGTTTATCGAATCATTAAGGCTTCACTCAGAGTCATGGAGGCTTAGGTCTACATGCAGCAGCATGCTTCTAGGAACACTTAACTAGTACAAAGAGAGGAAGATTATACCTGCCCCATCATCATCGTGTTTCGCATCTGTGAACTTGAATTGATGTTTAGAATAGAGATATTAGACAAAAATAAAAGGAAACTTACAAATATTTTTGAAGCTTTTGGATTTTCTGAAAATAATAAAACAGAAAAGAAAATATTTTTGGATTTTCTGAAAAATAATAAAAACAGAAAAGAAAATATTTTTTGGATTTTTGGATTTTCTGAAAAATAATAAAAACAGAAAAGATACTGAATATAAACACTCGAAAGGATAAGAAAGCTTTACAAAATTATACAACTGAAAACATTCCTTAGAAAAGATGAAGCGAAATAGACCGAGCATTCGGTTAATTTCGGTTCCCGAAAATTCAGGAGCCGAAATAGACCGAGCATGCGCTTTATTTCGCTTATTCAAATTTAGTGAGTAGAAGGAGGTTTCAGTGCTGACTCAGCTTCCATCATTCCCAAGCCTTGGAGTATCTTGTTAAAGCTAGCTTCTGGTAAGGGCTTAGTGAAGATGTCAGCCAGTTGATCAGAGGACCGAACAAAGTGAATTTCAACATTTCCATCTTCAACGTGGTCCTTGATGATGTGATATCTCAGTGCGATATGCTTTGTCTTGGAGTGTTGCACTGGATTGTGACACATTCTTATTGCACTTTCACAGTCACAGTAGAGAGGGATTTTCTTCATGCTCAAGCCATAATCTCTAAGTTGGCTTTGTATCCATATGAGTTGTGATGTGCAGGACGCTGCAGCAATGTACTCAGCTTCGGCTGTGGAGAGGGACACACAAGTTTGTTTCTTTGACTGCCAGCTGACAAGTTTTCCATCAAGGAACCGGCATCCGCCGATTGTGCTCTTTCGATCCAATCCACATCCACCAAGATCAGCGTCAGAGAAAGCTTGAACAAAGAAGCCAGATTTTGCAGGATACCAAAGACCAAGAGACGGGGTTCGCTTTAAATACCGGAAGATATTTTTTATTGCAGTCATGTGAGGTTCTCTTGGATTAGCTTGAAACCTGGCACAATAACAGACATAAAACATTATGTCTGGCCTACTAGCCGTTAGATACATTAGCGACCCTATCATTTGACGGTAAAGAGTCACATCAACAGTCGGTTTCTTAAGAGATGGAGTCAGCTTCGTGCCAAATGCCATTGGAACCTTTACTTTCGAATCTCCCGTCATGCCGAACTTCGTTAACAACGTCTTTGTTTATGCTTCCTGATTGATGAAGATGCCTTCTGGTCCCTGTCTTATATTCAATCCAAGGAAAAAGTTAATCGGACCCATTGCGCTCATTTCAAATTTAGTCTCCATCAACTTCCTGAATTCAGCTGTTAAGCTAGGATTTTTCGAACCGAAGATGATGTCATCAACGTAAATATGAACGATCATTAAGTCTTCGCCCTCTTTCTTGCGAAAGAAGGTTGGGTCAACCGAACCTTGCTTGAATTTTGACATTTTGAGAAATCGTGTTAGAGTTTCATACCAGGCTCTCGGGGCTTGCTTCAGGATGCTTCTCGTTCATAAATCCGGGTGGTTGCTCAACGTATACCGTTTCTTCGAGTTCTCCATTCAAGAAAGCGCATTTTACATCCATTTGGAAAACTTCGAAGTTTTTATGTGCAACATATGCCAACAAGATTCTCACTGATTTCAACCTTGCTACTGGAGCGAAGGTCTCTTCGTAGTCTATTCCTTCTTCTTGGCAATACCCTTTCACCACCAGCCTCGCTTTGTTGCGAATGACATTACCCTCTTTGTCTAACTTATTTCAAAATACCCACTTTAAGCCAACTACAGATGCATCCTTTGGTGTGGAAATCAGTCTCCAAACACGATTTCGTTCAAACTCATGGAGTTCGTCTTGCATAGCTTGTACCCAATCAGAGTGATCAAGAGCAGCATTTACCGTCTTCGGTTCGACTTTAGAGACAAACGAATTAAACATACATAATTCTACTTGAGAGAATAAAGCAGTTTGCTTCGCTTTCATTTGAGAGCGTGTGAGAACACCCTCAGATGATTCACCAATGATCAGAGTTTTAGGATGATCCTTTGTCCATTTAATGAGAGGAGGGTAATTTGGATCATAGGCAGGATCCAACTCAGCATTGACTTCTTCTTCCAGTTCTGACTGATTTCCTTCGTCATTTACATTGCCTTCGTCATTTGCATTTTCGTTCTCCCCCTCAAATGGCGAACCGAATCCTGTGTCAGATTCAGTGCTCTCCCCCTCAAATGGATCTGCATGAGTTGGGGTCTGTGAAGGATTCTCCCCCTGGAAAGGCATGTCGTGTGGTTTTGGAGTAGGCGAACCCTCCCCTGGATTATTGAGCTTTCTCTTGGAGGGTCATCAGTAGCTGGATGTTCACTTGCTACAGTAGGTTCGCTTTGTGTCTGCTTCTCGGTTGGTTGGTGAGGTTCACTTTCCATGTCTTTAGTAGCCTCATCGATGATTTTCTTTAAGGAATCGATTTTGTTATCTGCTGCTTTCGCTTCTGAGTGGATCGCCTTTTCTGGTTCATCAAAAAGTAGCATGTACTCATCAAACAGGTTAGCAATAGGAACCGAGACTTGACTAGATTTTGGAAAGATTTCCTCCGTTGAACTTTCGCTTGCTTGAATCTTCTTCATATAATTATCATCAAAAGTTACATAGTAAGTTTCTTCAATTTTCCTTGAGCATTTATTAAGAATCCCATATGCTTTTGAGGTAAGTGAATATCCAAGAAAGATCCCTTCGTCTGCCTTAACATCAAATTTGTTTCGGTTCGCTTTGGAGTTGAATATAAAACATCTTGAACCGAACACGTGGAAAAACTTTACATTGGGCTTGCGATTGTTCAAAATCTCGTATGGATTGATGGAAAATCGCTTGTTAAGGAAGGACCGATTCTGAGTGTAGCATGCAGCAGCTATAGCATCTTCCCAGAAGTATAGTGGAAGGGAAGCGAAAATCAGCATGGTTCGGGCGCTTCACACAGTGAACTGTTTCGCCTTTCAACGATCCCATTATGATGTGGAGTATAGGGAGCAGAGAAGTTGTAAGTTACTCCCTTTTCAGCCAGAAAATCTTCAAAGTCTTTATTCTTAAACTCAAGACCATTATTGCATCTAATGTTTCGAACCACCTTTCGTAGCTGTACTTCCACTTGTTTGATGAAAACCTTCAGCTTGGGAGTCGCTTCTGATTTCTGTTTAAGAAAGAAAACCCAGGTGAAGCGAGAAAAATCATCGACAATTACAAGTATAAACTTACTCCCACCGATGATTTCGATAGCCGAAGGACCACATAGGTCGATGTGCAGTAGTTCAGGAGGCTCGATGATCTTTGTATTGATTCGAGAAGGGTAACTCTTTCTGCTTTACTTGCCCATTTCACATGCTGCGCACAGGTGTTATTTGTCAAATTTTAGAACAGGGAGTCCACGCACGTGATCCCCAAGCACCAGTTTATAAATATCTTTGAAGTTCAGATGCGATAGTCTTCTATGCCACAACCAACTTTCATCTGAGTTCGCCTTCGACAGTAAGCATATTGTCGGCTTTCCTTTTATCTGGTTGAGATTTAGAGGGTACATCTCCCCTTTGCGCTCAGATTTCAACAGAACTTTCTTCGTTTGCTTTTCAATTATCTCTGAGCCCTCATCGTCAAACGAGACTTTTAAACCGGTTTCTACAACTAGTTGAGAAACACTGATGAGGTTGTGCTGCAATCCTTCTACGTAGGCTACTTTTCGTATTGAGAACTCTCCGTTGGTGATCATCCCATACCCTTTGATCGTGCCGTATGAGTTATTTCCATATTTAACACATCCACCATCCTTAAGGGAGCGAAACTCCCTAAGCTCTTCCCTCCTTCCAGTCGTGTGACGAGAGCAGCCACTGTCACTATACCATTCTTCGTCAAACTGCTCGTCACTGATAACCGTCAAAATTAAGCAGATTTAGGAACCCAAAGTCTCTTGGGCCCTGGCGAGTCTTTTACAGAATAGGGAATTGCAACCGAAAGATCAACCATATATGTTCCTTTTATTAAAGTGGTTTCATCTTTTCGTTTGATGGTGTAAACTTTGATTTTATTTTTATCTTGTTTTAACTGGGGTGTGTTATTGTTAGATGGTTTCTCATCTGAGGTTTTCTTTGGAGTCCTAGAGTTAGCTGGCTTTCTGGTATTTTGGACTTCAGAGTCTGAGTACAGCTTTCCCTGTCCTTTGACATCCTTCACACAGTTGGATTGAGGATGTGAGTGAGGAGGATGGGATTTAGGACCGAAACTTGACTGTCGGTTCTGAGCTCTTGTGTTGGGACCGAAACTAGACTTTCGGTTCTGAGCTCTTGTGTTGGGACCGAAACAGGACCTTCGGTTTTTGGCGTAGTAGGAGCTGGGACCAAAACTTGTCTTTTGGTTCTCGTGACCACAAGTATTAGGGCCGAAACGGGTCGTTCGGTTCGGCTGACGGTGCGATTGATGTTGATTGCCAGAATGAGACTTGGCTTGTGCTTCCTTTTTGAGAGTAGAAGCTTTTTCAGAGCGAACATAAGAGGGGTTTTGTGAGTGCCAAAACTGCTTTCTCTCATTGAGGTTCTTCACGTATCTTTTGTTCCTCTGGCGTTTCTGTTCAGCCAGTTGCTCTTGAGTCATGTGAATGTTAGCCTTAGGTTTCAGTTTCTTCTCATGAGCACCGGTTGTTGTTGATGAATCGATGGTAGCTTTCAGTGTTTCCTCTGGTATATCTTTTGTACCACTTGTGCTGGGTTTATCGAAGCTTGAGGGCTTGTTAAGGGGTTCGGGTATGTATCGTCCCTTAAATCTCCATGAGGTTTGCTCTGACAGACCAACTGTTTCATCTGCATTATCGATGGGAGCTGACCAGAAGAAGTTATCACACCCTTCAGCATTATCCTTGTCAACCATGGAGGTCAACTCAGCTATTTGTTTCTTAGTCACTCCAGTGACTGCATACACTTGGTTTGGTGTAGTTTGCACTTTCTGATAAACAACAACCTTTTCTTTGAGTTTCTTGGATTTGTCCTTTGACACTCGAGCGAATTCAACCGAATTTTCAGCTATGAGTGCTTTGGCTGCTTCGGGTACGCTCTTAAGAAATTCTGAACAGTCGATCTCATCTTCTACAGAGATTTCACTCATCTCACTTTCCTCATCAAATTCAGAAGTGGTTTCCAAATTTATTTTATTTCCTGAACTCAATTTGGCGTTGGATGACTCAAACTTCTGTATTGTTTCAATCTTTATTTTTAATTTATCTTTTTCATCCAGTAAATTCTTAACCATGCATTTATGTTCTTTAGACTCAATGAAAGATTCAATTTTGTCCAGTCCATATTTGTAAGTGACAGAAACTTCATCCGAGGACATTATAGATTCACATTCAGCAATGACTTCGTCCTCCTTAAATTCAAGGAAAGGCAAAATCATTTTATGAATTTGTTTTCCTATCTCACAATCTAAATGTAACTGAGTGATGTTAGTATATAAGCGTTTAGCAATCAAACAGAAAACATTGCTTTGTTTCAAAAATTATAAATTGTCTCTTTGCAAATAAATAAGTTCATCCCTAGCCCTACTTAACTCTAACTCCTTCTGCTGAATCCACATCCTTCTCTCCTCACTCTTGGAAGACTCCCTGCCGAGTTGGTCGGTTAGGTTAGAATTAGCTAGGCGAGTTTGCATAAGACTTCCACTTAAATTCGAAAACTTGAATTTTAATTCATTTAAATCTTTTTCATAGTTTGTTATTAGCACTTTATGAGATTCTAGGATAGTTTGTACCTTCTTGATCAATTGATCGCAATCGCTGATCTTTTCACTCATGGGCTTGGCAGCAAAGCATCTGTCTTCCATGACCTTCGCTTCCTCATGCTTACTTTCGTTTGTAACCATTAAGCATCTCCCAGCCGACTCAACAACTCCTTCTCTCGCCATAAATGCTCTTCCATGCGAGGGTCTTCGTACCTCTTCATCCTCAGAATCTGTGGACCATACTTCCACTCCACCGAACTCACCATCAATAACGTTTTCCTGTACAATCAAAGCATTCATAGAAACGTTTGTAGCTTTATTCTTCTTTATCTCCTCCAGCTTTCTCATGTAGTAAGTCTCGTCATCTTCACCCTCCTTCTTCTCAACTATCTTCCTTAGCATGCAATCCTTGGCAAAGTGGTTTTTGCCATGACAGTAGTTGCAATCGTACCCTGAGTCTCCCACAAGATTATTCTCCTTCTTTTCATTGTCCTTTTGAGAGGTGATCTTCGGTTCTTCTTCCACCTTTTCAGAACTATAGCTTCCCTTCCAGTTTCGGTTCTTGTTGATCGGGAACTTTCTGCGAGCAAACTTCTTTGGGTTTGTGACCATCATAGCATATTCTTTGTAGGATAGATCACACTCTGACAGATCAGATTCCTCCTCTTCGTTTGCTACATTCTTGCTTTTATAGACCAGGGCCAGTGAACCCACACTCGAAACTACCTTCGCTTCCTTTGTCACCACGCTTTCATGAGATTTTAGAATACCCATCAGTTTCGCCAGTGAATATGATTTAAATTGCTCATGAGCCTTCACAGTCGAAACCACCTCCATCCATTTGGGCCTTAATCCATTCATGAAGGTAACCTTTTGTTCAATTACCTTCCTTTCAATGCCATGCTTCATCATCTTACTGAGCAGATGATTGAATCGCTCGAATGTCTGAACAAGCTTCTCTTCAGGTTTTTGTTCGAAAGCAGCAAACTCAGAGAGCAGAAGGGTTTGGATCGAGTGCTCTAGATCTTCATCGGTTGAATATAATTCTTTCAACCTATCCCATATTTCTTTAGCTGTTGTTCATGAGCTCACTAGACGAAAAGTGTCAGATTGCAAAGCGAATCTTATCATTTTCATGGCTTTAACGTTGCACAACACTTTGTCTTTTTCGTCTTGAGGGATCTTATCTACGTCCGCGAAGAGTTGGTTATACTCCTTTTGAGTCTTGACCATTCGGTTTGTTCCAAAGTGAACAAACGGACCCAATGTTATTGCTTCCCAGATCAAGTAGCCATTGTCTTCATATCCAACTACACAATCTTCGAAGTGATGCGCCCATACTTCATAATCTTGAGTGTAGAGAATGGGAACCCTCGTAGTGGATCCTGTACTGTTGGAGATGTTGATTGGATTGACTTGAGAATCATCGTGAGACATGATGATAAACTTCTTCTTTTAATCTGCTTGAATCAGACTTGTAAAGTTGAAACTAGGGTTTTATCGAACAACAGATACACTGTCGACAAGATGAAGACGGCTTCTATATATTCAATAAAAGCGGAAACCCTAATTGATTATTCAAACAGAAGAGATGCGTATATATTACACAGTCTCCTGCTCTGATACCAATTGATGGGAATAAAGAGTTATTGATCGATAGACAGAAAAACAAGAATGAAGTAATCAAAGAACACAAGAATGGATCAAATGGTGTCGAATGATTAATAACTCACACCTCAGAAGAGCTCGATGAAGAACTTCGACTATAGAGGTGTGCTAGGGTTACAATGCAAAGTAATTAATAAGAATGATTGCCTTAAAGCAGTACATGCATGCAATATATAAATGCTAACCCTAATGATTATCCACGGTTGGATAGGCCCAAACCGGGTGAACTAAATGGACTAATGAACCGAGCCCATGACGCAACACCTAGACCCAACAGTGATCATGGAACCGGATTTAGAAACTCCTCTCTGGAAGATTTTTGCTCAATCTCAACAATTTCTCAGAACTTTTCAGCAGTTAGAACTCCTCAGCAAAATGGTATTGCAGAGAGAATAAATAAAACTCTCATTGAAGCTGGAAGAACTATGGTCGTTGAAGCTGGTATTTCCTTGTCATTTTGGGTTGAAGCTATCAATACAGCTTGTTACACCCAAAACCGGTCTATCATTGTTAAGCGTCACGGGAAAACTACTTATGAGATATTGAAAGGAAGGAAACTAGATAACTCGTATTTCCATGTGTTTGGATGTGTTTGTTACATCTTGAATCAAAGAGATCAGTGTTCAAAGTTTGATGAAAAAGCTGATGAAGGGGTGTTTCTAGATTAGTCCAATGTATCCAAAGCTTTCAGGGTATTCAATATTTCAAGGCAAATTGTTGAAGAAACAGTTCATGTTACCTTTGATGAAGACTCATTCATTCATGATCCAGTTGATCACTCGTCCTCAATTCTGAATGAACTTACATACGGTCCCTCTAACCCGTTCCTGAGCTTTTGCCAAGTGACGATGAAACTGTTGTACCAAACGTTGATCAATTAATCACTTCACAATCTATCTCTGAAGATCAGACAGCCATCCCTAAAGAAGCTGAACCATCAAATCAGGATGAATCTGCTCAAAGTAATACAAACGAAAGTTCAAATCCAAGAATTCTTCGAGATCATTTTGAATCTCAAATCATTGGAGATGTAAATTCTGGAATTCTCACCCACAGCAGAGTCAACAATAAATTCTGCATGTTTGTTAATTTCATCTCAATGATTGAACCAAAAAAATGTCGCTGATTCATTAAAAGAAGGTGATTGGATCAAGGCTATGCAGGATGAGCTGAATGAATTTGAAAGATGTTGTGTGTGGACTCTTGTTCCAAAACCTTAAGGAAAGACTATCATTGGCACTAGCTGGGTTTTCAAGAATAAAATGGATGAGGATGGGATTGTTATAAGAAACAAAGCTAAATGTGTGGCTCAAGGTTTCTGTCAGCTTGAAGGTTTGGACTATGATGAAACCTTTTTTCTCCTCCTGCTAGACTTGAAGCAATTCGCTTGTTTCTTGCTTTTGCTTCTTTCAAGAACTTAAAAGTTTATCAGATAGACATCAAGACTGCCTTTATACATGTTTATCTTCAAGAAGAATTTTTTCTAAATCAACCTCCAATGTTCGAAAGTGAAGAGTTTCGAAATCATGTGTATTGTCTTGATAAAGCTGTCTATGATTTAAAGCAGACACCTAGAGCACGGTATGACACATTGGCAAACTATCTTCTTTCAAATAGATACAATCGAGGAAATATTGACAACACTTTTTTCATAAAGAATTCAGGATCTCATATCATTCTTGCTCAACTATATGTGGATGATATCATCTTCAGTTCCACTGATGAGAAGCTATGTTCAGAATTCACAGAGATCATGTCCAAAAAGTTCGAGATGAGCATGATGGGTGAACTAACTTTCTTTTGTGGGTTTGCAGGTCAAACAACTATTTGATGATAGTTTTGTTTCCAAGCTAAATATATTACGGATATGTTGAAGAAGTATGGATTCTCTGATTTCAGCTGGCCAATACTCCAATGTCCTCATCAGTGTCTATTGGTGCTGATCCTAATGACGCTGATGTGAATGCAACCATGTTTCGAGAAATGATAGGCTCTCTACTTTATCTTACAACTAGTCGCCCTGGCATTATGTTTTCTACTATATTATGTGCTCGTTATTACGCTAGCCCTAAGGAATATCATCTACTCGTTGTGAAACGAATCTTTTGGTATTTAAAGCATACACCCAATCTTGGCTTATGGTATCCTCCTAATTCTGAGTCATGATGGGGGGATATACTGACTTCGATCATGGTGGATGTGGCATCGATCGGAAAAGTACTTTAGGAGGAGCTCAAATGCTTGGAAATAGATTGATAATCCGGTCCAGCAAAAAGAAGACATCAATAGCTTGTTCTACCGCTGAAGCTGAATATGTTGCCGCTGGAAGGTGTTGTGCCCAAATTCTTTGGATTCAGAATCAGCTCTTAGACTATGGTATAAATTTCTCGAAGACTCCCATTTGTAGTGACAACACTAATGCCATTCAGATGATACAGAACCCAGTGGAACATTCCAAGATCAAGCACATTGACATCCGTCATCATTTCATCAGGGACATAGTTCAAAAGGGAAAAGTGGTGTGGTTCTACATTCCATGCACTGATCAGCTGTCTGACATTTTCACTAAAGAGTTGGATGAAAAGACTTTAAACAAATTGATTGCAGATCTTGGCATGCTTTCAATGACTTGATTTCTCTCTCACTTTTAATTTAACATTGCTTCTGTTTGCTTGTTGAAAAACACAAAAACACAAAAACCAAATGCTATTTTTTTATGTTTATAGACTTTTACATGATATGTTTAAGGTACGTTTATAATATTTACAAGTATTCTTTTCTCTCTTATACATCTTTCTGGCCTATCTAAGATTTATCTACATCTCATTTCTTCAGATTTTGCAAGAGGTGAAAGATCTTAATGCTCTTGGTGTTGAGAAAAAGAGTTACATCATGTCCTCTTATTCTTGCAAATTCCCTCCTTCTCCTCCACTCACTGTTATGGATACAAGAAGCAACCATCAATATAGTAAGTCTTGTTTTCATCTACTGACTCACAATCCGATAAAACCTCGAATGATCTTGTGTTGATCTTGAAGACACACTGGTTTTATGGATTCAAATCAGTTAACTCGTTGGTTACAAAGACAAATCTCTACTTCTCTCTTGCTCCTAATGAATACGTAGCTTGGAATCCATGTGTAACGCTTCAATAATAAAAGGATTCATCACTTGTGGTATATTATTAGTTGTTTATTTATGTGCTTAGCTTTGTTTGTTTCCTCTCTTATATATACAAAAATTCAAGTGGTAGATATCTTAGGAAATGGAAGTGCATTAATGACCATTCAATTCTAAAGATTTAATGGAACGAGTCTTGATCACCTTTCCAAAAAAGCTGCACATATTTCGCTGTTTAAACTATTTCTTTTTTGACTAACTCTTTTGTTTATATTCTTATATTGTTTATTCTCTTGTACTATTTTTAAAAGAAATCTAACGATGCAACTCTAAGCCTAGTATGGCACTTTGGACACATCATCGTCCCTAGAAGCATGATGTCGTATGTTACTAAATCTCTCCAAGTTTCTCATCAACGAGACCATATACTGAGAACATTTAGTCACCCACTGACACTGACTGTCTAGCATTGTCTAAACTTTCAAAGTAAGATTGCATGGTCCTAATCAGAAAAATTATTATAAGACTTGGGGGTTTATTATCTTGGTTAATCATCTCTCACTTGACCCTGTCCCTGGAAGTATGCTTATGGTTAATCATGGTCTGTGATATATTACACGCATTATTCACTCTTGCCATTTTTCTTATAATAAAAGTGAATTATGATTCATCATATGAAACCACACGCTGATGAGATCTCATAGTACTATGTCGATGAATGATAGTTTAAACCTACACTATCAATAGACATCACAATCCTATGCTAGACTACAAAGCTGCATCAGAGATATTCTCATTCGGTTTTGTTCTCTTGCTGATGTCAAAAAATGGGAGTTAAGATGGATGTTCTCTTTCCTAAGCTGAAGAAAATACTAGATGTTCAACCAAGCACAATCTAAGGGGGAGTTAAGCTTCTTTTTCCTAAGTTGAAGAAACTACTAGATGTTCAACCAAGCACAATCTAAGGTGGAGTTAAGCTGGTTGAAAGATTCTTAGCTCACATTCATCCATAGCTCATCATTTCTTCGTCCGTCCGCTGCATTTCATAACCGACTCGGATATGTTGTCTCAACTAGTTAAAAATAAAAAAAACGGGAAGTCACTCTTATTCCCAGGAGGAGCATTCGTTATAGCTAAAGAGTTAAAAATTCATTCTTTTTCTAAAAGGGACCACAAGCTAAAAAATTCATTGAAAATTAGTTTTGACATAATCATATAGGGGAGATTGTAAGGCCACACCTTATGATCTGATGAGTCAAACACTTTAAACCATATGTCAGCGTCAGTATCCACAACATTGACAACGCCAGTGTATCAAGATTATTAGCGTCAACTTTTAGTATTGCTATTCTATGGAATATTTTATATATTAGGTAATGATATTGATAAGTATAGAATAGATCACAAATCCAATATCTTTGTGATAAGATCGGTTCTTAAGTATAGACTAGATGCAATCCCTTTAATCATGGGATTGATATATATATATATATATATATATATATATATATATATATATATATTACTATATATACAACATTAGGGTAAACCCTAATGTTGTAGAAAACGACTTGGTGTCGGAATCGTCTTTGTGACAAATTGTCTTCTCGGCGAAGACAAAACCCTTTCTTTGTGAAAGAACAATTTGGAGAACTCTATGTTTCATTTAATTTATGTTCTTTATTTTCTTATATTAAGTTTACATTCATAATTGTACTTGAAGTGTATATGATCGATACAAACATTCACTATGCCTCTCGATGGTCCTTCCTTTGTGAATAGATCGACTGGTCATTACTCCAATGATGTTCGTTTCAAAATTTCAATTTTATATCCTTCTATAAGATGTAGTGGCATTTCGTCTTCGCATGCATTGACCTTTTGTGATTTAGAGGTTCCAAAGTGAAAGAAACTGAGCCTTCGTGTTATACTCCAAAAATCATACTAAATTTAAAATTTTCAAAACCAACCATGAATCAATATTGTTTACACAAAGGCTCATTGTTTCAAAAGCATTATTTCAAATCAGAGTTTCCCAAGACCCGGAGACATAAAAGCAAGAGGATATGTATGATGACGCCTTTGCCTTCCCACAGTCCTCTAAAGTATCTGAAACGATAAACTAAAAACTGTAAGCCAAATCTTAATGAGTTCCCCCAAAGTACCAGGTGACACTCCAAAAATCATCTTGTGACACTCTAAATAACACAATAAATTTAAATTTTTCTAAACCAACCATGAATCAATATTTTTTACAAAAAGAATCATTGTTTAAAATGCATTATTTCAAATCATGGTTTTGCAAAGACCCGGAGACATAAAAACAGGAAGCTGTGTACGATCACGCATTTTTCTTCCCACGATCCTCTGAATTACCTGAAATGATAAAATAAAAACTATAAGCCAAAACTTAGTGAGTTTCTCCAAAGTACCAACACACCACAACAAACAAGCATACAATATGAGAAGCCAACCTGACTAGACCGCCTCGTAGGGCCTACAACCTATCTCTACCCCTTTACGAGTCTTCAGCATGACTGGACTGTCTCGTATGGCCTACAACCTATCCGATCTCCCCGAGTGTCTTGGCTTAAAACACAAAACATGACCGCCTCAACCCAACACTACATGTTGACATATGCAACAAATAAACATAATCATAGATCCAACAAATACAGATAATCATACAGATCTACTAAAGAGCTACAAATATACCATTATCCTGACCAGGATCAATAATCTAGTGGGTCGGCATTGGTGCCTTTGACCCATGTGTACAGTGAGGAAAACTCACCTCTCAGAGTGACGAATAGATAAACAACACACTACTCCAAATACCATCTCTATAGGTCACATAATCAATAGATAGAGACCAAGGATTAAATATAGCTCAAAATACCCAAAATACCCTTAATCCAAACTTGGTCAACCCTCTTCGAAGTCAAAATCAACAGTCAAAGGTCCAAAAGTCAATATTTCTTCCCAGCGTAGTACGCCCTACGTACGAAGAGCGGGGTACTGACTGCGTACCAAAAACGGGGTACTGACTGTGTATGCGCAGCATACCACTAGGTACGCCTAACATACGCAGCCCAGTCCGAAAAATCCATTAAGATCTTACTCCATTAAGCACTTATGTACAAAACTTAGATCCAAGCCCAAAATGATGTCCTAAATCTTAAAGTTTTCAACTTTATGATTTTGCATGGCTATAAAGTGGTAAATGTCCAAAACCCTAAGTTCTTAACTCAATAAGACCATCTAACATATGCACGGGTTACATACAACAAATAAGATCATATGTTTATGCATCACAACACTATGAAAATGTCTAAAAGGACAACTCAAATGACTTAGAGTAACCCATACTCATAATTCCACACTAATGGGACCAAAATGTTCACAACTTCAAGGCTAACAAGATGTTAAACAAATCATCATCAAGTACATAACTTTTTACCTTAAACTGATGCCAATATGAGATTCTGGATCTAACGTGCCTCACACTTCCAAGGTGGTCCTCTCTTCTTCTCCTTCCTTGTAAATCACCTAAAGTAACCACAAAAGCTCAAGAACACTCTCAAGGACGATTAGGGTTCCAGATGGACGAAATGGCAAGTGGAGGCTGAAGAGTGAATGAGAAATGAGGAGTTAATGATGTACATATACGGACCAAACCCTAAAAATTAGGGTTTGAAGATCCATCACGTACGCCATGCGTACGCGGTGTACACCCAACGTACTAAGATCTGTCCAAGTACACCACGTACACAATGATATTGCAGAATGTTCCATTGAAAGTTGTTACTCGGAACAATTTCATGGTTATGAAATCTCAAATGCAAGCTATCACTCCTTGAACATTTCTCTTGTATTAAAGTTTCCTACTCACATGTAGATTTACCAACCATCTCCGATTATGGAAACATTTCCAGATTCACATATGACCATCAATTCTAATAAAGAATCATCTCAATCGAACGTGTCAGTATGTTC
Organism: Lactuca virosa; assembly: GCF_052849685.1. NCBI lineage: Eukaryota > Viridiplantae > Streptophyta > Magnoliopsida > Asterales > Asteraceae > Lactuca > Lactuca virosa. Next base: position 269,686,976 of record NC_136430.1, on the reverse strand, counting down.
CATTCCAACCAATATTGTACTTCCAACTGTCCACAAGCAACCAGTCTTCAGTAAAACTTTAGTATGTTCTTGATAGTTTTTTAACAACTTTGGTCAAATAAAATTCTAGTCCTTTTATCACAATGCTTAAGCATGTGAAATATTAGAATAAGCTAATATTATAACATATGTGATCAATCATATATCCGAAGCATAAGGGACTCAGCACATTATTACAAGTACAAGGATTTAATATATGTTCAATTTCTTGCCATAATATTTCTATATGGAATCTCTTATATTCAAACATTTCAAAATGCTATTCATATATTTCTTTGATTCAGTTCTGTTGAACTGTACGATCTAAACTTTTAGATTTGAAACTAAGTACGATTTCCATCTCCCTTAACGCCATTATAGTGAAACAATTCCGAAACTTTGCAATTTCCAAATTGGAGACATTGTTTCCTACGAAAACTTTGGCCTCATGCAATTCAAGCAAAACAATTATGCTCCCACTAGCTTTGACATGTACCCAAAAATCAAATGTACTTCTAGAAATCAATACCATTTGACTTTCTTACATAAGTCTATATTTCTGTTATGCGATGCTTCTTTAAGTCTCTAACTAGACTTCTCAAGCTTATACACCTTAGTAAGATGGTATGTATATGTGTTTAAGCCCTTCAAGACTAATATATATATATATATATATATATATATATATATATATATATATATATATATATATATATATATATATATATATATATATATATATATATAGGAAGTTCTAAATAATTCCTTGCCATTCTCACAATTCGAGATATGAAAAGGGATGTTGTAATCATATTATTAACAATAGAAAGAAATTAATACAACCAATATCCATATTTATATTTATCAGATCTTTAAAATGTATTAGCAAAAGTAATTCCTGCTAATCCTTATCTTGAATTAGAGTAAAATCTTTGGCCACTTAGATTGGAAGGTGCATAGGTTCCCATCCATGCGAATCTATCATTTCCAACCTATAATTATAAGACACGGTTTAGGACAAACTAAACTCAGACTTAGTTTCCCTTCATGGACTGAACTTTTCTAATCTAAATTTCTTGCCTTCTGGCAGCACAAGGGCCTACTAGTGCTTCCATGCTTTTAGCAATTTTCCCATATTGATCAGTGAACCTTCACTGGTCGATACGTTTTACTTTTACATTTAAATGAAAAACATAGAAATCAAAAGCATTGCTAACTTAACTAAAGGTGAACAGAAATGAAATTGTGTGAACTGAAAACACAACATGTTTTCAACCTCAGGTTACATGTTAGTGATAACTAAGAGGATCATTGTCGATTAACTCTTGAAACTCTCAAGATTAATACGATTTCCACTGACTTCTTGACATATAAGTTTGCACTTAAGGAACATTCCTTGACGATCTAAAACAAATATTCAAGAAATCATGTGGATTTTTGACAAGAAAAAAATTCATAGAAGTGGACTCAGTTTATCTTTTGTTTCTCGGCCAACGAAAACATCACAACACAAATTCTAAATGTGCTAGAGTTAGGAAATCAGTCCTATTCCACATATTATGAGGTGTTATCATTATTTTTAGTTTGAAAAGAGTTTCAAGTTACGATTTAGAGTTACTAGAGCATAACTCTAGAACTTGATTGGAGCAAAGTATGACTCATCTTTTGATTGAACCATTTCCAACAATATTCGATTCCTCTTCTTAGTCATACAATTTCATTAAGATGTTCTTGGAGGAGTCAATTGTTATACAATTCTATAATTATGAAGATGGTCATAAAACATGGTACTGAAGTACTCTCCTTTCTTTTCAGATTAGAGAATCTTTTATCTTTTTGCCTTCAAGATTCTTCTATGTCGTTCTGCTACTCTGTGAACCTTTTCAAAATATTAGAATTTTGCTTAATCTTATAAACACAATCATATTTAGTGAAGTATCAGTAAATCATGACAAATAGAATTACCATCCCATGTGGTGGATCTGAAAGGTCTACATCAATATATACTAGATCAATCATTCCTTCACTTGCTTCACATAAGCATGTGAACTATGATTTAGTCATAATTTTCTAATGAACAAGATTCTCTATGTTATACAATTTGAATTGTATGACTTCAAGTTTCTGTCCAATTGGTGCTGAGATTTCTTCTCACTTGGTCAATTATGATAGTACCACAAACACGATATCATACGACTTAAATCCTTAATTAATATTTATATTATTAGAAACATGATCAACATATTCATTAGTATCATTACAAGGAAATATAAAATAAGGCAACCATATAAACCAAAACTTCACTTTTGTTAATTAAAGAGAAAATTAGAATTTTTCCATGCTTAAAATGAAAACTATTTTTCTAGACATCTCCGAAAAGTAACAACAGCCTATTAAAATTATCCTAACTCTTTAGTAGTAGCTCCAAATTCTGACCATCAAACCATGTGAATAAATTCCATTTCTATTATTATGAAACATGGAAAACAGTTGTCTATATGGCATAGTCAGAGGTTCTCATAGATCCTAAATATCCAAATCAGGTATTTGAGCTTCAGAGATCCATCTATGGACTCAAATTACATCTCATAGCTGGAATCTTTTCTTTCATGAAAAGGTCAAAGAGTTTGGATTTTCTAGAAGTGAAGATGAGTCATGTGTATATGTCAAATATAGTAAGAGAATTATAGTCTTCCAATTTGTATGTTGATGGCATACTACTTATAAGAAAAAATATCCCAAAGTTCCAAAGTATGAAGTCTTGCCTTGGGAAATGTTTCTCTCTTAAGGATCTAAGAGATGCAACATGTATAGTTGCTATGAGGATCTATAGAGATAGATCAAAGCATCTAATTGGACTTACCCAAAGTACATACATGGATAAAATCATGAAGAAGTTAAAGCTACATGATTACAAGAAAGGGTTTTTACCCATGCAATATGGTATCAGGTTTCGTAAGGATCAATGTCCAAGTACTTGTAGAAAACTAGACAGAATCAGTCGAGTCCCACATGCTTCTGTTATAGGATCGATGATGTATGCCATGACATCTACTCGACCTGATGTCTCGTATGCTTTGGGCATGGTTATTCATTATCAGGAGAACAAAAGAACATTCTTAAATATCTAAGGAGAACAAAAGATATGTTCTTAGTATATGTAGACAGATAAGAATTAAGAGTAACATATTACAGTGATGAAAGTTTCAAAATTGATAGGGATGAATCTTGTTCACAATCAGGATGGCTGTTCCTGATTAACGGAGGATCTAAAACTTGGAAAAGTTCCAAATAGAAACATTTATAGACTCTACATGCGAGTTAGAGTATATAAAACCTAATGAGGCTGCAAAAGAGGTTGAATACAATGAATAATTGCATTGGTGATCTTGGTGTTGTGTCTTATATCAATAAACCCATAAAATATTTTGTGATAACAAGGGTGTGGTCTCTTTGAACAAAAAAGGGAAGGATGATGGTTAGTCGACACACATAGTCATGAAGTACCGCTATGTACGGAAGTGAGTTGAGAATTAGACATTGTAGTGAATAGAGTATCATTGGAGGAGAATCCATTTGATCCCTTCACGAAGCCATTATCAAGAACTTGCATAGGCATTAGATATGAAAATTATATGACATAATTGTTTAGTTTTTAGTTGGATATTTTGAAGTTTACACAGTATAAATTGTAACTGAATTGGTTATAAAGTCACAAGTAATTATAAGATGATAACATCTCCTAACATTAAAAAGATATACACGAGATTTTTGCTTTACAAATATGTTATGCATTGTTCTACTCCAACATTATCTGTAACTTGTACTAATAAAGGGTATGTCTATGTATGACATGGTGAGTAGACAAAAAGTATGTAGTCAATGCTTGTTTGTTGTTTTTTCCCTAACATGAAAAACAATATCTATGAGGCACTTGATGATTTGGTGCTGACATCTAATGTGTTCGCCCGATGCCCGACTATAATTAATGTGTTGAGTTTAATAGTTTTTGATGTAGTCACACAAATATTTTTCGGGAAACATAATCTTGAACATTGAGATTAACCCTTATCCATGTATCATGTTCATATATATATATATATATATATATATATATATATATATATATATATATATATATATATATATATATATATATATATATATATATATATAGAACAAAGATATATTGATCACTTATCTAAGGGTTGAATCTTGATTTGATTAAAGTTCGAGAGTTGCATTGGATGGCATAATCTTTGTTGATCATTTTTCAAGTATAAAACCTCGTATACTTGATGACTTGTACAAGTGGGAGATTGTTGGAAAGAGTGTCCAGATTAATAATGATTGGTAATATTTATAATAATAGCAAGGTCCTTTTGGGTTGCCTTTAAGAGCCAATTGAACAGTTAAAAGAAAAAAAGAAATTCAGGAGAAATTAGTTTATTAATTTGTCATGTTTTGATAAATTAATTAGAAACTGTTTTGGAATTAACTGAGAATTAATTAATTAGAGGGATTGGATGTTAATTAATTAAAATGTTTAATTAAGTGAAAACATTCCATAACTCCAAGGGATAAGGGACGATTTTAAGATGAGCCCCATCAGGGTTTTGGAGTTGATTTGGTACTAAACAACTGAAGCCTATTTACATAGAGGAAAGCATAATTATTTACATCCAGTTGAAAATATTCAAATCACAATTTATTGCAAGATTTTATTACACCAAAAAGTAATATGCTTAACAGCCGCTGCCCTTTTGAATAATTTCTATTTCATCCTTCTGACTATGCGCTTTTTATACAAGCCTAGCGTTATATCGATCAATTTTGCCATTTGGTTTATCTTTAATTTTTTATACCCATTTACAACCAATAGGCTTTTGACAAACATGTATGTTTGTTATATAACATGTGTTATTTCTATATAAAGTATCTTTTTCATCATTCACAATAGATAACCAATTAAAATAAGAACATGCATCATTAAAATTCTTTGGTTCAACAATTTTATTTAAATTTGACATAAAGAACAAAGAATCAGAATCGGGAAAAGAATAATTAACAACTTTCTCCATTTCGTACTTATATTAACCCTCAAGAACATAGTTTTTAAACTTCTTAGGTAACCTAGACTCTTTAGACGAAGTAAGAACCTCTATTATATTAATACCTAGACCTAGATTACCACCAGGATGGTTAGTAATATTTTCTAACATATTTTCCTTTGATGTAGTATCAATATTAAACCCACCATTTTTATTTTCAGTAATTACATCAAAGGATTAAATCCGGTGTGTAGACCCATAAGATAAAAAATGGAGTCAACCGCAGAATGTACTGAATTTAATTCATCAAAATTATTTAAAGATAGTCCACTCTCAATATTATTTCCTGAAGGACCAACACCATGATTTAAGACCTGGTTAGGAATTCTACCATTTACAACTTCATCATATGAAATTACTACACCAAAATCATAACAAGTATCAAAGAAATCAAGATGCTGATCAAAATCAAAGATAACAAAAGATTGAGTTTGTATCCCTTTTTGAAATTATTATTTTCCAATCTTAAAACTTTGTATACCTTTTTAAATACAAACACATTTTTTAGCTCGAGAGGCAAATTTATCATGTTTATTGAAAAAAAAATAAACTACCAAAAACACGTAAATGATTTAAAACAAGAGATTTTCTGAATATTAATTCAAAAGGGCTATTTCTTTTCAAAATATAAGGAGTTCTTTTGTTTAAGTATGCATATGTAAGAACAATATCTCCCCAATAACTATGAGGGACACAACTTTGAAACAATAATAAGCGTGCAACATTTAAAAGATGTCTATGTTTAGGCTCAACTATCCCCTTTTTGCTGCGGAGTATAAGCAACAATAGTCTGATGAATAACTTCATTGTCATTAAAAAGATTTTGAAAACATTATTAACAAAATCAATACCATTATTTGTCTTGAAAATTTTAACATATTTACCAAATTGATTTTTCAACAATTATTAAATAATAAAAATTATCAAAAACTTCGCTTTTAGACTTCAATAACAAAACCCAAATTGACCTGGTGTAATCATCAACAGTGGTAAGAAAATTATTATTTCCCTATTTAGTTGCAGTCCTATAAAGACCCTAGACATCAACATGAATAAGAGACCTGAAGCACTAGAAGTATGACTACTAAGAGCAAAAAGATCTCACTTTTCTTAGCCTTATGCCAGATGTCATAGGTACATACAATATCACTAATCAAACCAAGACTTTCCCTAAGAAGATTCAACACTTGACTAGAGAGATGACTTAATCAACCGTGCCAAGTACTACTAGATACATAACAAATGAATAAATAATGACACATAAGTAGCGTTATAATAAATATTATTACATTTACTAAATTATTATATTCCACCGTACACATTTTACTAATCGATAGTCCTCCTAAAAAAAACATACACATGACTAGACGAATTGCCTAATCAACAATCCCCAACTATCAAACTTTTATGTAAATCCTGAAAGAAACATTCCTTTTCATAAAAAACCAAACATATTTGTTATCTTTAACAACTTTATGAATATACATAAGACTGTTATTGAAATATAGAAAAAACAACGCATCAAATAAAGTGACACTATCATATAATCGTTATTTTGGTCAAAATTTGATAAACTAATTTCCTAAACAAATTAGTAAGTGTGGTGTAGCAACCTATTTTCACTTTACAGTGTAATCATACATACTTATAAAGCTAGCATTTTTTCTTGAATCTCATGCATTTGAAACCCCATTTTTTAACTTCCTCAACCCACATTCATTTGAAACCCCCTTTTTTAACTAATGCAACTCAAAAGTTTTTTTAATTATGATTTAACACTCAAAAGTTTTATAAATTATATTATGTTTAATTAGCATTTAGTGAAAAGTTTACTATAAAAAGACCAATCTTTTGGGAAGAGATGCATACAAATCATTTACAAATTTCAGAAAGAAAACAAACTTAAAGGTTTTTGTGTTAGGTTGACCACTTTTGGAGATATGCTATTATATTACAGCTTTTAATTTGTAAGTTTGTTATACTAATTCGTTTTTGGATTATTGTAATATAGTCGTTTTATATTGTGGTTTAATCGTTAATATATTGATCATATGTTATATAGGGTGATGTCGAAAATATTTAATTAAATATTTTAAATATGTTTTTTTTTGTTTTGTAATTGTACATTTTCAAAAATATAATTAATTAAAACTCATACATATGTTATACTTTCCATCTCTCTCTCTCTCTCTCTCTATATATATATATATATATATATATATATATATATATATATATATACACACATTATAATAGAGATCAAAACACTTCAACCAAAATTCATTTAAAATCTAATATTTCAAATGCTTTTTAATAATGATTGTAAAAATTTCAACATGTGTTACTTAATTGATTGATTAATAAAAATATTAATGTTTTGAAACTCCTAACTCTTAAACATATATTATTTAATTTGTTAGTTAACTAAAATATTTTTCCTACATAAAGATAACATTTTTATGTTTGGTTACTCATATATTGTTTATGTAATTAGAAAAGAAGGTGTAAATAGACTGACTACTTCAATTTCACATAAGAATCGATACCACCAGAGAGGTATGTCGTCTTTAACCGGTGGTAGGAGATCCACATACCCTCTTTAATTATTTATATTAATGCTTAGTAATATCTATTTTATATTCCTATTCACCTTAATTTTTTAGGTACAAATTAAGGAAGATGATTCTCTGCGCACCAACATAAGGTCAAACGTACACCTTGCAAAATATGTAATTAAAATTAAAGATCATATTTACTAATCTTCTTATTTTAAAACTCTTGATGACATTTATGTATAATGATATTTATTGTATGATTTCATTCTTAATTTCAATGTTTAATATTTTAAAGTTCATATATGAAACCTTGGATGTTTTGGTGTAATATAAATAGTGTAATACAAAGTTTATTAGTTCAATATTATTTATTAATAGCTCATGCAAAACAACTTATTTCTTATTTTATCTAAAAAAATATTATCGGACATAAGAAAAGTAGATTACATTAATGTTATACAAAAACTTATAATATATATTGGATATTATAAAAGTAAAAGTAAAGTTTATAAGGTATTGACTATATTAGATAGTATCAAAATAAGTTGATGGATTTTTATGTTATTTGATAATTCGGTTAATGCCCAAAACATAACTAAAAACGTAAATTTCAACATATTTCTATTTTTTCCATAATTATTTTAACCACTTAAATGCATTCTTGCGCAACGCGCGAGGTTACGCCTAGTTTAACATAAACACCAGTCATGAAATTTGAAGTGCAAATACCATGTGTTCTAGCCAAAGTTCATCATATGAAAGGTATAGTAGATAAAAATATGAATTAGTGAGCATAAAGAACCACAATAACGGTTTCAGAATCTCATTTCACTATATAAGTATTAGATATTATTTATATAAAATGAAAGCGAAATATATTATATTTTACGTGAAGTAGCCTAAATAAAAGTTGTAGTACTAAAAACTACGAACTCATGGATAAAAAGAACGTCAAAAATAGAGTTCGTTTGAAACTTTTATAATTTTAGAAGATACAAAGTGTTCATTATTTGTTTATAAATATAAAAGGAAAATAGATTTTGATTTAGCTATTAAGACCTAAAGGAAAGTTTTAGTACACAAAAATACGAAACCATAGATATAAAAAATGTTGAAAACGGAGCTTGTATGTGAAAGTTACATTTATCCGAAGAAAATGAGAAATTACCAGACAGCTGACAGCATCCGGCTGCCAAGCTGCCATGTGGCTGTACCATGATCCACCCAACCCAACAACCACAAAGAACAAGGTGCCTATTGAGGAGCATGACACGCCCTCCAAGGCGACCTATAGATAGGAGGCTAGCGCTCCTCATTTTTTACACCATTTTCTATTCAAACGAGAATTTCTCCTCTCACCCTCGAGCATTTTGGTTCCTTGTGATTTGATTTCTCGTGCTGTAGTGTAATTAGCAACTATAGAATTTTCAAAAGATGAGAATAAACTAGGCATCGAAGTTCTTCTCACGGATATCCGGGCTTCATCGAAATCAAGTAAGTTATGCTTACTCCTATACCTGGTTTTACCCTTAGTCGTTGTTATGAACCTAAAAATACTACATTAGCCATTTATTCCAGTTAACTGTTTTTGTTGAATTTTAGTAAAGTTATATGTTGAAATAGTCGTGCCTACCCGACTGTCTTGAATTTTGATAGCCATGAAAGTATGTTTTCAGATTAATGAAGGATCTATATAGTTAGAATAGGTTTCCAAGGTCATAACTAAATTGGTCAAAGTCAAAACTAAATTGTTAAAAATTTATGGAATAAAAGTAAAGTCCTTATTGGGTAGCTCGCAAAAACTAGAAATGGCTAGAAATGAATTTAGGAAAGAGATAAAATGATTGGTTAACTTATTATATGATTAAGAAATTAATCAGAAATAGTTGGAATTAATTAAATATTAATCAAAATTAATCTGAAAATAAATCAGGATTAATTAGAATTAATTAAAGGTGCAATGGTTGAATTGTAATTATTCATAATTAAGAAAAAAAGGTAATTCAAGATGGTTTCAGGGTATGGACGGTTTTATAAATACTTTTAGGGTTTCTAGAATGTTCTATATGTTTATTTTCTTATTCATATCTGGTTTATCCAAGAGATTCCCTTGCTATCAATACCTCCGCTTGGGCATCAAATTTTGTGGTTCTCACTTTCCACAAGGTGGAATATGTTTTTTTTCTCCCATCTCCTATCCCTTCATGATTTCTAGTATTCTAGGGTTTTTTAGTGTGAGCCATTAGATGGAGCCATACTTTTGGTGCTAGCGTTATGAAGCATATATGGGGATTCAAGAGTCTTATATATGTTTATAGCATAAAAGTATGTATTCCAATCTTTCAATTTCAATTATACCTAGGGTTTTTTTATTATCTTTGTAATATGTTGCTCTAATGAGAAAATACATAGATATCTAGGTTGTATGTGCCCATAAGAGTCTTATATATGTGCCCATAAGAGTCTTATATATGTTTATAGCCATACTTTGTAATATGTTGCTCTAATGAGAAAATACATATATGGGGATTCAAGAGTCTTATATATGTTTATAGCCATACTTTTATGATGTTTTCGCTATGAAATTAAGTTTAATGTGTCCTAGAAAACCTGTTAGTGGTACCAGAGACAAGGGGTTTTCCAATTAAATATGCATAATTGAAAATGAAAAACCAAAAAAAAACCATACTGTTCATCAAGCATGACATGCCCTCTGCCTGTTACGGAGCGTTTCGGGTTCCTCCGGATCCAAGTTTACTTTCCTAATTTCGAATTGTACGATAATTAGTAAATATTATTGGTTATTTTAGTTGATTAAAATCTTCACATTAAATCTAGGTAATAGATAGATCCTAATTCGAAAATTAAGGAGATAAAAATGGAATTAATATTATTTAATTTATAGTGTAAGTTAGACAATATAAATCCCAAAAGTATTATTAATATTAATTATTTGAATATTAATGTTGGTTTTTTATTCAAAAATTGTTTCGAAAACATAAACATAGCAACGAAAGACTTTGTATTTGATCAAAATAAAACTAGTTTTATTCCCACCAAAAGATGATTTTGCAAGACTTAGAAAGATTAAGACAACTATAGAAGGAAAACATTACAACCTTTGAAAAACTTTGGTTCCTTTTGATGAAGATGACTTTAAGCTCCAAGGAAGAAACTCTCTAGAAGTATCCACCAACATTTAGCCAACTTGATAAGATGCTAGTCTTCATCTTGTAATAAAAGAATCTCTTAAGCCATTAAGAACAAAACAAAGCTTTTGGTCTAAAGGAGATTAGAAACTTAAAATTTCGTGGTTTTCACTTGTGAATAAAGAGAGAAAACTAGTTCATTTAAGTCCTTACTTTAAGACTTTTACCCATGAATGTTCGCACTTTAAGACCCATGTTTTATCAAATCAACTAGCCATGCTTTTTAAGACCATGGTGTGTTGAATAAATTAATCAAAAGCAAATAATGTTTCTTTTTATGGTCTCATTGAATATTTTATAAAAAGGAGAAACTGATTTTTGTAAAAACTCATCTAATTTTTATAACTTATAAAACATATAAATCCATATAAGAGAAAAACCCCTTTTGGTCCAAAAAGATGTACATGACATAATAAATCACACATTATGATATATTATGATATGTTTTGATACTTAACATTTAAAATTAATATTTTCATGAAATAATTAATTTCCAATTAATTACAAGAATTATATTTATTTATCAATGATCAAATTCTTATAAATAATATATTTGCATGAAGTCATTGTTAGTGTGACCCTTAAGATCAAATATTATCTAGAAATATCAGTCTATAATGACTCTTGGGCATATAGATCTTTCAAACTCCCACTTGCACACGACTCGTCATAGATTGATATAGACAATGGTGAACGATTACCAACATTTCACCACCCCCAATAATATATGACTTAGTGCCATTATATCAACATCCAATTTCCAAAAGCTCAAAGCTTCAATTTACGAATAAAGTAAGTTACTAAGTTATCCCTTTGTTACATACATCTAGTTAAACATGAGACTTGGATCACAACTAATCTCACTTGGTGTTTAATTTTGGGTAATGTGCATTAGATGTCTTTATCTCAACACATAAGAGGAACAAATCCCATCTTAACTACATAAGCATTTTTCATAGTTCACACCATAGCTGATAATGGCTTTTATAACTCCCCGGTTAAGGATCAACATTTTACCATATCAAGGCACAACACTCCATACACTTAAGTCCAAATATGTATCTCAGGTGCTAAGGATACAAAGATACTACCTTTTAATCAAGTATCACTCATAGCTATTTTTTTGGTTAAAAATCAATTGATTGAATATCAACCAAATTGAATGAGAGGCTGTAGTGTTGTAGGCAAAGTGCTTATCGAAATTAGAACAAGATTGCATAAGTTATTTACAAGGAAAACCTTTGATCCTTTCTAGGATATCCGACACAAAACCTTGGAAGGTGATAATGATTACTTGCCTTGTTTGTTTGTATTAATTGAAAGATGTATTCTAGAAATGAGAGTAAGTAAACGAGTACACGTCTTGCAGTAAGTCTAGTCATGTGTAGTGTGCAAATTACATGTGTATTTATAGTCTAGTCTAAGTAACAATAAGTCCGGTATTTTAGGGATCCTCTCGAATCCTCTCGAATGAAAATGTAAACGTTGGCTTGACTTAGTAATTCCAGGTCTATTGTCTGGTAAAACCGTTTCTTCATTAAGAAGTAGTCTTATGTTGACTATTTCTGCACATGTGAGAAAAATACTAGAAATATATCCATTAGAAATGTTACGAAATAATAATAATGATAATGGTTACGATCCTGAGATATGTTCGGGATCCTGAGAGTTCTTGTAGATCCGGGATCCTGAATAGAATTGAGGATCTTGGCCCTAATAATTGCCCCTAAATTATACCTGCAAAATATTTAAGTTAATTTTTAAATATTTAAATTTATAATTTCATTTCAAGGGAGTTAAGGTTTTTGAAATTTGAACCCTAAAAAATAAAATTTTATCCATTTAGCCATCATGATGGCACGGTCAAATCAATCATATATCTCTTATTACATAGATAAAAAAGGGTAAATAGGGTACGAGTTTTAGGTCTTATGACGCTCCGATTCAGCCAAATTTTGTTTCTCCATCATGGGTATGCTTTCTTGAATACCCCGTTTCTTTTGGTTTGAAATACCCTTTTTCTAAAATCGTCTCTGAGTTTTTTGAAACCACAAAAATCTCATACATCCAAGATATGCCTATCATTTGGGGGATGTTATTCCAGATCAATCAGTTGAACCAATCCAATGATCGAGGCATAGGCGTCAATGAACTGGTTCACAACTATGATCTCTCTACCTTTGCGAACTCCCATTTTTTTCTCAAGCTCAAACTCAACAAATCCTCTATCTTTCTGAAATCAAAACACAATGATGGAGCCTGTAAAGAAAAATAGTTACTTGTGAGGCGTGACTCTATTCTCGTTGGGGATCTCCTACCAAAGGCTTGGGTCAAGAATGGTAGGATTTATTTGTTACTTAAATCTTGAAATTCACATTCTTATTTTGTTTATTGTGATGCACGGTTCAAGTTTGAAGAAATTGCTCCCGCCACTGAGGATACTAAAGACAAGGTTGCAAAATTCTCACTCTATCTGTAGCTGATAGGTCTTTCAGTCTTGAGTAATCCAATCTCCAAGAAGGCTCTTCCACCACTGCTTCAATGGCCACCGATAAGGATCCTGATTTCTGCTTATTATCTACTTTATTTCGAGAATCTTGAATTAGTGGGGATCCTTCATAACATACAGATTAGTGAAAATATGATTAAGAATCGTTTATATATAAATGAGATTCAGATATGTTAAATAAAGTACATTATGTTCCTTCAAAGATCCCTTTCTTGAAGTTGGAATATGTGTATTTCATTTATATAAAAAAGATGACAATGACATAGATAAGTTTGATTTAAAACAAGTTTAAGTCAAAAGTGCTTGCATATAGAACTTAATATTATTTATTAAAATATTGTTATTTATTTTATAATTCTATTAAGAGTTCTAGTCTCATAAATAGAAGTTAATCATTTCAGAATATGATTATTATCGTGATGAAAAACGATCAATTAAATAATCCAATATTTAAGTAAAATAACTGAGACATATGTATTTAGACATGCTAAATTTAAAACACATATTCTTTCCAAAACAAACATTGTTTTATATTACAAGTAATTTATATTAAGCATAAATAAAAAACTAAACTCTAATAGTGTAGTTCCAACTTGCTTGTGCACAACTAATTACTCTTTTTCAAATATCTGCAAGCAAGTTACAAATATTATATTAACATTTAAGCACCTAGTACTTGAGTGTTATATGAAAAATATAAGTTCTATATAAAAGATACCTGAAGTACTAGTTTCTTCCAGACTTTCTTTCCAGATAAGAGGAGCAGTTTTTCTTCCAGTGTCCAGTTTCTCTTATAAGGAACAAGATCCATCTATATGGGCCTTCTTGGATTTTTGGACTTAAAGGTGTTCAGTCCAAAAAACATGGGTTTCATAGAACAAGTTTATTCCATTGTTTGAATAAGTTTAAAACAAATATCACTGTACTTATTGGAATATTGCTCAATGTAACACCCTTGTTCATGTATTTCTCTGTTATACCCTTAGAGTTAGAATTATTTGCAAAATTGGTCCCATTGGTCTTTTTAATGAAAAAACGTGGGTGTTAAGTACGTTGGGCGTATGCTTGGTACGCTGGGCGTATGTCGCGAAAACTCAAACCCTGTTTTTTAGGGTTTAGAGCATATTTTAGCATCATTACCTCCCAAGACCTCTTCCTCTCATCAACTTCCATTGCTCACTTCATCCCTTACAAACCCTAATCCCCATTTGTGGTGTTTTAAGCTCATTTTTTGGTGTTTGGTGTCCACTCTTGATGGAAGGAAGCCATTGGAAAACATGGAAGGAACTTCAAGTTTATTCCATCTAACTCTTAAACTCCTTAAGCGACCTCCTGAAGGGATAAAGCTCTGAACTTGATGATTATATCTCTAGATCTTTCTAATTTTAGAAGTTATGTGCTTTTTGTCTCATAATCTTGGCCTAAGTGAGTATGGATTACTCTAAACTGAATGAGTTGTCCTTTTGGATGTTTTAGAGTTTCTTGAGTTATAAAAATGGAATCTTGATTGTTTATATCCATCCATGCATGCTCTTTAGTGGTTTAGAACCTTGTGTTATGTTAGGGTTATGGTGTTGCACACTTAATAGCCATGCAAGATCATAAAGTTGGAAAGATTATGATTTAGAACATTATTTGGTACTAGATATGGGCTTTGGACGAAAGGACATAAGAGAATAAGTACTTAACGGGAAATTTGCCATCTCACTAAGTACACTGGGTGTACTTCTGAGTACCCTGAGCGTACTCCCTTGGAGCCCCGTTTCTAGATTAGTGAGTATGCCATGCGTACACGCTTAGTATGTTGGGCGTACTTAGCCTGAGTTAACTCGATTGAATTTTTGACCTTTGATCTTGAGCAAGATTTTGACCAAGTTTGAACTAGGGTTATTTTGGGTCTTTTGAGTTGTAGTTGAGATTTGGTCACTATATGATGTATAGCTGACCTGTTGAGTCAGTAGTCGAAGTTGTGACCTATTCAGCTATCTTTTCAGACTCTAAGGTGAGTTTTTCTGACTGTACTTGTGTGTCGAAGGCACCAAGGTCGTCCCACTGGATTTTTTATCCTGATATATAGGATTGATGTTATGCATAGTATGTGTTGGACTGGTAGATGTTGGGTTTTGAGCATTCTAACACTCCTAAGGTGTACATGCAACCCTAAATACATTGGATCTATGTTTTCTCTATTATACATGCAAACTTGAATATTCCAAGGTATTACCCTAACTAGCATATAATCATATGTTACTTGCATAACAAAACTAGATAGAATTACATACCTTTTTCTTGTGGATGATTCCTTGGAACTTTAAGAGCCTAGCACCAATAATGTGAATGCCTCAAGTGGAATCACAAATCATCAAAACAACTTGGAAGAACTTGTTGGATAAGGTGTCTAAGTCCATAACTTATTTGGTATATACTTGACCCGACCCGGCATGGTCCATTTGGGTTGCACTTCACCCGAACTATTTATATGGATAACATTATGAGAAGAGTATATTTGCGGCTTATTAATATATTATAAGTTATAATATATTAATATGAAATTGTCTTATTTAATTAGTATTGGTCTTAAATTAATTATGAATTAATTTAGTGATAAAATGGTGACTAATTAAACATGGGCTATTATATTTATATAGTGTGGGCTAACACTCATTATGGTAATGGGCTAAGCTTATATGGGAGTCCATAGATGATCCATGGAGCTTTTAACCCATGGATCCTTGGAAAGGAAAAGACATGGGTTATTAGGGTTTATCCTAATCATGTGCACTATATAAACAAGCTTGTGATGCATGAAATGACACCCTAGTGTGTGTGAAGAAAGGTGGTCGATTTCTAGAGCATAGATATACTCTCTCACAAGTTTTCCAAGTTTGTGGTGATTTGTGATTTCTATTTGAGGCATTCACATTATTGGTGCTTGGCTCTCAAACTCCTAAGGAATCAATTCACAAACAAAGGTATGTAATTCATCTAGTTCTTTTATGTTTAAAAGTTCCCCATGCCATGCTAGATAAGTTATAAACCTTGGAAAACAAATTTTGCATGTATTTTAGACAAACATAGATCCAAGGTTTATTAGGGTTGCATGTACACTTAGGAAGTGTTAGAATGCTCAAAACCCAACAGTGATATCAGAGCCTAGGCTTGTTTCTTGATACTTGATGCAAAATTGTGTTAAAAATCGAAATTGTTTGCTGTCTGAACAGTGGACTCGCCGAGTCCATGGGGGGACTCGACGAGTCCAAGTGAAAATTCATCTTACTCGTCGAGTAGGTTCGTGCACTCGACGAGTAGAATGAACTGACAGTAGATTTTCGACTTTTGTTGCTGGAAATGGACTAGAAACATTACCCTAAACTGTTTTGGTGTTTTAAAACCTGTTTTAGATGGTGTAATGTTTATGCTAATCCATTTACAATGGATTATATCAAAATTCCATGATTTTATGTGCTCATATAATTCTTGAAATCTTGATGATCATGTTCATCTTCTTATGAGTTTAGAAAAATGATAGGAATTATTTGCTGAATTGTTTATCATTAATTCTTGATCATTTATGTGTTTTAATGGAGTCCATAATTTGTCCTCAAGTTATGGATATCCAAAGGTCACTTTCATTTAAACACACATTTAAACACATAAGTTACATAAAAATGAAGAGTCTTCATTTTTATGAACCTTTAATTCATAAGTTATGAAATGAAAAGTTTTGAATAGTTTCAAAACTTGTCCTCAAGTTTTGGAATTTGTAAAGTTACACAAACTTTAATATACTTTAATTCCAAACCCTTAGAGTTTTAAAAGTTAAAATTCAACCCTTATACTATTTATAATATTAATGGTTAATTATTATATATATGTATAAGATTAAGTCGTTTTTCCGTTAGTAGGCCTCATTCACCAAGCCGGTCTATAAGGGGGGGGGGGGTATAAGGTTGTTGCCTATAAAATGGCAACTTAATGGGTGTCCATTCTCACCCACCACTTCCTTGATCGGTAGAGGGTCGTTAGCCGAACGAGTAGGACAATGACTTTAAATTCTCATTAAAAGTATAATGAATATTATAAAGCAACTAAACCTTTTATAAATTCCCAATCTTAGTTACTTTAGAAAAGTGTGAATATGGTGCTAACCCATGAAATTCACACTTTGTACCTTACCAAGTCGTTGGTGGAGCGTGTGTGGTTAACCGGCACACTAACTTGGACTAGTAAGGATCACGAAGGGTGACTTAATGTTTATCATAGATCGGTGGAGCGTGTGTGGTTAACCTGCACATCGATTAGGTGATAATATTAAGGGTACCAAGTGAGTTTGCATGGTTATTCACACCTTGTTTTGTGATCCTCGGCATCCCAGTCACAAAACCTGAAGGGCACAATCGAGATTGAAACATGCCATTGAAAGTTCAATGAATCTCAAAAGATCTAGGAGTTTCAAATCCAATTAAAACTTAATAATTTATTTCGTTTTTCATGGTGGAAATTGGTGAATCGTCATTCACCTACCTTCAAATATTTTATAGCTTGGATTACGGCATCCCTCTTCTAAGTTATGAAATATTGTGTTGGGTCCTAGCCTTAATATTTCATATTGGGTGTTATATTAAGGACTTAAAATCAATTAACTTGAATATCTCCCATTGTAGATGTTTGGTTTAGACAACTGTGATCTTCCCAAATCTCATGGAAATCATACTTCTCTACCTCCACCTCCTCCATTTATTCTCCCTGACCCACAAGCTCGAAGACTTGAAATATTCAAGGTCACTCAAGCCCTACTAGTAATGAAACATAAGGATGGAAGACCTGTGTGCACTCATGTCTTAGGAATGAAGTCACACTTTGACAGGTTGAGAATGTTGGGTGTCGTTGTCCCAAAGAAGTTGGCTATTGACTAGGTTCTTCAATCACTTCCAGAGTCATATAGTGAGTTCATTCAGAACTACTATGTGATAAATCATGACATGACCCTAATATATCTATCTTATTTGCTTGTTGCTGCTGAGTCAGAAATGATGTGGCGCAATGGTCAAGCAAATATGGGTGGAAGGTCTATTTCTCAAACTTCCATGGACATGGACATTGGTAACATTGGAAGTCCAGAAAAGCCTTTTCTTCCCAATGGAAAAGGATCGGCCTTGGTCGACCCTGTTGACCAAAAGGCAAAGGGAAAGGCTAAGTCTGTGATAATCTCGTGTACCATTCCCAAAGAGTCTATATGTTTTTGTTGTCATGAGAAGGGTCATTGGAAGCGAAGCTGCCCTGAATACCTAAAAGATCTGAAAGCAAGTAGAAACAAAAGGTTTGACTCTGCTTCAGGTAAGTCCACTATTTAACTCTGTTAAGTTCCTTATTGATGATTCTTAATACAAAATGTGACTCGGTTACATTTTGGTGTCTGGCAGGATCAAGCAAAGGGAATTACACTTAATAAAAGGAGTATGTTGAATCTGATAGTGAATATGGATGGTTCGAAGATCAGATTCTTGAGCTGCTACATAAGAGTTATGATAGATTGCTAGAAGATATGTAATAGCATAGTTTTCATTTAAAGTTGCATTGTAAGGAAATTTTTTTCCTCATTTATAAATAAATAAAATTTTGTTTTATTTTATTATATCTCCTTGCAATGGCATTTTATAAAAAATTGATGTTTGTATGGTTCTAGCAATAATGGAAATGTGCATTTGATTCTTTCATTAGTGGTAGTGTCTAAATTTATCAAATAAGGAAAGATTCTCATCACCCAAGGTTTCGATTGGACTGAAACTTGGAATCATGCAGGTTGTATTGCATGATGAATGAGAATTTTCATTTTTGGAAAGTTAAGACTAATTCCCTGACCACATGTATATGTGAGACAGGTGAAAGACTAAAGGATCGGGTACACTGGGTGTGTGCAGGTCAAAGACCACCATAAAGATCGATAAGACTATTCGTCATGATTTACTAAAGTTTAGTAAATATGGTTGTACCTACAAGTTGAAGTACAAATCTGAAACATTGGAAAAATTTCAATGTATGGCAGGACGAATGGGAAGAATCAAATTGGGCAGAAAGATAAAAGTTTCTCAAATCTGAAAAGATGGGAGAGTACTTTAGTATCTTGTTTTATGATCATCTTAATGATTAAGAAACCATGTCACAATTCATCCTCTAAGGACATCTTAGTGAATTTTATGGCTAAGAAGAGGATTCATGAATTGTTGGAATGGTTAAAATCAAGAAGATGAATCATACTTCGTTCCAAAAACAAGTCTTAGAGTCATACTCTGTCACACCCCGCTAAAGCGGAAACACAGGGCGTGGCAGTACAAAGGGTTTCATCGCAAAAGTTAAAAGACAACACCAACCATAGTATTAAAAATCATTACAAATTCACAATGGGTTTGAACAACTTTTAAAAGAAATTACAATGTAAATTGAAATACAACACATGCGAATGCTCCTAAAAGTGAAGTGTCCCTAAGTGCCACTTACTCGATGATTCCTGAAAAAGCATGTAAAACGAGCGTCAACTATAAAAATAGTTGGTGAGTACTCACAGATAAACAAAATAATACTGGTTCCATGAATTGAAATCAAAGTTTTGATAAAAGTTTCCAATAATAAAAGTATATTGTTAAGATGAGTAAATAAGTTTGTAAAAACAAAGTTCTTTGTCATCATGAGAGATAAGGTATGTTGCCCAAATAAGATGCAACATTCATATTCTCATGGAAGATAAAGTTCGTTACTCAAACGAGTAAACAAGTTTCATTGCTAAAATGAGCAATCAATTTCGTTGCTACAAGGAGCAAACAATTTCATTGCTAAAACATGTATATAAGTTTTCAGTAATAACAGTTCGTTGTTGTAATGAGAAACAAAGTTCATTTCTATAATTAATAAACAAGTTTATTGCTATAATAAGTAACGAGTTTGTATGTGTATGAGCAAACAATGAGTCTCAACCAAACCTAAGACTGAAGCCCTATCAAGATCTATGCTTATCGTTCCATAGACGAATATGGTATCATGCACTCCAGCAATAGGGCGAGTGAGGAGTTGTCAATTCCTAATAGCGCTATCCATAATGACCATTGGCTCAAAGACTTAATGGTTAGAGATAAGGGAAGGGCCTTAGTACGATAAGTTCTCATGTTCCGTGTTGCATAGACATACATAGAGAGACATAGCAATAAAATAACAATCATGTTTGATACAAATCAATTTAAATACAACATTCAAATAATAGTTTTTCGGGACATGCTTTTCCACCCCAAAACATAAAAACTGAAAATAGGGGAGTGCGTGAATACTCACAATACATTTAGATGATGCAAATGGTGCCTTGAACTACGTTCCACGTGTACCACTACCGATTCCTACAATAATGGTATTCGCTAGTGAGTCTCTAATCAAAATCTAACACTACTATACTTACTACTACAATAAAATTATGCCAATAATGTGTCAAAATTTAATATTGATAAGTTACAAACATTTTTCTATGGAAATTAAGTTTCAAAGAATCAATTGTTATATAACAATTTAAGTGAAAAATTTCCATTATTGAAATGTTAATATTTAACATTTTAGAGGTGTTCCAATGATTAAATATTCAAAACTAAATCAATTTAGTTCTAAAAGTTCCCAAACTTTGCATTTCAGTTTTAATTGAAGTCAAAGACCTCAAGATAAATTTTCTTGAATTTTTGATTTGTCTAACTATTTTTCACCATTTTAGTTTCTTGAATAACCATAAAATCATGAAAAATACTAAACAATTAATAAAAATTACCAAACTTCAGATTTTGGTTCTAAATATGTTAAAAGACTTCTAGATAAATTTTCATGGATTATGGATATGCATAACCATTTTTCATATATTTAATTCTCTAAATATATAAAAATTCATGAAAAATAGAAATCGCTTAAGAAAATGCCCCAAACTTTTTATAGTAATGTCATTACACGTACTTAACCTGGGAAAAATATAAAAATAGATTTCCAGACAATTTAACCCAATTTTATGATTTTTGAGCATTTATTCTAATAAAAATTGAAATAAATAGAAAATAGTTTCCAAAATTGTCCAAAATTTTTGTAACGATGTTATTAGTCATTATTAAGCTAGGAAAAATATAAAAATGAATTTCTAAACTGTTTATCCCAATTTTATGATTTTTGTGTATGTATTCTAATAAAAATTGGGTTTAAGTCTATTTAATCTTGGGAAAATAGAAGAAAAATAGTATACAGAAGAGAAAAATCCTCAAAATTTTTATGTAGCATGCTAATGTACTAAAAGGTGTTCTGGTAAATTTTCATAATGTTTGGATGAGTAAAACTATTTTTCCTGTATTTAGTCCATTATAAATACAAAAATCGGAGAAAAATAGGAATACACTATGAAAAATTCTGAAAATATTTTTCTAAGTGTTCCACAGAGAGTATAAGTTGCGAAAATTATTAGATACCATTTTTATATTCCCTAATGTGGTTTTATGATTTATTAGAGTTAAATTTCATTTTCCTTGAATGCATTTTCATAATTTTAATTGTTATAAGATCATATTATAAGGTTCATGATTATTTTTATAGAATTTTTAAGGTCAAAGTTTATAAATGTGAGTTTTTAGGGCATTTAGGGTTTTTGAGAGTTTGTAAATCTTTGGATATCAAAATTACTTGAATTTTGAGACTTCAAACTATTTTAGAGTTTCATAACTCTTATTCAAATTAGAAATATTGTTTGTAATTTATTTTTAGCGGTTTATTGGCATTCTATGTAGTGATTCCGAGATTCAAACGAAATTGAGGAATTAAGTATACTAGTCCTACTCTTCAACTTTGACTTAAGTTTCTATGAGACTTTGACCTAATTTCTACTTCTAGGTCAAGTGTATGATGTGTGAATATGATTCATGAAATGGTGTTCAAGTCAAAGAATGACCCGAATATGGATAGTCTCCACAGTTAAGTAGTTATAGAATTCACATATCAATGTGAAATCTATGCACACTATCCATTGATTCTAATTGTTTCCAAGTTTCTAGTAGGTTATAACTTAGCTTCTAGTTACTAAGTCTAGTATGTGTAGTGCCTATATGTGCAACTAAGTTTAGTCAAATCTAAAACCGACTCGAATTTTGACGACTGTCACAGTCTCCCCCGGTTGAAAGAATTTCGTCCCGAAATTAAATTCGTGACGTATTCTATTAGAACTCAGCCGAATACAATTGTATCGTTCGGGAAGTGGTGACTTGAAGTGTTCTTTGATTATTTTGGGTTAATTCTCCAAGGGAAGAGCCCAGTTCTTTAGCTATAATCAAAGTAATGTTTCCTTAATTCGAGTTCTACAGTCTAGATTGCGAGAAATTAGGATCATGGAAATCATGATCCAACCATGGCAACCTAGTTGAAAAAGATTATTTAATTAGATATTATCTGAATCAAGAGAGTTATAATTTTTTTTTTCGAAGCACCAACTGCATTTAGCGTTAAATCCGCATTGATCTTTAAGTTGCATTCTAAATTAGCACTAAGTGTGAATTTGCCGCCTAATAAAGAAGAGATTAGGAACAATTTGTTCACTTCCGGGTTGGCTACTATATCTGGAAAAGATATATTCCTAAATAAGAAGGGGTATCACGAATGAAAGGGAAGCGATCGAGGTTAAGTTCCTAAAAATACGTTCTAAGGGTAGGCAACGAAGTTTTGGTACATCTCCAATGTAAAGGCTATTTAAGTGTCGTCTACAAAATAAGTCACGAAATGATTGAGGATCTCCGAGACTATATTTACTACTACGGTTACTCTTACAATAATAGAACTATATTCGAAGAATATATATATTTAGAGAGTCAATGTTGCAAATGGAGGCGATTAAATCACATTGTGTAGATAGCATTTTAAGTGTTTTAGAAGTGATAAAAATCTCACTGTTATCAAAATATGTAATAATTCCAAGATAATGAAAATACATGTTTGGCAATCCAACGAAGTAGTAAAATAGTATAAAGATTAATTAAGGTTAAAGGTTTAAGTCGTCATTAAGGGAATTTTTTTTTTATAGAAATATTGATATTATGCTTTTTGTAAAAATTGACTAATTGTCTAAGTCAGGACAAATACAAGTTTAAGAGTTAGGAACTCACTGAAAATTGCAAAGTAAAATACTATTTTAAGAAAGGTGTAAAAATGTCAATCTTTGAAAATAGTGCATTCATAGTTTAGTGTTTCTACAAAAACAATCATTTAGAGAATAGATAATCGTAAAATTCAAAACTTTTGATGTATTTAAAGAAAAGAAGAAACATAAGGATACATATCCTCCACATATATTTTTCGGATATAGAAAAATTATAAGTATAAAGGTATTCATATTGTGTATTAATTATAAGGAAAAATATAATGGAACTTTCATTTTAAATCAAGTTTCCAAATTTAGAATGAAAGAGCAAATGTAAATAAGGATTACTTGTTTATTGTAGATTTCAAAATAAAAACAAGATGTATATGGAAAAAGGCATAATTGAATATATCAAAGTTTACTAAATCGAAATTATGACTCACAACTATACACGTATTAATCGCTCAAAACGAAAGGGTAGACTTCTAGTCTTTATGTATACGAACATGATATCACGAGAAGCAAAATAGACAGAAACAAAGTTAGACAATGTATTATGTTACTATTATGGGCGTGCGAGATCTAAAATCAAAAAGAGAGCGAGAAATCAAGTTCGGGGGAAAGAAAAAGGAAGGTAGCGGCGGCAATGATTGTTATTGTTGAAATTATAAGAACAATACATATAGGTAGATTTAAAACCAGGTTGAGATATATTTCAAACTTCAATATGTGATGTATATTGATGATTAAATAGAAATGAAGAAGTTTTAAAGTGTTTTCTAAGGTTTGCTAAAAATTCACGAGTTATCTATTAAGTTAAACTCCATTTGTGAAAAAGAAGAAACACTAAAACTTGTAATTGAAAATCTGACAGTTTTGACCTTTTTGACCGGAGTCCAACAATGCTTAAAACGGATAAGGTAAAGACTTAACATATTTAGATGAATAATTGTGCATTGTCGAAAGTGCGCCACTGGAACTTTAAAAGTGAACACTAAGTTTTGCAATGCTTTATATTTTAGAATCTTTATAGATTATAAAACTATATTGAAGCAAAGTACACAAATAAGGTATGTTTTGAATTACAAGCGTTAGATATGTCTTATAAACATGTTTGAAGTAGACATTTGCATAAATATCATGTTGTGTTTTCGAGAAAACACATTAAAGTAAATTACAATGTCTAAATGAGAAAGCGGTTAAATGTGTCAAAGCAAAAGTGGTTTGGAAAATCCGAGGATGCTTTTACATATAATAGGACTTCAATGTTATATGTTTAAGTTTTATAGCATAGAGTTTAAACACTTTTATAAAAGAAAATGTTTCTAAGTTTTTCGAAAACGTGTCAAAATGGTAAGCAAGGTTTAAAATGGTTTATATGCCTTTAAAAGCACATCTATCCATTGAAATGGATTTGAAATGAAATTGAAATAGCAAGGTTAAAACAAATATTGGTTAAACTGAGTTTTGAAGAAAAGCATTAAGTTAAAGCAAGTTGTCAAAAGAGTTTTAGCGAGAATATGTCTTAAATTGTTAGGAAATGTCTACTAAGTTGAATGAAGTGGATATAAAATATTTTATCGATGATAAATAAAACCGATGAAGCGAAATAATTTTTCGATGGAAGGTTAAGAAGTAAGGAATAAGTATGTTAGTGTAGCTGATCGTACCTAAATACTAAGGCGAGTCTAAGGCGAGTGCCGGTGTCTTTTCCCCCAAGATAAAGGACAAGAAAAATTGTTTGAAAAACGTTTTATGGTCTCAATACAGTTTACGACCTTTTATAGAGGTCAAAGGGACATCCTATGTTAAGTTTTAAGCTCAAGGTGGAAACAACGTAGAGCTAATCGTAGCGTAGTAATAAGGTCTCACGTATGGGTTAAACTTTCGTGTCTCCTCGTGAGTCGAATCCGGAATGCCCACCAATGGTATACAAGTGATTACTTAGTGGCGACTCATCTACCTCCTTACGCGATGCTCCAATTATCATTCGTGTCGATATCAAAACACTTTTTCATTGTTGTAACTCTAGTACGAAGACGATGAAGAGGTATTGAGGAATAATTGGTATAGGTTTCGACTTATGATTATTACTAGTGTATATCTAGCTACTAATCTTACATCTAAAGTCAATAGCTACCGAGGAATACCCGTTCTTAGTACTATATGCATTGCTCCTAGAGTGGCTAGTGATATAACCTAAGTGGTTAACCTAGCACTTGATAAGGGACAAGAATATTTCTAAATAAAGGCATTGTTATAAAAGTGCACTTAGTTTCTAAGTGTATCTAAATGAATGCCTATAATATGCAATGCCCGTACGCACACCAAAAAATTTTGTTTTTCAAAAGTTTAAGTTGAAAATTGTTTTGAACATAATTCTACTATAACCGTTTCCAGCCTCACATTAACTTTCCTTAATTAAGCATAGTTGGCCAGGCTATACTTAATTAAAGTCCAATAATGCGTACTCGAATTAGTTATACCAGTAGTATGTTCTACATTTTAAAAACGTTTAGAAATTTTTTGGCTATAGTTGTGGTTTTCCAAAGGAAAACCGGTATTCTCTATAACCTTCGGCTCTGATACCATTTTCTGTCACACCCCGCTAAAGCGGAAACACAGGGCGTGGCAGTACAAAGGGTTTCATCGCAAAAGTTAAAAGACAACACCAACCATAGTATTAAAAATCATTACAAATTCACAATGGGTTTGAACAACTTTTAAAAGAAATTACAATGTAAATTGAAATACAACACATGCGAATGCTCCTAAAAGTGAAGTGTCCCTAAGTGCCACTTACTCGATGATTCCTGAAAAAGCATGTAAAACGAGCGTCAACTATAAAAATAGTTGGTGAGTACTCACAGATAAACAAAATAATACTGGTTCCATGAATTGAAATCAAAGTTTTGATAAAAGTTTCCAATAATAAAAGTATATTGTTAAGATGAGTAAATAAGTTTGTAAAAACAAAGTTCTTTGTCATCATGAGAGATAAGGTATGTTGCCCAAATAAGATGCAACATTCATATTCTCATGGAAGATAAAGTTCGTTACTCAAACGAGTAAACAAGTTTCATTGCTAAAATGAGCAATCAATTTCGTTGCTACAAGGAGCAAACAATTTCATTGCTAAAACATGTATATAAGTTTTCAGTAATAACAGTTCGTTGTTGTAATGAGAAACAAAGTTCATTTCTATAATTAATAAACAAGTTTATTGCTATAATAAGTAACGAGTTTGTATGTGTATGAGCAAACAATGAGTCTCAACCAAACCTAAGACTGAAGCCCTATCAAGATCTATGCTTATCGTTCCATAGACGAATATGGTATCATGCACTCCAGCAATAGGGCGAGTGAGGAGTTGTCAATTCCTAATAGCGCTATCCATAATGACCATTGGCTCAAAGACTTAATGGTTAGAGATAAGGGAAGGGCCTTAGTACGATAAGTTCTCATGTTCCGTGTTGCATAGACATACATAGAGAGACATAGCAATAAAATAACAATCATGTTTGATACAAATCAATTTAAATACAACATTCAAATAATAGTTTTTCGGGACATGCTTTTCCACCCCAAAACATAAAAACTGAAAATAGGGGAGTGCGTGAATACTCACAATACATTTAGATGATGCAAATGGTGCCTTGAACTACGTTCCACGTGTACCACTACCGATTCCTACAATAATGGTATTCGCTAGTGAGTCTCTAATCAAAATCTAACACTACTATACTTACTACTACAATAAAATTATGCCAATAATGTGTCAAAATTTAATATTGATAAGTTACAAACATTTTTCTATGGAAATTAAGTTTCAAAGAATCAATTGTTATATAACAATTTAAGTGAAAAATTTCCATTATTGAAATGTTAATATTTAACATTTTAGAGGTGTTCCAATGATTAAATATTCAAAACTAAATCAATTTAGTTCTAAAAGTTCCCAAACTTTGCATTTCAGTTTTAATTGAAGTCAAAGACCTCAAGATAAATTTTCTTGAATTTTTGATTTGTCTAACTATTTTTCACCATTTTAGTTTCTTGAATAACCATAAAATCATGAAAAATACTAAACAATTAATAAAAATTACCAAACTTCAGATTTTGGTTCTAAATATGTTAAAAGACTTCTAGATAAATTTTCATGGAATATGGATATGCATAACCAATTTTCATATATTTAATTCTCTAAATATATAAAAATTCATGAAAAATAGAAATCGGTTAAGAAAATGCCCCAAACTTTTTATAGTAATGTCATTACACGTACTTAACCTGGGAAAAATATAAAAATAGATTTCGAGACAATTTAACCCAATTTTATGATTTTTGAGCATTTATTCTAATAAAAATTGAAATAAATAGAAAATAGTTTCCAAAATTGTCCAAAATTTTTGTAACGCTGTTATTAATCATTATTAAGCTAGGAAAAATATAAAAATGAATTTCTAAACTGTTTATCCCAATTTTATGATTTCTGTGTATGTATTCTAATAAAAATTGGGTTTAAGTGTATTTAATCTTGGGAAAATAGAAGAAAAATAGTATACAGAAGAGAAAAATCATCAAAATTTTTATCTAGCATCCTAATGTACTAAAAGGTGTTCTGGTAAATTTTCATAATGTTTGGATGAGTAAAACTATTTTTCCTGTTTTTAGTCCATTATAAATACAAAAAATCGGAGAAAAATAGGAATACACTATGAAAAATTCTGAAAATATTTTTCTAATTGTTCCACAGAGAGTATAAGCTGTGAAAATTATTAGATACCATTTTTATATTCCCTAATGTGGTTTTATGATTTATTAGAGCTAAACAAAAAGAAAATTCAAAACCATATTAAACAGTAACAAATATGGATGAAACTTAATGGGAGATGTTTATTATCTTAAAGGATCATCCAAGAATTTTTCCATAATTTATTTACTAGCTTAAGTATTTTATATGATTTAACACTTTATTTTGTTATCATTTTCATATAAAAATAAAGAAAATATATATTGAGTTGAAAATTTCCAGAATGCATCTTCATACAATTTGATAACAATGACAATTTGTGTTCTTATTTTTGATGTTGAACACCATGCCTAAAGGCTCAATAAATTATAGAGAAAACTTGGTTCTTGTGATTTATGTAAAGATTAGTGATGTTACTTTGACAATTTTTGCAACATGTTACAAAGACTTTTGAATCAAGATCTTTTTGTACCTATTAATACATGATATTAAGAGTTCAAAATAATGCAACACAAAACAAATGTTCATAAGGAAAGTGCTGTTTGAGCAACAGTTTTGTAAAAATTGGTAAAAATCGAAATTTTGGAATTTTTCAGTGAGGTCAGATGGGTTTGAAAGCTAACTCAAAATATTATATTTCAGAAAAAGAATCACGAATTTTGGCTAAGAAATGAGTGAGATATGACAGTTTAAAGTCAGGTAAAGAAATCTGGCAGATTGCATGCATGATGATTGGTTAGAAAAGTGGGTTTTCATCATTTCCTTGAGTAAACCTTTTGAAGTATTTTAAATATATCATGATAACCTCATATTTTGGTCATGTTTCCAGAGATCAAAAGATTAAAACTTATCAAAATGTATACATGCATTTATGAAGAAAATTTTGTTTCTCAAAAACTCTTAACTTGAGTTTGATGTTTTAATCCTTAAAATCGATTTTTGCACTAAGATCATGAACATGCAACCTTGTTTATCATACATTCATGGTGTTAAAACACATCCATCATGTTCTAAAAACCATTTTAACAAAAAGAAAACAAGTTTGAAGAAGATGAAGAAGGAGAAAGTGTAAGAAAAGAGCAAAACTTGAAGGAAAAGTGAAGTAGAAATCGATTTTACCTTCAAGAATACCACAAGATGATGAAGATTTCGAGTTTGAGGAGTGTTCTTGGGTTTGTTTTCTGGAATATTTCTTGGTTCTTTAGAGGGAGGAAGAGAGAATGGAGTGGTGTTTGGAGAGAAAAAGTAGAGAGAAGGTAGAGAGAGTTTTCTAGAGAGAGAAAGAAGAGAGATGTGTGTGTTGGAGAATGAGAGTGTGAGAGAGAGATATGGGGAGACAGGGATCCGATTTTAGGGGAGGAGAGGCTCCCTCTCTCTTGTTTCTTTTATAAAAATTCAAATCTTTTATAAAAATATCCAACTTTTTATAAAATGTGCACCTTAACCTAGTTTTTATGCATAAAACTCTTGATTTTTGGTTTATAAATTAAGGGTAAATGTTAATGAGTTAAATTTCATTTTCCTTGAATGCATTTTCATAATTTTAATTGTTATAAGATCATATTATAAGGTTCATGATTATTTTTATAGAATTTTTAAGGTCAAAGTTTATAAATGTGAGTTTTTAGGGCATTTAGGGTTTTTGAGAGTTTGTAAATCTTTGGATATCAAAGTTACTTGAATTTTGAGACTTCAAACTATTTTAGAGTTTCATAACTCTTATTCAAATTAGAAATATTGTTTGTAATTTATTTTTAGCGGTTTATTGGCATTCTATGTAGTGATTCCGAGATTCAAACGAAATTGAGGAATTAAGTATACTAGTCCTACTCTTCAACTTTGACTTAAGTTTCTATGAGACTTTGACCTAATTTCTACTTCTAGGTCAAGTGCATGATGTGTGAATATGATTCATGAAATGGTGTTCGAGTCAAAGAATGACCCGAATATGGATAGTCTCTACAGTTAAGTAGTTATAGAATTCACATATCAATGTGAAATCTATGCACACTATCCATTGATTCTAATTGTTTCCAAGTTTCTAGTAGGTTATAACTTAGCTTCTAGTTACTAAGTCTAGTATGTGTAGTGCCTATATGTGCAACTAAGTTTAGTCAAATCTAAAACCGACTCGAATTTTGACGACTGTCACATACTCCAAGATTGTAACTTGAGTGACACATCTTAAATAAGGTTTATAACACTTGTCAAATGTACGAGTAAAATGTTTTCTACTCTTGTACATTTGAAATTGGTAAGTTGTGATGTTTTGGATAAAACAAAGACCAATTGACACCAATTGTGTGAAGTGTTTATCTTGATAAGGATCCGCACTGACTCTTGAATATTTGTTTGGTTGTCAAGGAATGGTTCTTGACAAAGAGAAACTTATATGTCAAGAGGACAGTAGGAGTCTTAAAGGTCTTCAAAGTTTCAAGAACTAATCAAGGATAAAAACCTATAGTTTATCACTAGCACACGACTTGAGGTTTGTAACCTATCGTGTTGACATAATTCTTGTTTCTGTGCCTATTCCGGTAAAGTTCACTATGTATGTGAGTTCTGTGAGTTCTCAATTGTGGGCATAACAACTTGGAAGCAATGGTGGGCCCTTGGGCTACCAAGAGGCAAGAAATCAAGATTGAACAAGTTCAATACATATGTTTTGAGTTTGTCGCTAACCTTGTCTTTTGATTACGGTTTTGACAAATTCATATGGATAGGAACACATACATCATAAAATCTAAGTGTCATAAGGTTTTTTCCGATTCATGAAAATGATGGTGAGGAAACGCTTTCACTAAGTAGATTTTAAGTAGATAGTAATTGTGTTGTTTGCATTCTCAAAGTCGTTAGTGGAGCTTGTGTGGTTAACCGGCACACTAACATGGACTTGTGAGAAATGGCAAACAGGTCTAAACATTATGATTACGACATCCCTCTTCATAATTGTTTAGACACACATGTGAGCTACCTAAGGAAAGATGTATGAGTGTGAGAAGCTTAGATAAAGTTTTGTCGAAGCATCTCGTATCAGAAGTCTGAACTTTGGTGATGAAAGTCAATAAAGTATTGATTTCTAGAAGTCGATTTTCTGAGTACATGTCAAAGCTAGTGGTAGCATAATTGTTGTGCTAAATAATTATTATGCTAGTGGGAGCATAATCATTTATGATGAGTATTGTTAATTATAGAAAACAAGAATTTCACTTTGAAAAGGTTGTTTTGCTATAATTAAGGGAGAGAAGATTATACTTCATTTCAATCCTAAAAGTTTAGATTGAGATTTCAATCATCTTTAGTCAATGATATATATATATATATATATATATATATATATATATATATATATATATATATATATATATATATGAATTTTATGTTGGAATGGTTGAACATAAGGAAATTCTATATATATTGCGTTCTCAAATTCGATTATGATTACGACATCCCTCTTCATAGTCGATTTTTGAAAACATGGCAAACAAAAAAAAATATTGTAGCAAATATTGTAGCAAAAGACTGATCTAGTATCAGGTCTTTATGTGAGACATCATGAATCGTGTCCCATATGCTTCGGGTATAGGATCGGTCACATGTGCTATAATATTCATCCTTTCTAAAGTTTCCAAATGCTCAGAGCATTAAGAAGGGAAAAGTCTAGAATTGGATAAGACTAAAATGATTAAGCAATTGTCGAGGACAATCTAAGGTTCACCAAAGATTGGTTGCTCAGGGACAGTTGGAAGTATAGCGTTAAATTTTAGAAGGACCATATGGATATATTCTGAAAAGAGGTAGCTCTTGTTCAGATATGATAATCAAAAAGGGAATATGGAAATTTTCCATATTGGGAGTTGGATATTAAGAATCTATGAGAAAGTTAGAAACTTTTATGCAAGAAGGATGTTCAAAGCAATGTACTTTGAATATGAGAGTTCGTTTCCAGAGAAGTGATCTCCTTTGGAATACTCTGTAATGACTGTTGACAAGTTTTGTAACTTTTGTGCATAGTCATTGCAAGAGGATCAATGCATATAAGTTTGGAATCTAACAGATTACAGTAAATGACAAGAATTTGGTATTCTTTCATTTACGGTAAGGATTTGGGACTGTGAAATGAGCATCATTGGAATCATGTTCAATTGATCTACTTCACAAAGTAAAGATCATAGAAAAACATAGTGTGCATACTTGGTGTATGGCATGACTATTGTTTAGAAAACATAGTGTATATGCTTGGAGCATGGGACAACTATTGTTTTAATTCAAGTGTTCAGTTGATAAATCGAAACAGAATAATGTGGAATCAATATGGTGATGAATAAAATGTGTTTTATTTATATTCATAAGGGCTGAGACCATATTGGATTCAATTATTCTTGTGTTTCACTTTGCATGTTTTGACTTCCATAATAACTAGGTTATTCTTTCCGAATGATTAAGTTATTCAAACCATCCACAGTCGGTCATATATTGGAAGTAGATATGAATCAAGACTGTCATGAGTTGGTTGTAGAGGTCTAAGATGTTGGACATGGCTACAACACTCATGAGTGCTCATAAGTTATGAGTATTGGATTCAACCCACGCTCACGTGCATCACTTCATGGAATTCATCTCGAGTGATCGTGAGACAGTAATATCATATAAGTCTTCAAACCTAGAGATATGAGTTGTTACCTATGAGTTGGTTGTACATTGATTGCACGAAAACGCATCAGTAAGTTGATGTTATAAAATGTGCCTTTGTGTATAATTCAACAAGTAGTAGAAACAAGTATATGAGTCGAAGTTTATCTGTTCCTTCTAGTCCTTGGAGGATTAGAAGCGATATCTGGGCCCCTCGATGATTTTGTTTTGACCTATGTACCGGGCCCGGTCAGAACTAAATTGATGTGTTCGATTAAGTTCTTTGTCAAAAAAAAAATTGGAAATCGGGAAACAAACTGTTGGACAATAAGTAAGACATTGTTCCATGTATTTGTACGGCTGATATCATGAGAGCAGAGGATTATATGATCACTTATCTAAAATGGCGCTTCATAGTTCAACAGAGTTTTCGAGAGCTACGATTGCCGGTTGGTTCCTGAAGTCATATAGGCAAATATAGTTATTAGACTTATCCAAGTGGGAGACTGTTGGATAAGGTGTCTAAGTCCATAACTTATTTGGTATATACTTGACCCGACCCGGGATGGTCCATTTGGGTTGCACTTCACCCGAACTATTTATATGGATAACATTATGAGAAGAGTATATTTGCGGCTTATTAATATATTATAAGTTATAATATATTAATATGAAATTGTATTATTTAATTAGTATTGGTCTTAAATTAATTATGAATTAATTTAGTGATCAAATGGGGACTCATTAAACATGGGCTATTATATTTATATAGTGTGGGCTAACACTCATTATGGTAATGGGCTAAGCTTATATGGGAGTCCATGGATGATCCATGGAGCTTTTAACCCATGGATCCTTGGAAACGAAAAAACATGGGTTATTAGGGTTTACCCTAATCATGTGCACTATATAAACAAGCTTGTGATGCATGAAATGAAACCCTAGTGTGTGTGAAGAAAGGTGGCCGATTTCTAGAGCATAGATATACTCTCTCACAAGTTTTCCAAGTTTGTGGTGATTTGTGATTTCCATTTGAGGCATTCACATTATTGGTGCTTGGCTCTCAAACTCCTAAGGAATCAATTCACAAACAAAGGTATGTAATACATCTAGTTCTTTTATGTTTAAAAGTTCCCCATGCCATGCTAGATAAGTTATAAACCTTGGAAAGAAAATTTTGCATGTATTTTAGAAAAACATAGATCCAAGGTTTATTAGGGTTGCATGTACACTTAGGAAGTGTTAGAATGCTCAAAACCCAACAGAACTTTGAGAGAATATGGAGCTCACTAAAATCGGCCACCTTTTCTTTTACACACACTAGTGCCAATTTTGTGAGCCAAGGACCCCTTTATATATTATGGAGGATTAGGGTTATATCCATGTAAACCCTAATACCCATGACCTTTCATTTACATAGGATCCATGGGTTAAAAGCTCCATGGACTATCCATGGACTTCCATACACTCTTAGCCCATCCTAAATAAACCTTGGCCCATTCCATATATATATATATATATATATATATATATATATATATAT
The DNA here is from genome assembly GCF_052849685.1 of Lactuca virosa. Lineage (NCBI taxonomy): Eukaryota > Viridiplantae > Streptophyta > Magnoliopsida > Asterales > Asteraceae > Lactuca > Lactuca virosa. The sequence continues at coordinate 269,652,511 of NC_136430.1, read as the reverse complement.
ATATATAAGAGTCCATATTTAATTAACCTCTTTTGATAAGTAAATTAATTCCAAATTAATTCTTGATCAATACTAATTAAATAATATGATTTCATATTAATATATTATAACTTATAATATATTAATAAATCATAAATATCTCTTTCTCATAAGTCTATGCATACAAATTGTTCCGGTGAAGTGCAACCCAAATGGACCATGCCGGATCCGGTCAAGTTATACCAATTATAGTTATGGACTTAGACACTAATCCAACAGTCTCCCACTTGGATAAGTCTAATAACTATTATTGCAAGTACGACCTCATAACCCGACTAGCAATCGTAGCTCTTAAAGCCGTTGTCGAACTCTGAACAAATCAAATGACGCGTCCGTTAGATAAGTGATCATATATTCCTCCATTCTAGATATCATATGGACTGAGACATGGGTTATAATCATTCTCTCCGTCCATTTGTTGTTTCCCGATTTTTGATTTATGACAACTGACTAATTGAACAAATCAAATTAGTCCAGGCTTGGCCAAGCACTTAGGGGTGTCATCACTAAATCATCGAGGGGCCCACAGATATCGCTTTTATCTTTATGAGGTAAAAGGAATGGATAAACTTCGACTCATATGCTTGTACTAACTACTTGTTGAATCATACACAAAGGCACATTTTATAACATCAAGTTACTAATGCGTTTTCGTACAATCAATGTATAACCAACTCATAGTTAACAACTCATATCTCTAGGCTTGAAGAATATAAGATATTATCGTCTCATGATTCACTCGTGATAAAATCTATGAAGTGATTCAAATGAGCGTGGGTTTAATCCAATACTCAAATCGTATTCCAGGAGCACTCATGAACACTGCAGTTAGTCTAGCCACCTAGACAAACTACATACCCATTCATGACAGTCTTGCCTCAATATCTACTTCGAAAGTATGATTGATTGTGGACGGTTTGAATAACCTAGTTATTCGGGAAGTCAAAACATGCAAAGTGAAACACAAGAATAATATTAATCCTATATGGCCCAACACTTTGAGTGTAAATAAAAAACCCTTTTATCTAAGAACCATATTGATTACTCATTATTCATTGTATAATGTTTCGATTTATCAACTTAATACTTGAATTAAAACAATAGTCATGCCATGCTCCAAGCATGCACACTATGTTTACCTATGGTCCTTTCTTTTGTGAAATAGATCAATTGAACACGACTCCAATGATGCTCATTTCACAATCCCAATCCCTTTTGTAAATGTAAGAATACCAAACTCTTGCCATTTACTGTAATCTGTTAGATTCTAAACTTATATGCAATGATTCTCTTGTAATGACTGTGCACAAAAGTCACAAAGACTTGGCAGCAACCATTACAAAGTAATCCAATGGAGATCAATTCCATGGAAACGAAGTGTCATATTCAAAGTACATTCCTTTGAACATCGTTCTTTGCATTAAGTTTTCTAATCTTACACAGATTCAGAGAATAACTTCCACCTATGAAAACAATTCCATATTACCATTTTGACTATCACTTCTTAACAAGAGTTACCTCTTTTCAAAATATGTCAATATGGTCCTTTCCAAAGTTTACATTATACTTCCAATTGTCCACGAGCAACCAATCTTTGGTAAACCTCAGATTGTCCTCGACAACTGTTTAATCATTTTATTCATATCCGGTTCTATTCCTTTTTACCTCTTAATGCCCTAAGCATTTGGAATATTTAGAATGGATGTAATCGATCCTATACCCAAAGCATATGAGACACGATTCATGCTATAAAACTTTTTATTTGCCATGTTCTCACAACTTGAACTATGAAGAGGGATGTCGTAATCATAATCGAATTTTGAGAACGCAACATAAACAGAATTTCATTACGTTGAACCATTCCAGCATAGCATTCATATATATCCTTGACTAAAGTTGATTAAAATCTCAATCTAAGCTTGTAGAATTGGAATGAAGTATAAAATCCTCTCCCTTAATTATAGCAAAACAACTTTTCAAGGAGAATTGAAACTTTTGTTTTCTATAATTAACATTGATAACTTGCAACACTAAACATAATAATCATGCTCCCACTAGCATAATGATTATTATCTTACCAGCATAACACTTATGCTCCCACTAGCTTTGACATGTTCCCAGAAATCAAATGGACTTCTAGAAATCAATACTTTATTGACTTTCTTACCAAAGTTCAGATTTCTGATACGAGATTGCTTTGATAAGACTTTATCAAAATCATACACCTTTTCTTAGATAGCACACATGTGTGTCTAAACAATTTCAGAACTATGAAAAGGGATGCCGTAATCATTGTCTCAATTGTTTAGACCTTTGCCATTTCTCACAAGTCTATGTTAGTGTGCCGGTTTACCACACGCGCTCCACTAACGACTTTGAGAATGCAAATATCACAATTGCTATCTACTTCAAATCTACTTAGTGAAAGTGTTTCCTTACCATCATTTTCATGAATCGGAGAGAAACCTTATGACACTTAGATTTTCTGGTGTATGTGTTCCTATCCATGTGAATTTGTCATAACCATAATCTCAAGACAAGGTTAGTGACAAATCCAAACTCATATGGATTGAACTTGCCCAAACTCATTTTCCTGCCACCCGGCTGCACAAGGGGGTGGGCACAGAAATATGCCAACACAATGGGTTACAAACCTCGAGTTGTGTGCTAGCGATTAAACAATGGGTTTTATTCTTGATTAATTCCTGAAAATTTTCCAAGATATTTAAGACTCCCACTGTCCTCTTGACATATAAGATTCTCTTGTCAAGAAACATTCCTTGACAAAACAAATTATTCAAGAGTTAGTGCGGATTCTTATCAAGATAAACACTTCTTCCAATTGGTCTTAGTTGGTTTTTGTCTTATCCGAAACATCACAACTTACCAATCTCAAATGTACAAGAGTAAGAAACATGTTACTCTACATTTGATAAGTGTTATAAACCTTTCTTAAAATTATGTCACTCAAGTTACAATCTTAGAGTATGACTCTAAGACTTGTTTTGGAACGAAGTATGATTTATCTTTTGATTTGACCATTTCCACACTTCACGATTCCTCTCCTTAGCCAAATAAATGCACTAAAGTTTTCTTAGATGATCGATTGTGATATGGTTCCATAATCACTAAGATAATCATAAAACAAGATACTCCTAGTACTCTCCCATCTCTTCAGATTGGAGAAACTTCTATCTTTCTGCCTTATTTGATTCTTCTTATCCGTCCTGCCATACATTGAAACTTTTCCAATGTTTCAAAATAACACTTAAACTTGTAAGTATAACCATATTTACTAAACTTTAGTAAATCATAACGAATAATCTTATCGATCTTTGTGGTGGACCTGACCAGCGCACAACCAAGTGTACCCAATCCTTTAGTCCCTCTCTTGACTCACACATGCGTGTGAGCACGGACTTAGTCTTAATTTCACAAAGATGAAAATTATCATTCATCATACAATACAAGTTGCATGATTCCAAGTTTCTATCCAACTGAAACTTGGGTGATGAGAATATTTCCTTATTAGGTAAATTATGACACTACCACAAATGAAAGAATTAAATCCATTTTCTAATATTGCTATCAACGAAATCATATATACGACGATTTTTCACAAATGCCATTGTAAGGATACTTAAAATAAATAAAATCAAAACTTTTCTTTTATTTTAAAACTTGCGGAAAAACTTATCCTTACAGTGCAAATACATATGAAAACATGTTGTTATCTATTCATAAGCAATATATCATAACTCTTAAGCAACAGCTCAAAATTCTGATCATCGAACCATGCGATCGAAATCCATCTATTGCGATAAGAATCAACTTACTCTTTCTTTATGCTTCCTTACTTTTCTTTGATTCTACAAAACATCAAAATGTAATTACATTACATAATGTATTAAGAATCTCCAAATAAGAACTTAATAGAGTTAGATAGTGGACTTTACCTGAAGTAGAGTCAAACCTTTTTGACTTTACCATCCTTATGATCTTTCACGCGAAATGGGCAGCTTCACAACCAATGTCCCTTCTCTTAGCAATAGAAACATATGGACTCTTTGGAAATGGTGCACGAGACTATCTCAGAATTAGCCTTTCGCTTTACCATTAGGTCAAATGACTTGACCATGGCCGATCTCTTTCCATTGGGAAGAGAACGCTTTTCTGGACTTTCAATGTTACCGTTACCAATGTCCATGGAAGCATGGGAAGTAGATCTTCCAATCATATTTGCTTTACCATTGCTCCAAATCATTGCTGATTCAGTAGCATCGAGAAAATATGTAAGTTTTTTAAGGGTCATAGCATGGTCTGTCACATAGCAGTCCTTAAAGAACTCACTATATGACTTGGGAAGTGATTGAAGAACCCAGTTAACAGTCAACTTCATTAAGACTTTGACACCCAACTCTCTCGGCTTGCCAATATGTGACTTAATCTTTAAAATGTAAGCACATATAGACTTTGCTTGCCAAATAGGGATTGAGTGACCTTGAACTGGTGGGTTAGGGAGAATTATTGGAGGAGGTGGAGGAAGTGAAGTATGATGTCTAGTCCTATTAGTGCACAACAAAGGGATTGATCTTTCACCTTGATTGCCATTTGGGATATCATCTTCTTTAGGAAAGCTCGATCCAAAAGGATGAGGAAGACCATAGTTGTCTAAACATAGACATCTATGAGGGAGAAATTCAAGTTTCAGTTGATTTAAGTCCTTAACATAACACCCAATATGAAATATTAAGGCTAGGACCCAACAAACTATTTTATAACTTGGAAGAGGGATGTCGTAATCCAAGCTACAAAATATTTGTTTTTCCACCATGAAAAACAAAATAAATTATAAGTTTTAATTGGATTGTGCTCTCTCAAGTTTCAATTGAACTTTCAATGGCATGTTTAAATCTCGATTGTGCTCTCTCAAGTTTGTGACTGAGATGCCGAGGATCATAAACAAGGTGTGAATAACCATGCAAATTGACTTGGTACCCTTAATTTTATCACCCAATCGATGTGCCAGTTAACCACACGCGCTCCACCGATCTATGATAAAACTTAAGTCACCCTTTGCCACACATTGTCAGTCCCATGTTAGTGTGTCGGTTAACCACACACATCCACTAACGACTTAACAAGGGTGCAAAATGTAATTTCATGGGTTAGCACCAAATTCACATTTTCCTAAGTAACTAAGATTGGGAATTTATAAGTGTTTAGTTACTTAGTATTTATCATTATACTTTTAATGAAGGGAGAATTATAGTCCTTTCCTACCCGTTCGGCTAACGACCCTCCACCAGTCAAGGAAGCGGTGGGTGAGAGTGGACACCCATTAAACTGCCATTTTATAGGCAGTAACCTTATACCCCCCTAATAGACTGACTTCGTGAATGAGGCCTACTAACGGTAAGACTGACTTTGTTCTTATATATATATATATATATATATATATATATATATATTAACTTTTAATATTATAATAGTATAAGGGTGTATTTTAAACATTTAAAATACTTGGTGGTTTAATCTTATTAATTAAACTATACTCTTAATTTAATTAAACTTAAACCATGTCATTATGGAACTATTAACTCTTTTAATTAAACACTTTAATTAATTTAATGAAGTCCATGAACTTTGAATTTTAACTTTTAAAAATTCTAGGGTTTGGAATTAAAGCATTAATGTGTGTGAGACTTTACAAATTCCAAAACTTGAGGGCAAGTTTTGAAACTATTCAAAACCTTTCATATTCATAACATATGAGTTAATTGTTTCTTTAATGCCAAGACTCTTGAAAATCCATAACTTAAGGACAAGTTATGGAGATCATAAAACAATTTATGGAAAAAAGAGATTGCTCAAGTTTTATTACTTATGACTTTTAATGATCCATTTAAAAGAAAAACCTTTGGAATTCCATAACTTGAGGACAAGTTATGGAGTCCATTAAAATCATGAAAAACAACATTTCAACCAAGAATGTTACAAGTTCTAGATTAAACTCATATGAACTAGGTAATTAAAGTCAAACATTCCATGCAATTAGACTTAATCATATAAACTAATAGAAAACATGAAATTTTGACAATCACCTTTCAAATGGATTAGCATCAAGTATAATTGAAAACATCCCTAGTCTCTGATACCACTATTGGGTTTTGAGCATTCTAACACTCTTAAGGTGTACATGCAACCCTAAATACCTTGGATCTATGTTTTCTCTATTATACATGCAAACTTGAATATTCCAAGGTATTACCCTAACTAGCATATAATCATATGTTACTTGCATAATAAAACTAGATAGAATTACATACCTTTTTCTTGTGGTTGATTCCTTGGAGCTTTAAGAGCCTAGCACCAATAATATGAATGTCTCAAGTGGAATCACAACTCACCAAAACAATTTGGAAGAACTTTGAGAGAATATGGAGCTCACTAGAATCGGCCACCTTTTCTTTTACACACACTAGTGCCAATTTTGTAAGCCAAGGACCCCTTTATATATTATGGAGGATTAGGGTTACATCCATGTAAACCCTAATACCCATGACCTTTCATTTACATAGGATCCATGGGTTAAAAGCTCCATGGACTTCCATACACTCTTAGCCCATCCTAAATAAACCTTGGCCCATTCCACACACACACACACACATATATATATATATATATATATATATATATATATATATATATATATATGTATATATCAGAGTCCATATTTAATTAGCCTCTTTTGATCACTAAATTAATTCCAAATTAATTCTTGATCAATACTAATTAAATAATATGATTTCATATTAATATATTATAACTTATAATATATTAATAAATCATAAATATCCTTTTCTCATAAGTCTATCCATACAAATTGTTCTGGTGAAGTGCAACCCAAATGGACCATGCCGGATTGGGTCAAGTCATACCAATTATAGTTCTGGACTTAGACACTAATCCAACAGTAGATTTATATGATTACCTGCGTTCATTGAGTTAGCGTTAGATTGGTAGATCTGTATGATTACCTGTGTTGTTGGTTATTGATTTTTTTGTATACATGTCGAGATGTTATGGTTTGTTAGGTTGCGGCGGTCCTGCTTTGTGTTGAACGCCAAAATACCCAGGGCGATGCGGATATACTCAAGGCATGTGAGGCGGTTCAGTCAGGCCGAAGGCCTAGAGAGCGGTCCAGATAGGTTGTAAGCCCTATGCGGTGGTCCAGTTAGGCTGAAGGCTCATATATGCATGTTGTTATGTGTATTGGTTGTGTGTGGTACTTTTGGGGAACTCACTAAGCTTTGACTTACGGTTTAAGTTTTATGTTTGAGGTAGTTTAAATGATTGTGGGAAAGCAAAGGCATGATCGTACACGTCCTTCTGGTTTTATGATATTGGATTTTGGGATACTCAAATTTGTGATTATTACTTTTGGGAACAATGTTTGTAAACAATTATGGTTTTTGGTTGGGTTTTAAAAATGAAAATTTACCTTTATTTTTTGGATGTTACACTCAACCTATTATATCAGCAAATATATATCTAAATTATGCAAGACTTCCTAGAAGTCAAGGGTAACTATTCCTAGTGTGATGTTAGAAGCATCTCGGGCATCACAGTGATGCCTTTACTAGGTATCATGTTCAGGTCTATTGATTAAAGCAAGTTGTTTAGGATTAGGACCTTTAAGTTTATACAATTTCACATCTCATATGAGATGGTCTCTCAAGACATGAATCCATTCATTGAAGTTGTATATATTGAATGTTATTTTATTCATTAAGCCATTAAATAAGATGACAGTTCATGATTATGTGAGTGGATTATATATGTATATCTACAAAATTTTAACAAAATTCATTTAGTATTTTCAATATTTAGTCTTTAATAATTAATACCCTTTTAGTTTTCGAAAACATTAGTTTTCAAAGTCTAGGATCCAAGTTTCAAAACAAATAAATGGTTAGGTGACCTTTATTCCTGTAGTGGTGTTGATTATGATGGCATGTTCAGAATTAGAAAAGATCTAGTGAATTATCATGTAAACTCAAGAACACAAGGAGTAAATAAATCTATGTAAGCTCATATTAGATCTAGAAAGGATATACAAATGGGTTTGTACACAATTTCTCTCTCTAGTCTAACACTCCAAATGGCTCCTTACATAATGGGAGTCACTCACTTCCTATTTATAGGAAATACTCAACCCATTTACACATACAAGAAGGTAAGCCTAAAACATTACATCCAAGAGTGACTTTGCACCCTAACATTCTCCCCCTCACAGTTAGAATTGGATGTCCCGGCTTCAGTATCCAACGAGCTCGCGCGATCAAGACCAAACTCCCCCTCGAAGTAACACCGGTCTTCAAATCCACTAATGAATATCCGACAAACCCGAGAAGCTTCGAATACCCATCATTCTCCCCCTTTTGATAATCAAAAAATGATTATAAAACCCATTAAGGGTGAGAAGCGCCCAAGGAATAGTCTTCACGATACTCCCCCTTGATGTGTACCAAAAATGAAACACCAAAAATCTTGCACGGAAAAACAATCACGAAAAAGCCTCAAAAATTTTCCAAATTCGTGAAATTTTTTTACTTTTTGGGTGAAAGTTGCAAGATTTTCCAAAATCCGGGTAAAAAATGTAACTTTCTGAATTATGCAGGGACCCGTTGCGCCAAAAAAAGCCAAATATGTGAAACTCTACCCCATTTGCGAAACTGTTCATAAAGCGTAAATCCGCACAAACTGCAGGGGCTAGAAATGCACAATCTTCAATTTCTCAAAAAATCAGTCCTTTTTCGAATTTGGGCAAAAACTGCCAAATTTCCGAAATTCCAGGGACTGATTTCGAAAGTTCTGCCTTTTCTTCAAAACATGCGAAATGTTGTCCCCAATTCATACGTAATCACAGTGCCCTTCGTATGAAACTTCAGCTCCACCCTTCATACGAAACTCTCAACACCCTTCGTACGAATTCACAGCACCAAAATTTTCTCTCTCCTCTTCGTTAGATTCAATTAGAGCACCGAACTAACGAAAATTTTTCACACTGATTAATGAAATTTTTGCATCTTCTTCACTTCGTTAGTTTAGTGAGACAAATCAACCATTCGAACATTAATACTCTGACTCCAAATTCTTCGTTAGTTGAGTTCTTCCAAAATCATCTATGTCAACATTTCGTTCAATTGTCGACTTCCCAAATAAAAACAACTCAGTCATCAAAAACTTCAAAGCGTCGTCTGTTTGATTGAAACCAAAATCGTCGTCGATTTAACGAAGCATCAAAATCTTCGTTTTTGATTCAAGCCTTGATATCATAATCCAAAACTTTCGATTTCAGTTCGTCATTATCAAGTCACATACCCGTCGAATCAACAATCAAAATCAACCATTCCTTATCAGTTCTTGATACTCATCGAAATCAAAACTTAACACAGTTCGTTCCTAACTTTGATTCGCAACTCCAAAATCATCAATCAAAATCACAACTATCGAACCATTGACTAACCCCAAAATCAACAGGTGACTAATGACATTAACCAAATCAACGAAGTCAAAAGCATCAGACTCCTAACTTCAAATTCAAGCTATCAATAACAAACCCATCGACAATCAAATTCGATTCCAAGTCAACCTCATTTACTATCGATGACAAAATCAAACTCCAAATACAATCTCATATGCAAACTCCAAAACGAATCAACAATTATCGATTCCAAAGTTGTTTTCCAAAATCGAAATCAATTTGAAATTAATATTTTCGATCGATACCAGACACAGATTCAATAATCGGTAAAAGAAACTAAGTTCGATTCCAAGCAAGGAACTCAAGAGCTGGTCAAAATCGAAATCATCTAAAGCAAGTATGAATCGAATATGACTCCAAGAATTGGTAACAAAAATTATGTTCGATTCTAGCTTCATATTCATACGAATCGAGTATCCATCAAAGTCGATTTTGACTTTTATGTTGACTTATACACCCAAAATTGAACCGATGTTAGATATGAATCGGGTTTGTATGAACAGGATTTGATGTGGGCTTAAAAACTCATGACTAATAACGAATTATTCGATTGGTGGATTCGACTCTAAATTTGATGGATATTATTTGATCAAAAATTTCGGGCTTAAAAGAAAACTGTGATGAACAGTGCATTTCGAAAAAAAAAATTGAGAATCAGATTTTGAATTTTGGAATTTTGATCTAAAAAAAATAATTGGATCAACTATGACGTTGAAACGGATTAGATCCAATGAGGCAAATCGATCAAAAATTGAAAAACGCAAAGTACAAATTAAAATCATGGATGTTTTGGAATCCATTTGAAAATTTGAGTTACCTTTTTGACGAATCGAGTTCCATTTTCAACGAACGAATCAAGTTTAGAAGATCTTGGTTCTTTTGTTGGAATGAGAAAATCTCCAATTTGAACATTGTACCACCCATTATGCGTGATGTACAACTCGTTCTTCGTGTTCTTCAACGATCCAAGAACATCTTCAAAAGAACCACCAACACTTTTGGGTTTTGACTTCAAATTCAATGCAACCTTTGGAGATAGTTGCATTGGAACCGAAATTTGCTTCACGGATTTCGGATTCACAACAACATTCGACGATTTTTGTGAATAAACCCGTTTGTTTTGTGTTTGATCTTCTTCTTCTTTTTCTTTCTCATCTTTTTGCATCTTGAAGACTCGATTTCATGAACAAACCCACTTTCCACAACTTCAACTTTGTGAGTTTGAATCAAATCTTTTGAAGTTTGATACTTGTGATTTTCTTGGATCACCGGCATCCGATAAGGAATCATTCCTTCAAACGAATCAAAAGAACACAAAAGATCATTGGTTTGAACTCCAATCGAGAAAAAAACTTTTTCATCATGAGAATCAACTTGAACTCCTTTTTCTTGAACATCAAGAACGTCAAGAACATGATGATCATCAAGAACATCTTCAACAAACATAAGAGCTTGAAGATCACTTGGGTTTTCAACAAGAGAAATGTATCTTTTATTAAAAAAATCTCTTTCTTCTCCTTCTTTTCGGTTATCAATACGAGCTAACATGACAATCAAAATATCATACAAGCATTCAATCTTTGAAAGTGATTGAAATACCAATCTTCCATGAACATCCTTCAAACCTCCATAAGAAATCAAAGTTTCTTGTGAAATCAACCCACTTAACACCAATCCATAGAATTGATATTCGTTGACTTTGTATTTCAAATCTTTAACAATCACAACCCAAGAATCATACTCCAAACGCACCATGATAACAAAAACTTGAAGATTTATAGAAAGAGAAAGTGATTTTGAATGAGTTTTCTAGAGAGAGAAAGTAAAAATCACTTGAATTCTAGTGAACAAAATCGAATTATAAATAGAATCAAAGATGAATTCAATTTCTAGAATCCAAAATCTCCAAATCATGAAGATCAATGATAAAAAAAATGAATCACTAAATCAAGATTGCCATCAAGGATCAATTCTTGATCCAATCAAGCACACCCGCTCTGATACCAATTGTAGTGCTGTTGATTATGATGGCATGTGCGGAATTAGAAAAGATCTAGTTTGTACATAATTTCTCTCTCTAGTCTAACACTCCAAAAGGTTCCTTACATAATGGGAGTCACTCACTTCCTATTTTGTAGGAAAGACTCAACCCATTTACACATACAAGAAGGAAAGCCTAAAACATTACATCCAAGAGTGACTTTGCACCCTAACAATTCCATTTATTTGAATCCAACCCTATAGATATCGATTATCAATTATATTCTACTATATAATTCCTAGATTTATGGGATCACTAATAACAAATTTAATTAGACATGTTTGATCCCATCTATGCCTTGGAACTGTCTTGCTTAGGTATCCTTTATCACAAAAGATTTCAATCAAATCATCTAATTTGAAAAACTTGTGTAATTGGCCTATAACTTGGTTGAAAACACCCCGACCAACAAAAGATAACACTAAGCGGTTAGGTATCCTTTATCTCACTAATGCATACAAGAGATATGTATGTGTTCTTCAAAAGGATTACATACATTTGAGGTTTGTAAGGGGTATTTGATGTTTTTATAATTCTAGTTTAAAAAAAATTTATATCATGGTTATTGCATTCATCCAATAAGCCATGATATACTTTAAAAAAAATTATTTCATGTAAAATCACATTGTAACAATGTTCTTTTATGAAAATTATTTTTATGAAATTGACGCAATCAAATTTTAATAGGTAGTATTAAATTTTACATTTAAGCACTTTATAACATTTGTAAACCTTTTAATAAACTTCCTTTTTATAAATAAGGTTTGGAGTTTAACAAGTTTACAAATATCTATTTTAAACTTATATAATTTTAACCCTGAAATATTACCGGTTACTAGTTTTAACGATAAAGTTTGTTGTATTTTTAAAACTATTTTACCATCTTATGTTAAAAGGTAAATTTCATTAAACCAACATCTTTTGTGATGTTTATTTATGTTTATATATTATTTTGAATTTGAAAAACTAATTTATTAACCGTAACATAATAATAACAACATAAATATAAAATAACCCAAACATATTAAAAGACATGTGTATAAACCAACCAACTAATGACATTTTGTGAGCCATCACAAAATGCCAAGTCCATTCCTAAATGGACATTTAAAGGGACCACAAAAACTTCTACTAATATTGTTGTAGAAGCTCACACTTGAGAAAACACTCGTTGCTTGGAAAAAGTTGAAAGACTTCTTGAAAGTAAAAATTCAGCAATATGCAACACTTTCAGGAAATGTTGCAGAAAGTGTCACAAAAGCTCCAACAACCTTTAGGGAGTTGCCAACAGTGACAACATTAGTGACAATTTCAAAAAGTATCACAATTTTCCATGCACACTTACGTATTGCGAAAATTCACTTTTGTTCTTCAAAAAATGGCCTCGTCTTCATTTCTTGTTAGATTTTTGTACAAATAAATTATTTGTAAAAACTAATCTATTACTTATAAAAATAAATGAAGAAAACTAATCTATTTAATTATTATATATCATATGAATAAATAATTATTACAACCACTTTTTCAACAAATCAACACAAAGGTCATTGGCTAGTTTATGCACACCATACATATTTATATACTCAAAATTATATAAAACAACTCTTTGTTTTTCTAAGACAACTCCCATGACTAAAAGATACATGTAAATTTCTAGTCATAAAAATAACAATTATAAACATTTTAAAAGTTGGCATAGAAAATATGTAGGATTTTTTCTTGCCAAGAGAAAAGCATCCATGTTTTTCAAAAAACAAAGATTTCATTAGCTTAATAAATAATCTAACTAATCTTGTAAAAATGGCTCCGATACCAATTGTTGGGTTGTTATTCAAAAATTGTTTAAAAACATAAGCATAGCAATGGAAGACTTTAGATTTGAACGAAATAAAACTAGTTTTATTCCCACCAAAAGATCATTATGTAAAACTTAGAAAGATTAAAACAACCATAGCAAGAAAGCATTACAACATTTGAAGACTTTGGTTCCTTTTCGCAATTAGGAAGTTGATGAAGACGGCCTTAAGCTCCAAGGAAGAAGCTTTCTAGAAGTATCTGCTAAAATTTAGACAACTTGATAAGATGTTAGTCTTCATCTTGTAATTAAAGAATCTCTTAAGCTTTTAAGAATAAAAAAAGCTTTTGATCTAAAGGAGAGTTCAAGAAAAGTATCAACTTCTTCCTACTTCGATCTTAACACTTTAAGAGACAAAAATAGAGAGAATATGGAGATGAGAATCTTAAAATTTAATGGTTTTCACTTGTGAAATAAGGGAGAAAACTAGTTCTTTTATGTCCTTACTTTAAGACTTTATCCCTTGGGTCTTAGCACTTTAAGAGTCATGCTTTATCAAATCAACAAGACATGCTTTCTAAGAGCATCGTGTGTTGAATCAATTAATTGAAAGCAAATCTTCTTTCTTCCTTATGGTCTCCTTGAATATTTTATAAAAAGAAGAAGCTACTTTTTTTCTATAAAAACTCTTCTAATTTTTGTAACTTATAAAACATATAAATCCATATAAGACAAAAACCCTTTTTTGTCCAAAAAGATGTACATGACATAATAAATCATAGCTTATGATATATTATGATATGTTTTGATACTTAACATTTAAAATTAGTATTTCCATGAAATAAATAATTCCCAATTAATTACAAGAATTATATTTATTTATCAATGATCAAATTCTTATAAATAATATATTTGCATCAAGTTGTTGTTAGTGTGACCCTTTAGGATGATATATTACCTAGCAATATCATTATATATGACTCTTGGGCATATATATCTTTCAATTAATTATTTAAAGCTAAATCAACTAATCGGATTCATACCTTGTATTTTAAAAAATTTAATAATGCACTCTTAAACACACACACATACAAACATAGACACACACACATACACACACACACACACACACACACACACACACATATATATATATATATATATATATATATATATATATATATATATATATATATATATATATATATATATAAAAGAGTTAAAATACTCTATGTAAAAGATTAATAATTAAGTCAGTAAAACTTAGACTAGGACTCATTCATCAAGGCATACTATAAGAGTGTCCTTTTAACCCACCCTTCTTTGTGTGGTGCATTTTTGTTAGCGAAAAGCATTACAATACGAAATTAATCACGTTAAAAGTATAAGATATAAGTACTAGAATATACATTGAAATCCCACTCAAGTTACTTAGGAAAAATGTCAAATTGTATGCTAACCCATCAAAGCACACATAGTTTCTTTGTGAGTCGTTAATGGAGTGTGCATGCTTAACCAACATACTAATTTGGGACTACAAAGTTCAAATGATGGTAAATACTCAAACATTTTATTCATTGATGGAACATGTATGGTTAACATTCACGTCAATGTGAGATCGTAAATGACATCGAGGGTGTCACACAAGTTTCTGTGGTTAGTCACATCTTGTTTTTATTCGTCGACATCCCACTCATAAATCTAAGAGCATAATATGAGATTAACATGTCATTGATAGTTCAACAAATCTCAAAAGATCTAGGATTTTGATAAGAGATGGAAATTGTAAAAAATCGTACGTACCTAAAATAGATTTGCAATTTGATTACGATATCCTTCTTCAAAGTTTGAATAAAAAATATGAATCCTAACCTTAATTTAAAATTGGTTGAATAATTAAGGATTGAGTTGACTTCTTAAAATCTTCTCTCTTACATTAGATGGAAATGCTCTCCACCTCCTCAAACACTTTCAAACTCTAGCTTGTCTCTGTTCTCCATTGAGAATTGCTTGTTTGCTATGGAATCTTCCTCGATTGAAAAATAGGAAAGATGTCATCGATAAGCATATCCCTTAAATAAATAATGCATCAAGTTTGAATAAATTGTTGTTCCCAAACACATTTATATTTTTAAAATAAGGTCATTTGCATCATTATGACTATGTCCTCGATGTTTTAAAAGGATCTTTTGTGAACATGTGAACAATTGAAATGAACTTTCAACTGAGTGAAATGTTTTACCAGAAGGCAAGGAAAGATTGAATTTTAAATTTTCATAGGTTCCTAGTTGCATGCAAGCTGAAGGATAGAGTTTTGTTTGTGCTTAATGATAACTACATAGACAAGAGTCTTGTTATACATCTTGTGCTTGGATCTCTCACTAGTTCTTATGATAACTTCAACTTGATTTATCATATGAATAGTATGGAGAAAACATTAATCAAATTCGTACAGCCAATCCAAGCTGTGGAAATCGGATTGATTAGATTTCTTATCCAGTTCTACTTATCGCCTTTTTGAATGTTGGGATAAAGAAGATGAAACGTTTGAATCCTAAATGGAAAGGAATGTTTTCAGTTGGAACTTCCCATTATTAGACAATGGAATTGGTGTATCTACTATTCCACGTAACCATGATTCAAAAGAGGCAGGTTGCAATTAATTCAATCACAAGGATCATACGAAATGAAGTTGCCCAAAGTACTTGGAAAAGTATTAGAGTTTGTAATGTCGAAATCTTTTCACTCTACATCAATTACTTAAATAATAAAACACAATAATACTTAAATTCATGGATCCTTTATTTTTTTTGTGGTAATCACATTTGTATGCCATTGAAGGATGTATTGGAAAGAAAGAAGTTTTACGCATTAAGATTTAAACCTAATCATGGATTGGATGAATGTCGCAAATCTTGATGATTATGGATTTCGATATAGTGCTTAGTAGTGGAGTTAAGAAATATCAAGTTATTTACTATTACTCTTTAGAAATGTTTAGAAACGTAATAATTTTATATGGTGTATGAACATGAATTTCAATTTTCATTTGATAATGGAAAGGTGACATTCTAGTTTATAAAGATGATAGTTGTATGCAATTGGTATTCATGAAAATATATTTTGTGTTACTAATAATCGTAAGGTTAACTTAAATACTAATTCCTATAATAGTTTCCATAAGAACATGCTTGTGGCATAATCATCTTGGCCACATAAGTAAGAATCATATCACCAAACTCCAATTGGATCGGACTTTGAATCATTCAACTTCACGTTGGAATATATAAGTGAGTCTTATTTGTTGGCAAGATGACTAAATCACCATTCACATAGACATGTAAAAGAGATGGAGGATTTGTGGATCTTGTACACATGACGTGTATGGACCCCTCATACCTGCTACAAGGGATGTCAATCACTACTATGTCATATTTGTTGATAGTTTCAGTGGATGTGATTATGTTTATATGATTAATCATAAGTCTACTTTGAAAAGTTTCAAAGAGTATTAGAACAAAGTAGAGAATCAATTGGGCAGGAAGATAAAAGGGTTTTCGATCCATAAGTGTCACAACCAGAAATTTCAGGTCAAACTTAGTGCAAGGGTCTTGTATACGCAAATGTTTTAGCTATGATATACCTATGATATAAAATTTGAGTTCATGTTACCCTAAGCCCTAATGATTATAACAAATCAAATAAGGATCATGATATAGACATAAAGACTTGTGTTTATGTTGCAACTTTGAATGCTTGAACTTTAAGGCTATCATTTGGAGTTTCCTAATCACTAGAGGCATATATGCATTTATAAAAATCCTTATAGACGTAAACACATTCATGGAAATCAACCTTGACCACAAACACCTCTATTGGGCCATAATGGGGCGAAAACATCTTTATTTGGGACATCCTAGGGTGTAAACCCAATGAAAACTCACTTTAGGAGTGTAAACCCCATGGTGTACTACATTTGGGCGAAAACACCTTTGGTGGACCACTTGATGGGGGAAAACTCAAAGGGAAAACAATCCTAGGGTGTATGCCCATGTGTTTACGCCACTGGTTGAAGGATTTGAGGTGTTTACGGATTAGCATTAAGGATAAGACAAATGCATTTGAATTTAGGGTGGGACATTTTAACCATTACCAAGACATTCACGGGTAAACAAGTATTAACTCCCAAATAACAAAGCTTTATCCTCCACTAACCTAACCAAACATCAAGTGATTTTCCCTCCTCTTATATTGGCAAAAACCCTTTCTTCCACATCATACTTCTCATATTTCACTTACTGTGAACCCTTAAATTTCTCTCATAAGTATTTCAACCTTCAAGCCTTCAAGAGACTTACTTCTTCAAAGTTTTCACTAGATCTTTGTAAGTACTTCTAAATAATATAGTGACTTTACACATTATCTTGTAAAATTCCTTCCATTTACACATAGTATTATGCGTTGACAACTCTAGGGTATCATAATCTCCTCAAGTTCATCAAACACTCCAAGTGTTTAGGATCAAAACTTTCCTCTCATCACTTCAACTACACCCTTCAACTACCCAATGTGAGCTTCATACCCCTTATTTTCGAGTTTTATTTCTTTTGAGAGAGGATACAAGTCTAGTCTTGTGTAAGATCTTTGTATATTTGCAAGTATATATGTTTATTTGTGATGAAATGTTGATATTTCTTGCTTACACTCTAAGAACTCGAGATTTTGCTAAGTCTCAAGTTGTTGGAGCTGAGTTATCTTGATACGGTTTCATTTACATTGGTGTTTGTCAAAAGTGGAAACAAGTTACTAGGTGAAAAATTGATTTTTCTTGATTTGTGTTAAAGATCACAAAAATATGTCCAAGAAAATGTTAAAACAAAATTTTGTCATGAAAACTTAAAAAATGGAAAAATATGGAAATTTCACTCAAATGGAAAATTTGTGAATATATAAATTTTTACCACAATCACTTGTAAAAAAAATGGATCATTTATGACTATTTCGGTAAAAATGGGTCATTTATGACCATTTCAATAAAAATGGGCTATTTTTTACAACAATAGTAAAAATGGGTTATTTTTGACAATTATGGTAAAATTGGACTATTTTTGACAATTGTCGTAAAAATGGGTTGTTTATGACAAAAGTAGAAAAATGGGACAAACTCACTTTTCCACAAAAATTTGTGTGTCATAAGTTGTCTGTCAATGATAGTTTTAAACACTCCAAGTAAACTGTGTAAATTACGACAAGAATTATTGCGTGTCATAAACTGCAGTCGAAATTATACACTAGTAACATTATTTATAACGTTAAATAATGGGATTCAGTATTTGCGTAAATTCTGTTAAGGCTCTTGTGAGACACTCCTTCACTCTTACCTACCTAGTGTACATCGTAAGTCCTGTAGTTATAACCAGAGTCTCCTGGAGGGAGAGCGGTATATTGTATATAGATCTATACGGGGTTGACACCCCCACACCTGAGCTGTTCGCTACTGCTACACAGGCCAGTCTAGGGTGACAATGATCTTTAGAAACTGACGCCTAAAGAACGTCAAGACAGGCGCTTTTGTCACATTAGTATGGTTGTAACGACTCACATAGAGAATAACAATATTATTTTAAAATTTACGCAAAACATACACTCTACTCATTTTATAAAGTATAAAACTAATCGTGTCTATTTTACAACTAATCTCATCACTCTGGTCTTAGGGTTTTAAGACCACAACTTTTCGTATAACAGAAAATATAGGATTTTCTGGGAACACTCTTTATATAATTTCAAACAAAGTAAACAAAGAATACACATGCAATTATACATGATTTGACACGAGACTCACAAACTCTTTTTACAGAAAATATTGGATTTTCTGGAGTTTACAAAGTAATACAATGTTTTCTTACAAATATGCTTATGAACTCACCAACATTCTATGTTGATGCTTTTCAAAACGACTTGTATTCTCAGGGACTCAGTAAGCAGGTTTTGCAGCTATGGATTTTGGATAATTTTTGTAATTTTGAAATATCATACTTTGTGTTATTTTGGATGTAATTTTATGAACAAACTCAAAGTTGTAAACAATGCATGTTGGTATCTGAATGTATGATGTTTGGTTGATATGTCTCATTTATACTCAACGGTTATGATATTACAAGATGAAGTCACCCGACCCTGGACGTTTCCGCCGTCCCGATTCGGGGGTGTGACAATAATGAAACGAAAATGCCTTAGTATCATGTTCTACGATCATCTTAGAGACCATGGAATGGTTTCAATAATTCGTTTCTACAAGGGCACCATAATGTAATAATGGTGTTGCTACAAGGAGAATTAAATGTTATATGGTTCGATCTATGATGAGTCTTACATTACTACTAACTGCATTTTTATGGAATATAAATTTAAAATAGTAGAGCACATTTTGAACCTTCTAACCGA
Organism: Lactuca virosa; assembly: GCF_052849685.1. Lineage (NCBI taxonomy): Eukaryota > Viridiplantae > Streptophyta > Magnoliopsida > Asterales > Asteraceae > Lactuca > Lactuca virosa. The sequence continues at coordinate 269,632,639 of NC_136430.1, read as the reverse complement.
CTAAGTAGGTTCACACACACATCATGAATCGAGATGTGAGAAGTGTTACATTGGCTGGTATTCACTAAAGACTTTTGATATATTGAATTATAGACCCATGAGAATGTGGTACTTGTATTTTAAAAGGAGTGTTCCTTGAGAAAAAGAACATATACATATCAAGAAGTCTGTGGGAGTCATGTTGACTTAGAAGAAATTCGAGATATGGCCGATAATGAACCTATAACTGACACTAGCTCTGAACTTGAGGTTGAAGTACCAGTTGAGTAAAATTACATTGCCTTACTTCGTCACAGATTTAGTAGAATTAGTACACCTCCTGATTTTTATGAATTATATCTAAATGTGTAAGGATACACATTGGTTAGTGATAAAACACTGATCAATTGGATGGACCTAATAGTTACTAAGAAGTAATGGTGGGCCCTGAGGCTGCCAACAAGAAGGGTCTAAGGATAGCAAAATTCAGTCCATGAAGGAGAACCAAGTTGAGTCAACCACCATCTCCTACATGAAACCTTTCATGTAATCGCTTTGGTATTCAAAGTGAATATATATTTACACTATGACTCAAAGTCATTCCTAATTTTTTTTCACTATATCTCTTCGCAGTTGTCACGCCCCGGAACGTTTCCGCCATCGGTTTACCAGATAATGTGACAACCCGAAAGATATTCCGTTAACATAACCCATGCCGTTAATAAAATTTATTTTATTTTGGGTTTTTCCGTTCACTTTCAAATTAAATAATTCATTTAGAATTATTATTATAATTTCCTATGTGTTGAAACGAAATATTTATTTGAGTGAAAACACTCTAAATAATCTTTTGAAAATTTCTAGACTATGACTAGTGCGGGTAATGGTTATTTACCCGGGTAAAATATTAAGCTCCGTTTAATGCCGGTATTGGGTGTATTCCCACCGGGTCACTAACTCTAGTCATATATAAAGGATGAGTGGGCACTTTTGAGCCCTTTTCCCCACTTCAACTTTCTCTCTCTACTCTCTCTCTAGAAATCGAACTCTCTCAAGAAATCTTCACTTTCAAGCTCCAATTTGGTAAGTGATCCTTCCTAACTAGTTGTTTATCCTATCATGCATGAAAATCGATGTTTGAACTTCCCAAAAATCACCAAAAGTATGTGTTTACGGTTTGGGGGAGCCTCCCAAAACCGTAAACTCCTTCAATGGGGGGTTTTGAAGCCCCAAAACCCTTCCAAACCTCTTCTAATGCTTAGATCCTTACATGCATGGAGTTAGAACCACAAGATCATGGATTTTTGGCCATGAACATGAGTTTACGGTTCTTGAATGTTCAAGAACCGTAAACACCCTTTCATGGGGTTTTGATGCTCCTTAACCCTTCCAATGCATGTCTAATGGCCTTGAAACTTGCTTGGATGATCTTAGAACCCTAAAACATGTCCAAATAAGCATAAACTTGAGTTTAGGTTTGGGAACATCTCCCAAAACCGTAAACACCTTCCAAGGGTGTTTTAATGCTCCAAACACTTTGCATGGCTTGTATTTGAGTCTAGAACTTGCATGAATGGCCTACAAACCACCAAAACACATGGAAAATGGACAGACATGGACAAGGGTGGGTTTACGGCCGTAAACCCATGAGTTTACGACCGTAAACTCCCCAAGGGTGGTCCAGGGACCGTAAACCCTAATTCCTAGGCCATTTCATGTCCCGATCACTTCCTAAGCCATGGAATCAACCTTAGAACCTTCCCGTGTGCAAGATAAGGTCATTGATCAACCAAGAACACATCACCCATGAGTTTACGGCCATAAACTCATGGGGGATGTGGTCTTTGAACCGTAAACTCCCCTAAGGGTTTACACTTGAAGAGTAAACACCTTATCTAGGCCCTACACTCCTTAGATACAACCCGTACCATCACTAACACTTGAATTGAAGTGTTTTCGTGCCTCGGAGTGTATTATCCTGCTATCTTAGTAAATCAAAGTCTAATTAGATACAATTATGTATCTCTTCATGTTACATAGGAACCTCACGCGTGTTCAAGCCCTAAACTGATACTTAGCATCTAAATCGGCACATTCTCGTCAGGTGAGTTCATACCCCTACACCATTTTCTGTGTTTTTCATGTTTTCAGGGGGGGGAATACAAGCAAAAGTACAAGGAAACTTGTACTCAAATCTATTATTTCGTATAACATAACTACATGTTCAATATGTTTTAAACATTGAGATCCGTATTAACCAACCGTCTAACTCGTGGAGTTAGTTTTCAAAACCAATTTTGAAACTCATTATAAAATGTTACATTTTTAAATTTCACAAGGATTTCATGTCATTTCATAAACCGGGATTTTCTATACTATTACTTGTAAAGTTCATTATTCTTATGATTGGAGACACGTCCTCGGTAACACTCCACATGGATACGAGAGTGGAGGACTACTCCCGTAACCAGAATCTCTTGGAGGGAGAGCGTGACTTGAGTGTATAGATCTATACGGGGCTGACTATCCCGCACCCTGCTGCTAGCTACAGTAGGATCGTCAGGTCCATGGGTGACAAAAGTCATAAAATGATGATGGACTTCTTATTGCCACATCTAGTCTATCGTATGGTTATGGAACTCGCAACTTAGATAATGGAGATTTACTGATAAAGTAATAACGAACCTAGTGAACTAACCTCCTAGTAATAACTGTCTTTGATTACTACTAGTTCACTACTTACTTATTAGTTTTGTGTACGTGTCAAAACTAACATGCTTACCACGGGATAACTAGTCATTCAGTATGCTTCACTTAATCGATACAAGTATGGTAGATACTTGTACACATCATTTCAGAATCGATAACCAGTGTATATTTTTCATAAGAAAACATAGGGTTTTCTTGGGATAACGTAACTTTTCATAAACAAGGTTGTATGGTACATCTAACGAGAAATCAAATCATATTTTCATTAGGAAACTTGCAGGATTTTCTAAATTCAAATTGTGTAACAAAGGGATAACCAAACTACTTTTATAAGAAAATACGGGATTTTCTTGGATATCAACTGTTCATGAACCTAAAGGAAACTGAATCTTTTTCCAGAAAACAAACCGCTTATGAACTCACCAGCTTTATGCTGATATTTTAAAACTGCTTGTATTCTCAGGGCATCCATAGACAGGTACTCCTACTAACTTTTCGGAGAAGACGGAGCATATAGAAGACTCGTCTTTACTTTTGTTCTAACCAATGTATCTAAGAAAACTTGTAGTACTTAATTTTTCAAACAAATGTAAAACTTTCTCATGTAATGTAATGGTTGTGTTTACTATGCTTGCTATGTACATTGGTTGTGATACTCTACATGACGTCACTCCGCCCCAGAACGTTTTCGCCATCGGTTTCGGGGTGTGACAGCAGTTATGCTCTATACTTTCTACAAACAACCAGTCCTTGGTATCTCTTAAATTCCATAATATGACCTTGATTTATGTCTAGCGATTCAGTCGAGCAAATTTCTGATACAATCTCATGATGCTTAACACATCTAAGACATCAGAACAAGCACTAGTCATAAATTACATGATTGATCCTATATCCGAAGCATATGGAACTCGAATCATCCCATAATTTTCATGACTATAACATAGAACTTTGAGATTCACTCAAGTCCTTGCTATGATGCATATGAATAATCCCATTATATTAACTATTTCAATCCATACTATGATGCATATGAATAATCACATTATTCATATATGTGGTTTGATTGAATCCTATTTACTATTCAATCCATACTTTAGATCCGTAGACCCAGTATAATTGTCGCTTCCACTAATTCTATCATAGCAAAACAATTCTCGAGCTTTTTCATTTTGAAACTTAGGGACAATGTTTCCTATGAGTAGTATTGTCATCAACATACAATACGAGGAATACAACAACACTCCAACTAGCTTTGACATGTACTCAAGACTCATCTGAACTTCTATAAAACAACACTCTGTGACTTTCTTATGGAAGCACAGGTTCCTGGTATGCGATGCTTGTCTAAATCCACAAATAAATTCTCAAGCTTACACACCTTGTTTGGGTACTTTTATTTTTAAATGTATTTGGAATGTGTCATACATCCTTTGAAAGTTTCATATTAAGGAAAGTCATTTAAACATGCATTTTACCATACCTTATAATCAAAGAAGGTAGCAATGGTAACAAAACAACCTTTTCTCAGCAAATGGTGAGAATGTTTCCTCATAATCAATTTATTAAGTCTGAGCGAAAATATTTTCCATCATACTAGCTTTAAATGTTTGTATATTCCTCTCCATGTTATTCTTCATATTGAAGATCTAATTGTAACTATCATAATACTAGGTTTCAGATCAACCAACTTTTAACTTTGTAATCCCTCGTGGACCCGATATCGCGATCCTTAGACCATTATCGTTGGCTGCCTTAGGGCCCACTATTACTTTCTAGTAGCTAGTAGGCCCATCCAAATTGATTATTTTTTATCACTAATCAACATGTCTACTTCTGAGTTAGATAAAACTCATAAAATTTGGGAGGTGCACTAACTCTACTAGATCTGTGAAGATGTAATACAATGTCAACATGACTCCCAGTGACTTCTTGATATGTATATGTCCTCTCTCTCAAGCAACACAATTTTTTAGATATATGCAGTACATTCTCGTGGGTCTTTAAAACAAGTATCAAATTTTTCACTGAATACCCGAAAATGTGACACTTCTCAAATCTCAATTCAAGTTGGTCATTGGTTTCTCGTCTAAAGAAAGATCTCACAACACCACACCTAAATGTGAGGGAACTTTCCAGGTCCACATTTAATGAGGTGTCTACAAACCAACTTAGTCAGTTACAAGGTTCAAAACATGATATACTATATCAAGTGTATATTAAAATATGTTATTGGTAACAAAGAAAGAATCATCATAGATTGAACCATATAGCATTTGATTCTCATTTTAGCAACATTATTACATAACGATGTCCTTTGACAAGACAATTATGGAAACCATTCCACAATCTCTAATATGATTGTAGAACTCGACACTATGACATTATCCTTTCCTTTTAAATCGGAGACCCATTATCTTCTTGACCAATAGATTCTCTAGTTTTTTATGATACTTTTTAAACCTTTTCAAAGTATCAAAGTTATGCTTAATCATATAAACAGAAACACATCTACTGATACTATTAGTAAGTATGATGTAGTAGTGTTTGTTGTCCTTCGTGACGGATCAAAAGGGTCCACACACATTACTATGTACAAGATCTAACAAAAGATTGCCACCATTACATGTCAAGATTAATGGTAATTAATTCATATTCCCAACAAACAATAATTGCACACATTATCCAATCCAAAGTCGAATGATTCCAAATTCGGTCCAATTAAAGCTTGGTGATGCGATTCTTACTTATGTGGCCTAAGCGATTATGCCCCAAGCCCGTTCTCATCTAAACTATATGAAGAATCAATATTAACGTTAACCTTACTATTATTTGAAACACAAAATACAATTTCATTAATGCCAATTGCAAGAAGATGTTTTAGATATAAAACCATCATCTTTATAAAATAAAATTGACACATTTCCATTATCAAATGAAAATTAAAATTTAGGTTTATACAACGCATAAAATGAGATTAGGTTTCTAAACATTTATGAAGAGTGATAGTAATAACTCGATCTATCCTTACTCCATTACTAAGAATAAGTTTGAAATCCTTAATCATCGAGACATACGATGCTCGTCCATTCCGATGATTAGGTTTAGCTATTGATGCTTAAACTTCCTTCTTTCCTTTAGATCCTACAATTCTATCCAAATGTGATTATCACATCATGCGCCAAGGATCAAAAAATTGGATGTATTTGGAGTTTAATTATTCAAGTACTTTATGTAGAGTCAAACATTTGATTTAGCAATCTAAAAGATCTTTCAAGTACTTAGGGCAACTTCATTTCGCATGATGCTTGTCATTGCATTGATGACAAGGTGCCTTTTTCGAATCATGGTTGCATGGAATAGAGGCCACACCTATTCCATTCAATAATAATCGGAAGTTTCGGCCAAAACCATTCCTTTCCATTTAGGATTCGGACATTTCCTCTTATTTTCCGCCAACATTCAGAAAGGCAGTAACCGGAATTGGATAAGAAATCTAATTTGTTTCTAGTGTACACAATTTAGAGAAGGTTTTAAGATGTCCATCAATATTTTCTCCATACTATTCATATGATAAATTAATTTGAAATTATCATAAGAACTAATGAGATATCCAGGCACAAGATCTATGACAATACTGTTTTCAATGGCATCATTTAGATTATCGAGTCTATCTATGCAACTCTTAGAGAGCACATACAAAACTCTGTACTTTAGCTCGATTGCAATTACGAGCGTATGATGATTTTCAAATAACTCTTGTCTTTGCTTTTGGTGAAACATTTCACTCAATTGTAAATTCATTTCGTATGTTCACATATTCACATAAATCCCTTTGGAACATCGATAGCATAGAGATAATGATGCAAGAGACCTTTTTTGATGAATCTACATGATTATGGGAATAACAACTTCTTCAAAGTTGATGCATTATTGCTTTAAAAGGATATGCTCATCGAGAACATATTTCCTATTATCCAGTTGAGAAAGATTCTATAACAGATGGGTTATTCCTGATAGAGAACAGAGAGAAGCTAGAATTTTCAAAGCGAGAAAGGAGGTGGGAGAGGATATCAATCTAACCTAAAAGACGATGTCTTAAGAAGTCAATTCAATACTTAATTATTAAACCAATTTTAAATTAAGGCTACGATCCATATTTTGATTTGTAATATGAAGAGGGATGTTGTAATCACATCACAAAACTATTTAAGGCAGGTAAAGCACTTTACCAATTTCTATAACAATCGAACTCCTAGATCTCTTGAGATTCATTGAACAATCCATGATGTGTTAATCTCAGATTATTCTCTTACATTTACGACTGGGATGTCGAGGATCACAAATAAGATGTGAATAACCATGAGTCTCGCATGACACCCTCATTGTCATTTATAATAACACATTGATGTTCTGATTACCCACACACGCTCCGTCAACAATCATAAACTTAATTAATCTCACCATTTACACTTTGTAGTCCCAAATTAGTGTATCGATTAAGCACACACGCTTTACTAACAACTCATAAAGGATGATGTGCATTTTCATGGATTAGAATATAATTTCACCTTTTACCTAAGTAACTAGAGTGATATTTTAATCTATGTTCTAGTACTTATACGTTATACTTTTAACATGATTAATTTCCTATCATATCCCTTTGGTCTAACGAAAATACACCACACAAAGAAACGGTGGTGAACAGGAAACCCATTCAACGATCATTTTATATGTCATTTCCTTATACCTCTCTTATAGAATGCCTTCATGAATGAGGCCTAGTCTTGATTCGACTGACGAATTATTAATCTTTTACATATAATATTAGATACTCTTATAAATATATTTAAGGTTGTATTTTAAACTTTTTAAGAATATAAGGTTTAAATCTAATTAATTTATTGAAGTTTTAAATAATTAATATTTAAATAAAAATTGATTAATAAGATTTTAGGAATTAAAATTATCTTAGTTAAACCTGTAATTATTTATTCATAATTCCTTTTATAACTTACTTGATTTTCGAATTAGGGTTTATCTGTTACCTAGATTTAATGTTCAGATTTTAATTTATTAAAATAACAACTAATATCTCGTAATTATCCAACAGTTAGAAATTATGCAAGAAATATCAAAACCCTAGTAGGTAGACCAAGCATGTCGTGCCTGGCAGAGAGGCACGTCACGCATGCAAATCAACAAGATTCTTTTCATTTATCAGTGTTTCAGTTTTTCACCAATGCACATATAATAGAAAAACCTGGATCTAATACCACTGATGGCTTTCTAGGATACATTTAAACATATTTGCACCATGGAATTCACATAAAACTATTTATGGGTAAATGCAAGCTAGAGATCTATGGCATTTTCTCAGTATAGCAACACACTATGAACAAACCAATCTAACATACTTATATGGTCTATAATTCATATTAGTAAATATACGTTTTTGTATAAGCACTTACTAACTCTTTTTATCATCAAAAGCCCATGGAAATCAAGCATCGAAAGTATGAACGCCTCTAATGGCTCACACCAAATACCCAAGAACTCATGAAATCGAAAAGTGAGAGGATAACACTTGTGAAAATCATATTTCACATTATGGGAAGTGAGAACCACGAAATTTGATACCCAAGGGGAGGTATTTATAGCTAGAGGATCTCCATACTAAACCCTAACTTGAATAATTAAATATTCAGATTTAAAATATTCAAGGCAGTTATCCTTATTATCTATAGGAGGCTTCCGGAAGCCCAAAAACCATCCATACCCATGGATGATTCTAGAATTACCTTTCCTTGCATAATTATGAACAATTACAATTCAACCATTGCACATTTCATTAATTCTAATTAATCCCATATTAATTCCACATTAATTCTAATTAATAATTAATCAACTCCAACTAATGATATTTAACTTACTAATCATAGAATAAATTAGAAAATCATGTTTATATCTCTCCTAAAGTCATTTATAGCTATTTCTTGTGTTTGAGGGCAGCCCAAAAAGGACTTTACATTTGGTTCTTCTCGTATTATCTTTATAATAAAGCCTAGAAAAAATCATTTAATCCTTAAAATTGATTGTCATAGTCTTAGGTCGCGAAAAAAAAAATTCGTCAATAGGCAATCTTTGGTTGATGGGGATACTCTACTTATTCATTTGATTAGTTCTAGTATGGTTCTTACTAATTTTATGGTTTTACATACACTAAGAAGGAAATACTTACCTTTTCTTGCAACAATTCCTACATTTGTAGATTTAATCCCGCCCTGCAAGGATAATGAGGAAAAGATTCAAAGATTGTTGAACTTAACTAAAGAAAAAAGGAATTTCAGGATAATTAGACGTCATTCACTTGTGGAAGACCAATATTTACCTAGTACTACTCAGGATTCCAAGATGTATACCATTGTTATTATTATTTTGCTAATATTAATTAATTTAATCGTGGTAGGTTCAAGAGGTACTCGTTCCGGTTCACTGTTTTCCCGTGTCAACATCAATAAGTTCCTTTCTGGTGCTTCCCCTATGAAGTCAAGCAAGTTACCTTCCTCAATTTTAAAATAGTTGATAGCTAAACCCACAAGTCTCCAACCAAGGTTCGAGAGGTACTTGTTTGGGTCCTCATTTTTCTCATTTCAACATCAATGAGTTCCTTTCCGGTGCTTCTCATATGAAGTCGGACAAGTTACCTTCCTCAATTTTAAAATAGTTGATAGCTAAACCTACAAGTCTCGAACCAAGGAAAAGGAAGCTTGCTTAGGGTTTCGACACATACATTGTCATTGCATGGAATCCATCAAAAGTAAAACGTGAATTGATAACCCTTACCCAACATGTAAGTACATTTATTACTAGTATACATTCTATTATTTGTTACATGAATTTTTTTATTGTTTGTTTTTAGGAAACTAGCCTTATGTTGAAGGGTACCGAGGATGTCAAGAGGGCTCTTGGCGCGTCGAGGAGACAAATGGAACATAGCGTAAAGGTTAAGGAACAAGAGATGACGAAAAGGATGGGGAATTATTATAGAAGGAAAAAGAGCTTTTTGTCATGGATGAAGAGTTGAAGAAAATACGGGAAAATAATAAGGAGAAGAAATAACAAATGAAGTTAAGGTTTTCACAGCTAAAACTGTTTTGGAGGAGAAAATGAAAATGTTTAGTAATTTCAAGGAGAGTGATATCGCTTCTTGCGATCCAAGTGCATGGGAAAAAAGGTTAAAGAAATTGAATGGTGGTGAAGAAGTGAGTTCCAAGATTGAGATGTTTCATGAGAAAAAATTTAATTTGAAGGAATGAGTTGATAGTTTTTTTTAGAATAAGATATTGCAATGTAGGGGTTTAACAATGTAATGTTTTTGATGACAATGATTTGAATTTGCATAAATTTTTATCTTTTAATTTTGTTTTTTATAAAAAATATTGACCAAAAAAAAAGTTAAATAAGTAATAGGAAGTAAACCATTGATGGGTTAAGATTTAGGCTTGCTCTGATAATAAAAAGTCGTTGGATCCTAAGTCATTGACATAGTAGATTTCCAGAAGATAGGATCCGAGGTTAGGCATTTGGAATATTTTTTGGTTTTAAGAAAGCTAATTGAAATAATAAGTAGTTTTCAAAAGGAAGCAAATTTTTAGAAACAATTTGAAAATGAATTTAAAGATGGTCGAAGAATTATATACCTTATACGACATTACGAGTGAAGGTTATCTTGGATGACATCTTGAGCGAAAGTTGCCTTAGGTGATATCTTGGGATGCCCCCACTTCTTTAAATATTTGGTTTCAATTTAATGTCTTAGATTTGAGATATTCATGTGTTCTATACCTCTTAACTTTATGAACATGATAATGTTCATACCACAAGTCAACATGAAAATGTTGGATCCTTGAGATATTACCAACCTAGGGTTGTTCCCTTATGCCTTAGTTTAAGATGTCAATGTTAAATGTGTGACATGTCCGTGTCATTGCATTGATTTTTGCTTATGTTCTAACATATAGTCAATAATATGGTGGTTGTTAGTTACTAAGGCGTAAGTTGATCCCCATATCCTTTGACTATAGCTAGAATTCTTTCGTCTAAGTGAGGTGTTTAAACCCGATCTCGTAGAAAGTTGTTAATATTTAATCCTTAGAAGGTATCTTGTTACCTTAGATCTTAGGAGGGACGATCAGTCCCTAATATCTTGGTCAAGGTCATCAGGTTTTTGCAAAACAAATATCTTGGGTAGAGGGTTTGTGTTAGCTTATCTAACAACCCTCTCATGCTTAAAGATAATTGAAATTAGAAAACTAAACATACCTATCTATCTCGGGCCAAAATCTTGGATTCATGCAAAATAAGTTTTAAGATGTATAACATTCTAGGATCTTGTTAACACTTGATCATCTAAGGGTGACAGCATGTATGCCCCCTTTCCGACTTATGAATCAATAAGGTAATTAACTTCCTATTCTGTGGAAAGTTTGCCTTCTCGATGTTCTTTGTATTCTGGAAAAAATTTCTAAGGAGAAGAGCTCCTACCTTGAATCTTCTTATTCTGATATTCTTGTTGTAAGATTGAGCAATTATTTGTAGATAGGATGATATCCTTATCTTGGCAAGATCCTTGAGTTTATCCAATGTGTCAATATCATTAGCTCATATATTTTCATTTTCTTCTTGATTGTGGAATCTTATCCTGCCTGTAACGATCATCATTTATGGGGGAATCACAGCTTCAGCTCCAAATACTAATGAATACGATATTTGTCTTGTATAATTTCAGATGGGATACCAAATCGAGTCAAGATATTGCGCTTGTTGAAGGATATCACTTCATTATCTCTAATTTGGATAAAGGCTTCAACTTCGGTGCATTGAAAGAAGTAAACAGTCATTGCTAGCATAAAAACATTACCACCTGGTGCTATGGGAAGTTTGCCAAGAATGTCCATGCCCCATCACATGAATGGACACAAAGATATAAATTGGTGTAGAGGTTCAGCTTTTTGGTTCAGGATATTGCTATGTCTTTGGCATGCATCATAGTTTTGAGTTTACTCCATTGCATATCTCTTCATTGTTGGCAAGTAGTAACCTGTCCTCAAGAACTTGGAGAAGCGTTCTTTACCCCTTGTATGGTTTCCACATTCCCCTTCATGGATTTATTTGAGGATTATATTGGGTTCATTATCGTCAAGATACCTAAGATAAGGATCGGTTGTTGATTCTACGAACAAGATATGTTCAGTGATGTTGAACCGGGAAGCTTTGATTTTGAAGGATTTGGGGTATTTTTCATTTTAGGGATGGATCCATCTTTGAGGTATTAAAATATGGGTGAGATCCAAGATTCTTTGGGATGAAGATCCTTGGGTACAAGATCTTGGATAGGTGCTACATCTTTCTTGGTGTCTTTTATTGCATGTTTAATGTCATAAGATATTAGAATCTTAATGGTTGTATGAATCTTGAAGCAGAACCAAGATCGGCTAGAGCGTCTTCTTATATATTATCTTCTCTAGGTACCTATTTTATGGTAAAATCTTGGAACTTGGATGCCATGTTTTTACTATCTTCAAATATGAAGATAGTCTTTTATTTTTTACTACATACACTCCTTTAAATTGTTTAGTAAGTAAAAACGAATCCACATGCAACAGGATATTTTTTATATCAAGATCTTGGGATATTTGTAAACCCAAGGTTAGTGCTTCTTGTTCAACCTTGTTGTTGGTTGCATTAGAACCAGAACTTACTGCATGGGTTACAATGTCCCCTTGTGATGATTTAGTACGAATCTGAGACCTGATCCTTTAGAATTAGAAGCTAAATCTGTGAAGAGGGTCCACTTATTTTGTTATTCTATGTCTTGAAGCCATTGAACCTCTTTTTTGGCATCAGGTTCAAGATCCAAATTGAAATCAGCCTCAAAGTCTACTAATTCATGTGTTTTTATAGAAGATCTTGGCTCGTATCTTAAGTTATATGTACTTAACTCTGCATACCACATGGCCATCCTTCCTGACATCTCATGTTCGTCACATTCTTAATTAGATAGTTAGTTTTTACAAAAATAATCGTACTTTCAAAATAATAATCCAATATAGTTGAAGCCCAGACTAGAGATAGGATTAGTTTTTCAAGATGTGAGTACTTGGTTTCTGCAGCCAAGAAAGTCTTACCTACATAATACACTAGATGTTTATCACCATCCTTTTCCTTGACCAAGATTATGCTTTCTGTATTCTTGGATACGACTAAGTACAGGAACAAAGGTTCTCTATCTTCACATTTAGCCAACAAAGGAGTTGAAGATATATAGTTCTCTAGCACTTGGAATGCCTTTTTATGGTCAAATGTAGTAACAATTGGGAATTTCCTTGTCACCAATTGTCACTAGAGATTAGCATCAACCAATGATAATGATATAACTTGTCATATTGATGGAAAATACGATCAATTAAATGCTAATTATAGGCTAAATATGAGTGACCAAAGAGTTATATCATTTCTAATAATTGTCAGTGTATTTGGAAAGTACACAACAATGTGATCTCGAGGATATAATCGTTGTAAAAATCCGACTCTGATTCGAGCAGTCATGATTTTATAAAAGATAAAAACCAACCGCGTTAATAACGCTTTTGATAGATGCCTTTATGCATCTTTTAGGGTAGTTTTTATCATCATTTAGCATCATATTTTGTATTTCTAGCATTTTTTTGTTTAAATAATGTTCAGATTATGTCTTTTATCATAATTCTTGTATTGCTAGCATTTTTTTGTGTCAATTTCAGATAGTTCGAGTGAAGCAGTACTTTGGGAGCATTTGGTTGCATATTTGGAGCCTATATGGAGTTGGAACTGAAGGAGGATGTTGAGGAATTCTTGGAAGATGTTTTGGTCAACAAACATTCGATCGAATTCATCGTACGAAGATAGAATGCTACAATCTGAAGCTAAAGGATGTTGTTGGCAGCTTTGACCCCGTATCAGTATTCATACCATATCTCATGAACCGTAACAACAGTAGATGAGACTCAAAATGTTATGAAAGCTAGATAAAATTTCAGACGACTTTCATGTTTTTGAAAAAGGCCAAAAATGCGATCACATAGGCAAAAAATGCAATCGCATAAGTGATTGCATTTTTTTTCTACGATCCCATTTTTGCCACGAAGTTTCCCAGGATAAAAAATAAGTCATCTGGAAGTTATCTGAAGAAAAAACCCAAAAACTACGATCGCATATAGCATACCTGCGATCGCATAAATGACCCAAAGTTCCATAAACGTTGAAAATAGCATGTTGCATCATTTAAGGGCAAATCTTAAATAATACTAATAATAATAATAATAATAATAATAATAATAATAATAATATTAAAATATGCGATCGCATATAGCCCACCTGCGATCGCATTTTTCAGTTTCTTTTTCCAAAAGCTTCCGTCTCGTATATAAATACAACCCGCATTATCAGATCCCAGGCGGCAAACGATTCCAAACAACAAAATACCCTTCTGAAGACGATTTCTAATACCTTTCAGCGATTTCTGAAGATCTGAAGCTACGAATCATCTCACACATTTAGTTTATCTATATTTATCAGTAAATGTTTCTTTTATCCAGTTTACTTTCATTTTTAGCCAGGTCTGGCTAAAACCTAGTTTCCAGTTCTACATAGACTAGTACTTTTAATGTGATAAGTTTTTAGATCTGGTTTTTGTTATGTGTTTCTATCTATATTTTTCTGTTTTGAGCTTAATCAATAGTTCATTTTTAGTTGTTGTTAGTCAGATCACCTAGCTAGGGTTTTATCATTCTAGTTACTTAATTAATAGAATCCGTAATCGTTTTTGTCAACTGGTAAGAAGTAACAAGTATCAGATTGGTTTCGTGTTGAGATTTCACTCTGGTATAAACTGTAAAAATCATATCTTTATGCTTCCGAGCTTGTGAGAAGTATTGAGTATTGTTGGGAATTTTACACAGATCATAAAGCTGCTTTTCTGATTTAATTAACAGCTTGTTTAAGTGAACAATAAAAAGTTGGGGTTAATTCAATGAGCTTGGTTTGGTTAACTAATTAAGTTAAAAGAGGTTATACTAGAGCTTGTTAGTTTTTTTCGGTACCAGCTTAGATAGAACGCATTCTGAATAACCAAACCTGGGCTAATTGCATGATTAGGAAAGTCACAGTAGAAATAAAATTGTTTTTTATTATTGATTTTCGTTTAACATAATATCACTGCAAATTTTAGTTTTTTTTAGTTAATTCAAAAATGCCCTTTTATAATTCTGTTTTGACTAGAATGTGCCTGATGCAAAAAGGCATTGACCGTTAGGCTGTGTCCCAAAGGATTCGACGTTGCTTCCCTATGCTAGATTTTTAGTGCAACCACCTATGATTATTTTATTTGTTTAATACGCCCGCGACAGCGTGTTAACAAATTGGCGTCGTCGTCGGGGACGCAACGCTTTTTAATAGTTTTATTCCCATAATTTTTCGTTCAGGTACACCTCTAGCTTTTGATCTAGAAATAGAAAGAATTGCAAGAAACTGAAGAAAGAAGCAATAAAGAAAAAACAATCCGCTAATTTCTTTGGTTCTTCATCTTTAGTACCACAAGAGATCACCACACCACAAGGCAGTCCCTTGTGGAACGAAGCAGATCCAAATTTTCCCTTTTTTCCGAAAGTTCTCCCATCTTCACCTTCTAACATCCCATATAAAACATATTCCCCACAATCCTCAATGAAATCTGAAACCACAGACTCTTTAGAAACCGAATCTGAAGAATCATCCATGACTGGAGAAGAAGTAGAAAAGACTCTTAGAGAGTGGGCCGCTTAAGAAGTCAATCACTAGCCCCTCTACATTACTTTTTCCAGAAGCCCAGAACTTTGAGTTCAGCGGTTTTGAAAATGAAGACCCACATAAATTCCTGAAGGATTTCATGTGGTTTGTTCAGGAATGAAGCCGCATGCTGTTACAGAAGATCAGATAAAGTTAAGGGCATTCCCTTTTTCACTTCAAGATTCAGCAAGCGAATGGTTGTATGAACTCCTATCCGGTTCAATTGCCACTTGGACAGAACTCACGAAGCTGTTCTAAGAGAAATATTTTCCAAAAACACGAGTATCCAGTCTCAAGAGAGAAATCTGTGGGGTCAAATAAGGAAAAAGAGAAGCTTTACATACTTACTGGGAAATGTTCAAGAAGCTTCTGGTTGGTGTCCACAAAATTGGATTAGTGATTACCAACTCTACAACTGCTTCTATGAAGGTCTGATGGCCATGGAGAGAAGCGTAATAAATGCTTCCATTGGTGGTTCCTTGGGTGATATGATGCCAACAAAAATCCAAGAGTTGATCGAGAAAATAGCAATAGAGTTAAAACATTTCGAAAACGAAGACGAATGGTATCCAGATCTACCAATCGGTGTCAAAGATGTCAACAATGTTCATCTGGAACCCTAAATATCTAAGCTGACGAAGGCAGTTCTGCTCCTGACTAAAGAAAAAGTAGTTCCGAAGAAACAATGTGGTATGTGCCTGAAGCCTGAATATCCAACATATATGTGTCCAATATTGCAAGAGGATGTTGCTCCAATCAAAGCTGTCAAAGGGTATCAACAACATAAAAACTTTAATTAGCCTCCAAATTTTTATCAGAACAATTATCAACAAAGATAGCAATTTCAGCCACCACTTGGTTTTCAGCAGACGAACATTCAACATAATTCTCATTTTGAGTCCAACTTTTCAGAATCTAAATCAACATAATTTTTAGAGTTTGAATTATCAGAATCAATCTACACATCAGCACCCCACTAGTTCCCGTGTGGTCTTAGAAGATATAGTGAAGATTCTTGATACGAGCACCCATGCATTCCAAATAGAAACCAGAGCTAGTATCAAGAATCCGGAATAGTAGGTGTATCAACTTGCCACATCTTTGGGTCATCTGGAATCTCAAGGAAAGTTACGGGGAACACAGAAAATAATCTAGAGCACAATGTGAGTTCTATTTCCTTGAAAAGTAGGAAAAGTTATTGAGGCCCAAGTGTATCTAAACTAAAAGAAGTTGAGGAATATGAAGATGTGTTGCTTGAAGAAGAATCTAAAAAGCTGGAAGAGAAAGAAACTCCAAAAACAATGAAGCTAGATCTGAACGAGTACAAGCCCATACCTTCAATCCCATGAACACTGCGAAATACGAAGCGTGAAAGAGAGGATGAGGACATTATGGAAATTTTTCATAAGGTTGAGGTAAATATCCCACTATTGGAAGTTATCCAACACATCCCTCGTTATGCCAAGTTTCTGAAAGATTTATGTATTTCTAAGAAAAAATGAAATTTAATGAAATTATCAAAGCTGGCGAAAAATATTTCTGCCATTTTGCAAAAGTGTTTACCTCCAAAGTGCAACGATCCGGAGATTTTCTCCATTCCTTGTAAATTGGGAAACATTAATTTTCCAAAAGCCACGCTTGACTTAGGAGCTTTAGTTAATGCCCTTCGCTATTTTTTTTTTGTTAAATTAAAAATGGGAACTTGACAGAAGATCGGGAAAATTATCCTGTTGGCTGACCACTATACAGGACACCCGAAAGGTGTACTAGAGGATGTTTTTGTCCAAAGTGGATAATCTATCATTTTAGGAAGGCCATTTATGAAAATTGCAAAAACAAAAATAGATGTTTTTAATCGCATGATTTCAATGTAATTTGATGAGGACGTGGTTAATTTTAAAATTAATGATGATAATTTTCCTTCTGATAATATTTATGTTAATTATCTGGGTACCAGCAGTCCATTATCTGAGGGTTGTTGTGAGTTTTCTAATATCTATGTGCAAGGAATATATGTAGATATTAATTTATCAGACACGGTAGAAGAGATGAAAAAGGGACATCCTTGGGAAAAAGAAGTACAATTAACTGCTGAAAAGAAATTATCTGAAGGGACCGAGATGAAGTTGATCAGAGATAAGCTTGGGGAGGAAGAAAAGAAGATTTCTTGAAAAAGGATTCAAGAAAAAGTGATGATTTATGTTGAGAAAGTTTCTGAAAAAAATATGAAAAGAAGAAAATTTGAAGAGAAGAATGAGAAGAATTCTGGAAAGCAAAATATTAGAAAACGAAAGAAGATTGAAAATTAGAAAAACTTATCTCAAGATAATTTTGAGTCTTTCCAGTTTGCTGAACAATTTCCAGATCCAATAATCTTGCCATATTTGAAGGGATCTAGAGTGACAAGGAAGAGAGTTGAGCTTCAGACAAGTCCCAACCACACCTGTTAGCAAATCTGGTTGGGCAAAGTCGAGCCAATGACATTAAAAATGGGTAGCTTTCCGGGAGGCAACCCGATGAGTAGTTTTTGTTTTTTTACGATTTCAATAAAGAGATGGTCGTAGTTCCAAGCAAGATTGGGGAAATCAGAGGATCTTCAAAGTTGCTGAAATTTAGATTTTTCGCCAACATTCATCGTCAAAATCAGAATTTCTACAAACTTATCAGGTACATTCATTCCAAGCAGCACATTTTTGCTTTTATAAGCTTTATTGAGTTATTCATTCCTCTCTGGCCATTGAGGATAATGCTCATTTTAAACTTGGGGAGGGTTTTTATTTTCTACGTTCTTTTTTATTTCTAGTTATTTTTATTTTTTATTTTCTTATAAATAAAATCAAAAAAGTTTGAATTTTTTTTACATGAGATGAGGATATTATTTACATTCGATAGCTCTGTTAAGATGAAGTGTGATAGTTACCGAAAATAACAGTCTCGTTACACTCAATTTGAAAAATTATCTTTTCAAGTGCTTTAAATGTTTTCGAAATGTGAACCAACAGATGAGTCGGATAATTTTTACAATGGAAGTGTGAGATGGAAAAATGAACATTGTTTTAGAAATAATTTCCTTAAATGTCTTAAAAAGAATCTACATTGGATAACCCTTATCATTCCTTGAAGTACTGAATCCTATAGTTTATGCGCCTTTTGAGGTTGGGAGGAAACTCTTGTTATATCCATAATTTTTTTTATCATTTTTGAAGTATTGAAGATATGATGGGCCTCAAAGTAAAATTTGCGCCCAGTCAATATATATGTTAGAAATGGTACATCAAGAAACTTAAATAAATCTAAAATTGAATGTTAAATCCAAGTCAAATTCAAGTCGAAATCAAGAACCAAGCAAGTTAAATCTTAAGAGTTGATCAAGACAAAGATGTGTGGTATAATGAGATAGATCCCTCGATAGTGGAATCATATAAGCTTGGATTTTCTGTCCATAATGGATCTTACCGCATTTAATTTATGAGATCAGAAAAAGAGGAGGGGTTGGCCAAGATAAGCTTTTATTAACGAATTTTCGTGAATTTTTTTTCAAAAAATAAACTATTTACACAAATTTAATTCAGTGTAAAAATTATTTGTTCAAGCTTAATTTCACTTTAAATATGAATTATGAATGTGCAATAAAAGTATTAAGACTGTTGTATATGTATTGATTTCATTGGAGCTTCCTCGTGAAATATGACCATGTGAAAAACAAAAGAGAGTGAAGTATTTTTAGTTTCATTTATTTTATTGTAAATGAATTTTAGGTCATCTACATCTTTCCATTTGTTTATAATGTTTTATATTTTTCTTACTTGAAGGCAAATAAGGTTTAAGCTTGGGGAGATTTGATAGATACCATTTTATGCATCTTTTAGGTAGTTTTATTATGATTTATCATCATATTTTGTACATTTTCTTGTCATTTGTTTAAATAATGTTCAGCTCATATCTTTTATCAGAATTCTCATACTGCTAGCATTTTTTTTTGTCAATTTCAGATAGCTCGAGTGCAGCAGTACTTTGGGAGCAGTTGGAAGCATATTTAGAGCCTAAATGGAGTTGCAACTGAAGGAGGATGTTGAGGAATGCTTGGAAGATGTTTTGGTGAAGAAACATTTGATCGAATCGATCATACGAAGATAGATTGCTACAATCTGAAGCTAAAGATAGATTTATTATGATTTATCATCATATTTTGACCATATCTTATAAACCATAACTCCAATTGACGAGATTCAAAATGTTCTGAAAACTAGAAAAAATTTTGGATGACTTTCATGTTTATGAAAAAGCCCAAAATACGATTGCATAAGTGATCGCATGTTTTTCTGCGATCACATTTTTGCTAGGAAGTTTCCCATGGTCAAAATAAGTCATATGGAAGTCATCCAAAGAAAAAACCCAAAGTTGCGATGGCATATAGCATACCTACAATCACATAAATGGCCCAAAGTTCGAGAAACCAAGAAAATAGCATCCTGCATCATTTAGGGGCAAATCTGGAAAACATTGGAAAATATACGATCGCATGTAGCCAACCTGCGATCGTATTTTTTGGTTTCTTTCTCCGGAAGTTTCTGTCTCGCTTATAAATATGACCCTCATCATTAGATCCGCGGGACACACGATTCCAGATGGCAGAATACCCCTCTGAAGACAATTTTTGATACCTTCCAGCGATTTCTGAAGATCTGAAGCTGCGAATAATCTCACACGTTTAGTTTCATTTTTAACCATGTCTGGCTAAAGCCTAGTTTTCAGTTCTACATAGACTAGTACTTTTCATGTGATTAGTTTTAGATCTCATTTTTGTTTTGTGTTTCTATCTAGATTTTTCATTTTTAAGCTTAATGAACGTTTGATATTTATTTCTTGGTAGTCCGATCACCTAGCCAAGGTTTTATCATTCAAGTTAATCAGTTAATAGAATCCGTAATTGTTCTAGTAAACTGGTAATTAGTAACAAGTATCAGATTGGTTCTGTGTTAGGATTTAACTCTGGTATTAACTATAAAAATCATATATTTACACTTTTGAGATTGTGAGAAGTATTAGGTTTTGTTTGGAATTTTACACATATCATAAATATGCTTTTCTGATTTAATTAAGAGCTTGTTTTATTGAACATTAAAAAGTTAGGATTAATTTAAAGAGCTTGTTTTGGTTAACAAATTAAGGTAAAAGAGATTATACTAGAGCTTGCTAGTTTTTCTCAGTACCAGCTTAGATAGAACGCATTGTGAATAAACATATATGAGCTAATTGCATGATTAGGAAAGTCGAAGCAGAATTGAAATCGTTTTTGTTATTGATTTTCGTTTCATTAAAAATCATTGCAAATTTTAGTTTTTTAGTTAATTCAAACCCCCCCCCCCCCTTATAATTTAGTTTTGACCAGAATGTGTCTGATGCAAAAAGGCATTGATCATTAGGTTGTGTCCTTAAGGATTCGATCCTGCTTCCGTGTGCTATATTTTTGGTGCAACCACCAGTGATTATTTTATTTGTTTAATAAGCCCATGACAGTGTGTTAATAGGTATTAACATCAAAAAAATAGCATAAAGAAATCGGTTAAGTTTTGGCTACACATGACAAAAAGGAAAATGATAGTAACCCATGAGATAAGGAATTTGAAAGGAAAAGTGTCAAAAATTAAGTTCATATAGGGGAGATACAATTTTTAGAAAAATATAAAATATGGGTTAAAAATGAAAGTCAAAGTTTGACAACGCGACCTCAAGGGAACTTGAAGTACTAGTAGAGAGCTACATAAATATATGAAGACAGGAATAAACAAGATTCATATAAGGAAGAATGAATTTTTATAAAAGATTTTGTGGTCCACGCCCAATGCGGACCATACCCGTCGCACACGTCTGACACACAAATTCGTCAAGAATAAGGAGACGTGGACCATCAGAAGTGTGACACGTGGAAGGCTCTGGATGGAGCCACGAAACAATCGCACGCCGTGCGCACAACCACTATAAATAGAGGTGCTCACTTTCTGATTTTCTATTCCAAACACTCTCTCTATACCTCTTGAGCTGTTTCGGAGATCCTCTCGATGGGACGAAGCTTTAGATGCAATGGCTTGGATGCTTCGGAATACGCTACTAGAGTGATTTCACGGCCCCAATTTTACTATTTGAAATGTTTTACAGGGGGATACATGCTTATCAAATGATTTTATCCAAATATATTTTTATCTATAAATATCAAATAATTTTAAAGCTTAAAGCCTTAGGATAATGTAGCAATAGATATTATGCCTAGTTTTAAGCTATGATATTATGCCTAAGAGTTATGATGCTTGATAGTCTAGGAAGAGATAATACCTAGACGATAAAATGGCCAAATCCTTATGATAACGTAGTACCTAGAAGTTATACTGGTCAAATGTAGGGATACACGTTGCACATAATCTTACTCTACTCAAATATCCTGTTTCAAATAAGCATAATTAGGGTGTGTATATATATATATATATATATATATATATATATATATATATATATGTGTGTGTGTGTGTGTGTGTGTGTGTAATTACTTGTATATACAAAATAATTATGAGACCAAAAGTTTTAATGATCAAATATAAGGTAAAAGGTTTATACTGTGATAGTTTTAGGAAATATCAAAGAAAGATATTAGATAAAACATATAAGATAAAATATAAAAAATAAATACCTAAGGTTAATGCGTTTATGAGTTGTTAGTATTCATCCAGAGTCCCTTATTAAAATCGGTTTCCACTGTACCTATAATCGTTAATCATGCAAGAGCTAGGAAGATATGTATAGGTATGTACGGGGAGTGACACGCCCACCTGCGATTGCTAGCAACAATCCCGACATGATAAGTTTATTATTATTCACTATTCGACGTCCAATGAAGCGTCGTGATGGGGAAATTATTACTCAAACATCGTCCATTATGTGGGCTCATGGTAATACATTACAAACACCTTAGAGATCCGACTACCATTAGGGACACCTTAGAATGGTAGATAAAATACGTTAGGATTAGATAGAAATCCTAAAATATAATAAGATAGGACCGATAGATATACTAAAAGATAGTAAGATAGGATCGATAGATATCCTAAAAGATAATAAGATAGGATCGATACATATCCTAAAAGATAATAAGATAGTATCGATAGATATATGAAAAGATAATAAGATAGGATCGTTAGATATCCCACAAAGATTCTAAAGTATTATTAATAAAATATCCTAAAAAGATAATAGGATAGAATTAACATAATGTCCTAAAAAGATAATAATCTAGGAGGTGATATAGGATGTTAGGAAATTAAGAAACACAAAGAATTCTATAAAGTTTTCAAAAGAGTTTATTTTACCTTTGTCTCAAAACCTGTGAACTCGCCAACATCAAGTTGAGGTTTTCAAAAATCGCATGTGTCCCTACGATGGATTAAAGATCAAGTCAAGAAAGGGTTGTCAACTTGAAGACATATAGGTTTAAATAGACAATTATGGTTTGCGATTTGTGGTTTGTGAAATCTATGTACCGTCACTAGTCAGCATTTCCGCCAGCGGCTGGGTAGGGTGTGAAAAAATGGTATCAGAGCTAGTTGATATAGCGAATTAGTATTTCTTTAGGAATTACGACTATAGCTTAGGACGTATACTCTAATTAGGTTTTCCCTATAACCTACAAATAAAAGTATTACTATTAATTACCCTACATATAGACTACGTACTGGAAAGGTGCCTAGGCTGGAACTGTCATCTTAGGTCGCTGGAGTTCAAAACAGCTATATGTCAAAATGGTACTACCCTCTGACTTTTCCTACCTGGCCGATCCTTACTTGATAGTCCAGAAGTACAAAAGAATAATAAGTGCCAAACTTAAATAAAGTATACAAATCTAAAATGGTATATATAAGACAATTATCCAAGATGATTTACTATGTAAAGGTTGAGTCACTCCTAAATGTACCCTGATCAAATATGTTTAGTTTTGAATAAACTAATCCATCGACTGAATTGGGGATAGATAAACGATAGAACAGAAATCATACATGCAAATACAAATCCAAAGCATCTATAAAGTGTATCAAATACATCCCACAAAATAAACTGTGATAAGTATCAAAATATAAAGTATCAACCCAAAAACCTCGCCCTACTCATCTCTGCTCTCATATGCACCATCCTCGTCCTCCGTACCCTCATCATCATCATCATCGGTATCCCCATGGTGTGTACCTGATGGACCAGAACCAACATGACCTGGCTAAGCCAGTGCTGCGACAGAAGGACCCGACTGATGAAAATATGGATGGTCCATCCCAGATGCCGCATCACCCCAGCGATCAAAGCCATTATCTAGCGACGCTCCTCTCGTGCAACAACCATACACTGTGTCATGTCACGTAGAGTTGGCTCTTGATGATCAGACTCCACGTACCTAGGTCTCTGATGCCTCACAAAGGCAGGCTCATGTTAGATCTATATGTGTTGTGTCGAATGTATGATTTATAGTTTCTTTTATTCTGAAATGGGCTTGTTCATGTTCAGATCTGCTATCTAGTCTAGTCTATATATAGTGCATGCATGTAACATATTAGGGTTATGCTTTTGAAACCTAAAGCTTTTTGTAAGCTCTTATAGAAAAGTTTTGTCTTTGTGAACTCTTCTAAAGCCATTTCAATCTAATCATTCGGCACACTTTTGATCAATATTGTTATTATCCTGAAATCACATCATTAATATAGTATCTATCGATCTTTATTGTTTTCACAATTGGTATCAGAGCAGGAGATAGTATAATCAATTCGCTATTCTTCTGTCGAGTAAAGGGTTTTGTTAGTGTTTTACGATTTTCTTGGTTCTGTTATTGTTGTCTCAATCGATTGTAGATTTCATATCTAGATCTTTGTTTTTTCCCTTGATCTAGATTCGAATTTTACACATCTGGTTCTATATCTATTTTAATGAATTCTTGACATCATGCCTAACAATGATCCACAATCTCTTTTATTCAATCTCTCAAGAAGCATTGGATCCACGACAAGGATTCCAATTCTTTTTCTAGAGGACTATGAGGTCTGGGCTCTTTACTTTGAAGACTAGGTTGTTGGAATCGAAGAACATGGTTCTACAATATGGCAATCAATGACGAAGGAAACTTTCAAGCATACGGGCACTAGAAAAGTAATCAAAACTATAAATGATTACAATGAACTTATTTTTGAACATACTAACATTCCACGGGATGAGAAAGAGAATTTAATGATTAATATAAAGGCGATGAAAATCATTCCATTCGCTCTTCCTCCAGACACTTTTCATCATGTTAGTGCATGTTAGGTCATAATTTAGTGGTTTAGGCTAGGCATCTATATGTATAGGTCTGAATAGGGTTTTGGTCATGTGTTTGGTGTTTGTGGTCAGCTTGTTCATGGTTGTTTGGTGTTCACGGCCGTGAACATGTTCACGGACGTGAACCCTTTTGCGGTGTGGGCGTATCCTATATATAGTGTGAGAATGTTTCAGAGCTAGAGTTGGAAAGTCAGACGTATGTGTGTGTTCTTCAAGGTGTCCTCGATGTTTACGGTTATATAAATGTGTGCATTGCTTGATTACTTTCTTCTTCTACTCCATTCTTGTTATTCATTGATTGATCTAAGCTTGATTCATTGTTTGATCACTGGTTGGTTCCAGATTTGGGACTTTACAATTGGTATCAGAGCCAATCCGGTGTCAAACTTGCTCAAGTTTCTGTTTACGGCTGGATTCTTCTCTTCATTTTTGTGGTTGATTCATGTTTGATTGTTGGATATCTGCATTTGTTCAAGTATTCAAGGCTAAAAGGATTAGATTTTTCTCGAAAAGTACTGTTTTTAGTGTTTACGGTTCATTCTGTTGAATTGATTACGGCCGTTGTAACAACCCGAAATTTCTAACTCGTACAATTCTTCATTTTTATCAAAGATAGCCTCATTTTGCTATTTTGTAATAAAGTTTTGGGTCTATATAAGTGCTTTAGGCTTAATACAATCGAGATATGAGTCGTAGGGAGGGTTAGAACGTGTGTAGCATCACAAAAATCGAGCCAAACACACCCAGCAAGGTGTGTGCGGCCGCACACCCGAGGGTGCGGCCAGCCAGCCACACACAGCCGACCTCACACCCATTCTTCGGCAGCACACTCGTCTGGCAGCACTCACATACCTATAAGAAAGAGTCTTGGCCTTTATTTCACCCTTTTACACGCTCTTAGTCAAGAACTCGTTTTCTCTCAAGGCATGTCCCTATCACCATTAGTGGTTATATACATTAATGTATTCATATATGTGTAATTATATGTCATCTAATTATTAGTTATATATTATGTATACATATATAGACATAAAAGTTCTATTAGTCAGTTCAGTACCTTTGGGTAGCAAAGGCTTACTTTCAGTCAATTACGTACATTACTAGTAACTATAATAGGTATAGTTAGGAGAAACTATTTACTATTCCTAGTACAAGGAATCACACTAAGAGTCAGTTCATACATGAGTCAATACATACTATAAACGATACATACACTACACTAATACATAAACTACACTAATACATACACTACACTAATACATACACTACACTAATACATACACTACTCTAATACATACACTACACTAATACATACACTACACTATACAATTGAACGTACTATATGGAGAGACACTACTACATACTATATGAAGAGACACTATTACATACTATATGAAGAGAAACTACTACATACTATATGAAGAGATACTACTACACACTCCTGGACTGACCATCCTACACCTGGCTGCTCGCTACAGCAGGTGTGTTCATCTACGGATGTTCTCGGTTGTACTGTTCGGCGATTTACCGCGCCGTGTTTATCCTAGAGAAATGGATACGATTTCAAATGAATATATTATTTTCCTTATTACCTTTATTTTGTGATACATTCATATAAACGATGAGGTGGATTATGTTTTAATAATAATAGTTATACAAGGGAAAACTGTCATTCTTACAAAGAAGTAAACCTTCAAAATAGTCTGGTCTTGGTAGAAGACTACTTTTATACTAATAGGAAATATGGGATTTTCTAGGGTTTTCATACTTATACAAACTTTTCATCAAACATTTACAAGTCTTTTCTTTACAGTTTTACCAATCAATGACACAAAAATACTTATGAACTCACCAGCCTTAAAGCTGATACTCGCTTTCAAAATAACTTGTATTCTCAGGTCAATAGTAGACAGGTACGATGACCAGGTTTTGAGAAGACGGAGCAGTCAAGACTCGTCTTTTATTTTGATTATTTATTTTGGTGTTTTACTCTATGAAAGAACACACTTGTATTAAAATTATACTATTAATGCAATGGATGATGTTGTTGCTTGTTTACTACTTTACATTGTTGTGATACTGTACATGACGTCCTCCGCCCCAGAGCGTTTCCGCCGTTCTTGGTTTTGGGGTGTGATAGCCGTGAACCAGGTGTACGACCGTGAACCATTCATCCCATTTGACCACGTCCGTCTCGTGACCGTGATCCATTCATTGATCGGGTTCTACTCTTGGACCGTGAATTAACTTGTGTGTACGGCCGTGATCAAGTGTACGGTCATGAACACTATACGGCTATGAACTCATTCGGTCATTGAACTCTTTCCATTTGCTATTGTACTTACCTTGTTAGTTTGGATCACCACAACACTCCAAAATGGAGAAGTCATTGACAAGGAAATTGATAATTACACCGACGAAGACTTTCAAAAGGTTGAACAACAAGAGAAAGCACTTGCTACACTCACAATGGCCCTATCCCCAGAGATTGCATAGGGTTTCAGAGAATACACTTCAGCAAAAGCTTTGTGGGAAGCACTGATTGAGGTATACGAAGGAAACGAGGATATGAAGCAGAGTCGTCAGGACATGCTTAGGCAGAAGTTTAATTTGTTCAACCACATTCTTGGAGAGTCACTCGAAGCTCAATTGCAAAGGTTCATCACTCTCACTACAGAGATGAGTGCTGCCAGAATTTTGGTTACAAGATCTGAAATCAACAAGAAGCTGCTGAATTCTCTCCCATAGTCTTGGGATATGAATGTCTCAGTCATCAAAAAGACAAAGGATCTCAATCGTCTAAGTCTGGCAGAAACAATGGCAATCATCAAGGCATGTGATCTTGATGACAAATAGAGGGAGATAAATCATGTGAACTCATATTCCACTGCTAATCTTGGAATTTCATCCAACAGTGCTTTCTCAACCTTTACCACTTCACAACCTCAACTTTTTGTTGCTCCACATCCACAAAATCCAGTTTTTGTTGCTCCATAACCTCAACATCTAGCCTTTGTTACTCCATCACCACCAATGCCTTATCCACAACCAGCTTCTTCCTCGAAAGCACCTATTTCCAATCTTGCCCCCAAAGAAATCGATGAAAATATGGCTTTAGCAACCGGTCTTGTTAACTGTTACAACGCCTTTGTAGCTGGATAGTTTCCTTCTCGCTCTCTTTTGCTGACCTTGATCAAGTACACCCAGAAGATGTCGAGGAGATGGATATCACATGGCAGATTGCCAAGGATGTGTTCAGGGCCAAACAATTCGAAAAGAAAACTGGCAAGAACAACTGGGGAATAAACGCGGAGAAGAAGGTCCGCTTCAACAAAGGCAAACTAAGATGTTTCAACTGCCATGAACCTGGTCACTTTGCTAGAGAATTCCCAAAGCCTGACAGGAGGGAAAACAGAGAAATAACCATGGTGCCCGTAGGAAACAGCCGGAGAGCTACCACCAACAATCAGACAACGAATCTTGCAGTGGTGGCTCAGTCGTTTGACTGCGAAGATCAGATTCAGGCTCTGAACATCTCAGGACCTGAAAATGCTCACCTGGCCCAGATCAACGATGTCCACGAAGAAAAACCTGAAGTGGACTTGGAGGAAGAAATGATGGAACTGCAATTTGCCTTCATGGTACAGACTACCTCAAAGCTTGCAAAGCCAGAGGTAAGTGAAAACTCTTGTTCTCAATCTTGTATTAAAACTGTCAAATTTTTGCATGATCAAATCGAGTTGATAAAGAGAGAGAACGAGGACCTAAAATATGAAAAGTATACTCTTAAAAAGGACAAGAGACCATTAAAAGAGAAATTAGAGGCCAAGACTAGGGATTTTAGGAAGTTGTAGGAAGATTACAGCAACAAGTGTGAAAATTACAATTTTATTAAGAAACAACTTGCTGCTGTCACTGAAGAACTTGACACATTGAAGATACATTTTGAAAATGTTGATTTTAACTTTACAAAATTCGATGTGTCAAGTGAAAAAGTGGCCACAATAATTGAAAAGCAAATGAAGTGGAAGGACCAGAAACAAGTTGGTATAAGATATAAGCGTGTCCCTCCTCCGTTTAATCACTCATATACCGTTACTCCTTTAACTCAAGAAGAGATTGATAGAGAACCATTTATGGTGTATGGCAAACTTGATGTACCAGTGATTGAAAGTAGTACCAGGGAAATAGATACTAACGTTTCTACTTCCTGTGCAGATTTTTCAGTAAGTCAGGGAAATCAAGAGGATGGAAAGATTGAGTCTGAAAATAAATCTGTGTCAAAATTTGGTGTTCCTATTTTGAACAATATTGATTCTGTATCTGTCGTTAAAACTGATATTTTCATTTGTGATGATTTGGTGTCTAAGTCTAATGTTTCTGATAAATGTGATGTTGCCTTTTTTAAAGCTGTTGAATCTGACACTAGCACATCCACTCCATCTACACCTGTCACACAACCTGACTCATGCACTTGCACGTGTGGGAAATTTAGAAGAGTCAATAAGAGCATGAAAACAGAAAAAGGCGGTACCAGTTTTCATGATAAAAAAGCAAATATGTTTTAACTGTGGAACTGCCGGCCACATTGCTCGTAATTGTCCTAATGTGGCATTTGTACATTTTTCTACACCAAGAAGAGAAAATGAGTCTCGAGGAAGGTCTCTAACGAGAAAGTCCTCGAGATCTTGTCTTCGAGATGATGATTGGGATGTTCATAAGGACAAGAGAAGGGTTGAACTTAAAATGAATAAACAGGTTTTCACTAATACAGCCACAGGTAACTTGACAAGATCGAATGCAGCTAAGCCAAGATCGATTTCGTTAAAGGCAGCATCTGGATCTTCGACTAATCCTAGCTGAAAATCTAAACGCTCAAAACAAATGAAAAATAATTCAAAATCACCTGTGAATATTTCAAAACCTAATTACCAGTGGGTGCCCAAATCTACAATTGTCTAATCATCCTCATCTTCTGAGTGTGCATCTGATAGTAAAATAAATGCAAAAAGTCAAAAAGAAAAATATGTGAATGTCAAGGTTAAACGCAGTGTTGTAATGACCTGGGTCCCAAAATCTTATTAATCCCGCAGGAACAACTGCGGAGGAATGTCGTCAGACCGTAGTACGTCGACAACGGTTGTTCCAGGCACATGACAGGAGACATCTCCCAACTACACGTCATTCAGACTCTTAAGGGGGGCTATGTTTCCTTCGCGGGAGGCTATGGAGGGAAGATCACACAGAAAGGAACAGTTACAAATGGAGTGTTGAGTTTTGAGAACGTCATCTACGCTCCTGAGTTAAAGTGTAGCTTGTTGAGTGTCTCACAGATCAACTTGTGGACTACAGTTTGAATTTTCTTGAGACCCCTATTTTCTAAAAATGCTACGTTTTGAGGACTGATTTTTGTTTTTAGGTAGTTTAAATTTGCGCATTCATTTTCATTCTCTCCCATGCACAAATCTAGGGGGAGAAATAAACAAAAACAAAACAAAAAAAAATCACAAAACCAAAAATCCAAAAATAGTGCTATTTCTGTTTTATTTTTGTTCAGAAAATATGAAAAAAGTTTAGTGTCTCATGTTAGTCTGATTGCAGGTGATGTGTTGGGAAGTGATATCAACTCAGTGATAACATGCAATCTTGATTAGTGTAAGGTACCAACGCTGAACTGATCTAGACACTATGTTCAATGCGCTGGTAGGCACGAAAGGTTTAATTGTACTTGACTAGGCATAGATGAACTAAAGGAATCTAGAGACTTGACAAATCTTGATTAGATAGTTCTGTTTAGCCTGACAATACTACACTTGGGTAGGTTGAGCAGGGAGATATACGTGGGAATCTGCGGATTACACTAATTAATCTGTATCTAGAACCGTGGTTTAGCTTTTCCTCGATGTACGGACTCTGTTCTTAATTTTGGTATTGACGGGGCGACTGGGGAATTCCGATAAATTACGTTTGTAGAAGGTTATTTTCTTGGTTTCTTTCTGTTAGTCATATGTTACATCCTCTGCGTGATTGAAATACATCTGACTTGGACTGAAACATATGCAATTCTATCTCTCTGCATCTCCTTTCTATGCAATTCTTTCTGTCTGTTAGCCATATGATGTCTCCTTTCCATGATTAACTTATCCGACCTGGTACACAACATATGCACCATTCTACTTCTCAATCCATCTAAATCTAGTCAGTCATATGTTTCACCCTCTGCGTGATTCGAAGAGATCCGACCTGGGTATACAACATATGCATTCTATATCTGACTTCTCCCTTAATAATTGTCTGCTCACCTAAAGTAATGAGTATTTTGGATGTACCTGAGTATTGGGGCATATCAGGAAGTGGGAAACATGGTCTACTACATCTAAAATTGAACAATTAATAGGTTGTCTGTAGATCTCGCTGCTCAATTTAGGTGGAAAACAATAGGTTTTCCTTTAAGGAATATTATTTAGGATCATAGGGTCAACTGCCTTGTCACTTGTAGCATGTCCAAAATTGTCACAATCTTTCGTGTTTATGTGGACCACAATACCAGCGATTGACCAGATCTACTCATGAAGGTGGAAGTGCTGAAAAACAGATTAAAGGTTGTCTCAGAACTTTGATCCCAAAATCACAAAAATAATATCAACAATGATGAAAGAGGAATTAGTGTTATACAATTTTATTTTTATTTTTTATTTTTCTAAAAAATCAAAATTAAAAAAATAGTTTAGTTTAAATTTTTCAGGTTTTATTTTAATTTTAATTTTAATTTTAATTTTCAAGTCTTTAAAATGTCTTATTTTTGAAAAATTTGGATGTATTGGGCTTGCAACTCATGGATTTTGAGCAGGATAATGATATAAGGTTAAGCAGTGAAGACCTCGATGCTTTCTTTGACAATGTGCTTTCTTTGACACTGTGCATGATGTTGTGCAACCTGCAACGAAGACAGAAGGAGTTAGTGGTGTTCTCAAAGTGACGTCTCCAACTTTTGATCAGATGGCCGACACCTTTCAACCGATATGGATATAACGTCAAGGATTCCTCCCCTTCTAGTTTCTATTCCAACTTCATTTCCATTTGATAGTGATCTCAATTTGACAGAAGCCTCCCAGCCTCCAATTAAACGGAGAAAAGCTGATCCCAGGCCGGGAGTGCTTATCAGGGAACAAGCACCACCAGTCCAACAACCCTCCACAGCTGCTATACCAAATCAACCGACCCTAGAAGGTCCAAGTGATACTCGATCTTCTCATGAAGTCAGGAGCTCTTCAGCTCCTGGGGGTTCCTCTCCTCCACGAGCTGCGCATGACGCTGCCTCTAAGAGGCTTACCTGGTTGTTGGCACAACAAGACTTTGATCCTTCTTCCCGAGCTAAATGAATATATATATATATATATATATATATATATATATATATATATATATATATATATATATATATATATATATATATATATATATATATATATATATATAAGGAAAATAAATTTAGGGGGAGCGGACCCATTGATTGCAGATCTTAAAGCGGAGATTAGAGTACTGAACCAGAAGATTATCAAGACGCTTTGATTGGAAACCTCGATATTCGAGTTTCCGGGCTTAAAGAAGAAAACATATTAAAGTCAAAACTAATATCTGCTCTGCAACTAAACCTTGGAGCCCTGACGGCTGGATACTATGACTTAAAGAATAAGCTTATTGCTGAGTTTGGTGGTAAGTTCAAAGACCATAGTCAAAGATCCAAATGCAACCCAGACTTCTTAATCAACCCCAGCCAATACGTCACAATCTGATCAGCCTGATGGCACTCCTCTAGTCAGATTTTATGCGATCAGGAGATCATGGAGGTTGCTGCCAAGCAGTTCACAAGCATGATAGCGGAGTTCATCGATAAGAAGATGTGGCCGAGTGCTATGGGAAAATATGATGTGCTGCTAATCAAGAAGACCTGAGTCCATGCTAGCTCAAACCAAGGGGGAGACTGTTAGGTCACAATTTTATGGTTTGAGCTAGGCATTTATCTTGTATAGGTCTTAATTAGGGTTTGGTCATGTGTTTAGGTGTTTACGGTTTTGTGTTCATGGTTTTAAGGTGTTCACGGCCGTGAACCCGTTTGTGGTTGGTCGTGTCCTATATATAGTGTCAGAATGTGTTAGAGCTAGAGTTGGCAAGACAGACGTATGTGTGTGTTCTTCAAGGTGTACTCGACGTTTACGGTTATAAAAACGTGTGCATTGCTTGATTACCTTCTTCTTGTACTCCATTATTGTTCTTAAATGATTGATCTGAGCATCATTCATTGTTTGATCACTGGTTGGTTCCAGATTTGGGACTTTACAGTGCTTACGATACTACAAAAGGTATCTGGGATAGGCTAAAGGAGCTGTATTCAAGAGATCCTGATTTAGAACATTTTTTGCAAACGACTTTCTTATCAGAGTTTGGATCGTTTGTATAAAAACCCGATGATAAGTTGGATCGGACATTCAATCGCTTCAACTATTTGCTAAGCAGAATGTTGAAGTACACTCTTCAGCGACGAGTCATTGAACAGAAGGTTACGTCCATGAATGGACTCAGATCCGAATGGAAGGACAAACTCGTGGGTATTCTGAGATCTCATGAAGAGGAAGTTACTAAGGAAGTGAAGCTTGTTTCCAATGTTGGATCCTTGGCATTGGTTGTGAAAGGAAAAAATTTAGCAGATCTTGATTCCGAATCAGACTTTTCAGATAGTGAACTCTCAAAAGAAGACAATGCTCTTATCGTATCAAATCCTAAGAAGTTATTTAAAAAGAATTTCACTCGATTCAAGGAAAAATATAGGCAGGGTGATTCCAGTTCAGAAAACCCAAGAGAGGAGAGTTTAAAGAACTCTGTGAATGACAAAGAGAAAAAGGAAAAGAAGTTGTTGGGTGATTCGGGTTATGACTGTAATTATTGTCATGGCAAGAATCACTTTGCGAAGGAATGCATGCTGAGGAAGCAGAATGAGAAAAAGGAAAAGGAGAAAGACAAAGCTTATTATGTTCAGAAGATAGAGGAACTCAGAAAGAAGAAATATGAAATGCGAAAATTGTATTGATTGTACAAGAGGAAAGTGATGATGGGAGAGTTGAAGTATGGTCCACAGATTCAGAAGACGATGAGGTAAGGAAACCCATCCATGACGGGTGCTTTGTGGTGAAGTCAAAGAAGAAGGGATATGAAGGCAAGTGTTTGATGGTTCAGAACGGATGTTCGGAACCAAGAGGATATGCAACTGATGAATGAAAGGCTTCAGAGAGCTGCTTTGCTGCGAAGAAAGTTTCGGAGCAAGTGAACGAGTGCGAGAAGGTGGTTGACAAGGTAAATTCTATTTTCAAATCTCTTAATACTTTTGTGTCTCGTTATGATTATGAATTAGATGACTTATGATATACTATTTCTACTTGTAGTCATAGTTTAAAAATAACTCGTCTCAGCAATTCTAATCTGAATGATTAACTTAACAAGGTAACATTTAAGAGTGAACAGAGAAGATTAAGAACAGAGGCATTGGAGCTAGAGCTTAATAAAGCAAGAGATGATATTATTTACCTTAAAAGAGATAGTATTTCACTTTTGAAACAGAGGAATATTTTTTTGTTTGATTGCTAAGCATTTATATTTTAATATTACTCAATTGCATTTGGATTGTGAAATAGGGAAAGGTTTGCATAAGATGATTTTACCCTTTATTGAATTGAAAGATGATGAAATCGATGCTGAATGGTATAAATGCGAATCAATTGTTTTTTCAAATGACGTTTCTAATTCTTATACGGTTGGATTTGAGAAAATAGAAGAACATATTCCGTCCAAAGAACATAAAAATATGTTAAAAGAAATGTTAAATGAAAATGATAAAGAAGAAATCAAATTAACTTCTATGCAAAAGTATGACTTATTATTCAAGAAGTTGAATTCGGAATTTACTCTTGATTCTGAGAATATTTCCCAATTCGATGAAAGCGAAATGAGTGACATATCTGTAGATGACAAAACTGATTAATCTGCTTTTGTACAAAATTGTGATGAACCAAAGAAAAATTTGATTTCAAAAAACACAATCGAATTTGTTCGAATTGTATAAAATAAAGGTTCAAACGTTTTGAAAGAAAAGGCAACAGTTTTTCCAAAAGTTCACACAGTTCCGAATCAAGTTTTTGTAAAGAAAGGACTGAACATAAATGATATGTTTGAATTAACGTTCCTGGTTGATAATGATAATGCAAAGGGTTGTGATGAATTCTTCTGGTCCAAGCCAATAGACAACACGGATGAAACAAAAGGTCTTTCAGAAATGACCTCCTGGAAAACAAAAGGAAAATACGTTTCAAAACCATTGAATCGTGTGGACCTTTGTTACAGAAAGGCCGGACCAAGCGGGACAAAAGATTTTTCAAGTGAAACCTCCTCGGAACAGAATGAATCGCCAGTCAGAACATAAAACCCTAAATCAAACATTCATAAATCTGCCGAAGAATTGATTGCGAAGAAAAGACAGTTGAAGGCTAGATATACGAAGAACTTAAAATAATGAAAGCGTTTTTGGAAGAAAATGAATTCTAATCAAAATTCTGTCACCACAGAACGATCTTCTAATCAAAATACGAATTCATCTCAACTTCCAAAACAAAAGTCAAGTTTTTCTTCCAATCAAAGTTGTTCACAAAAGTCATGAATTTCGCAACCATTTGCCGAATCTCAAGATTTTAAGGGTAAAAACAAAATTGCTTCGGAACTAAAAATTACTCTTAAAGAGTACGAAGCAAAATTGAAAAAGGAGGAAAAAGCATTTTCAAAAAGAATGGCTCCAAAATTCAAAGAATACATTCAGCGAAAAGATAAATTTGTTGAAATTAATCTTTGTGACAAAAAGGTTGAAGTTTTCGAAATGGAAACAGGGATGAATCGTACTTTGAAAAAAAAAATCATTTTGGGTTGAAAAAACAAAAAAATTTCTTGTTCAAAAGAAATCCTCACAAGGACCCAAGTTGGTTTGGGTTCCTAAAACTCTCTAAATTTTGCAGGTTATGTGTGACGAACAGCATGATTCTAAATGGTACATTGATAGCGACTGTTCTTGTCACATGACTGGAAGGAATGAAGAGCTAAGAGAGTTTCAAATCTTAAAGGATAGCGGAATAGTGAAGTTTGCAAACAACGCCACTAGAGAGATAAAAGGATATAGAATGATAACGAATGGAGAATATTCAATTCGGAAGGTTGCATATGTTGAAGGCTTGCAACCCAATTTGATTAGTGTTTTGCAATTGGTTGTACGTACAGGTCTAAAAGTGTCTTTGATGAAGAAGGTTCAAAAATCACAGAGAAGAAAACTAAAGCAGTTCTTCTGAAGTCAAAAAGGAAGGGAGAGATGTATCCTTTGAATTTGAATCCGATCAAGGGGAAACCATCTATTTGCTTGCTTATGAAAGCATCTTCAGATGATAGTTGGCTATAGCACATAAGACTTTCCCATCTGAAATACATGGATATTAACAAGCTCGTCATTAGTGATCTTGTTCGCTGTCTACGTCTTCTGAAATTCGAAAAGGAACACTTGTGTGCTGCCTGCGAGCTCGGAAAACAAAGCAGAAAGAGTCTCACATCGATCATAAACACCAAAATCATTGATCCACTAGAATTATTGCACATTGATCTTTGTGGTCCTTAACCAATCGAAAGTATTGGTGGTAACAAATATGTTTTGGTTCTTGTTGATTATTTTTCTACATTTACCTGGGTATTCTTTCTCAGACAGAAATTCGATGCAACTTAGAATCTGATAGATTTCATCAAGCAGGTTGAGCTTCAATTACGAAAGCCTGTTCGATAAATTCATAGTGACAACTGTTCGGAATTCAAAAATCATGCATTTGAAGAATTCTTAATTGGCAAAGGGGTTGCTCACAACTTCTCATCACCTTACACTCAACAACAGAACGGTGTGGTTGGAAGAAAAGCACGGTCTCTCTATGAAGCTGCAAGAACTATGCTTTCATTTGCGAATCTACCTTTGTACTTCTGGGTGGATATTGTTGCAACCGCGTGTTTTACTCAGAACCGATATTACATCAATAAGCGCTTTCTAATTACTCCATATGAAATTCTTATCATTCAGAAACCTAACGTTAAATTCTTTCATGTATTTAGATCCAGGTTCTGTCTATTCAATTCCAAAGGAAATTAGAACAAATTTGATGAAAACGCCGATGAAGGAATCTTTCTGGGATATTTCCTAACTTCAAATGCATATCGGGTTCTGAACAAAAGATCAAAGATAATTGAAGAAAGCTACAACGTCACCTTTGATGACAACTACATGAAGAAATATCAGAAAGAAGATTGTCAGTCTGGGGAAATCTTCCCATCGACAAATTATATGACGATTCCTCTTATGAATTTGTATGAGGAATTTCTAAATTTGTTCGATGAACCTGTAAAGGCAATTTCCTCAGAATTACAGGCCAAGGATAATCAAGAAGATGAATTGATAAAGATTATTAATAAGGCTGTTGAAGACAACAAGAATCCTCCTCAGTAACCAATTCCAAATGAACCTCATCCAGAACCTTATGATGCTTCAAACTTCAATACAGATGTTCCACTCCAGGGGGAGAGTTCAATTCCGAACGATGGGTCACAAGCAAACTTCCAAGGGGAACATGAAAATAATGACTCGGATGTAGGACATTGAAGAAGTTTATGCTGAAATTGATCATGCCTATGATCAGAACTATCCTCCAATGTCTAAATGGACCAGAGATCATCCACAATCTCTAGTCATCGGAGACTCATCTTCAGGAGTTCTTACATGTGCTTAACAAAAAGCGAAACAAACTACATTATTTTCTAAATTTGAATGAAAGACCCTAACTTTCGTACTAAAGACATTGTTACTCCAAAACATGCTACATGAATATTCAAAAATAATATTTTACATTGATAATTTGATTACAAAAGATTGGATACAAACCGACTAAGTTTTAGTATATTACATAACTACCCAGGATATTAAAACTTTTATACAAACGTAAACTCGAGTACAAAAGTAATAGTATAAACTATTCTAAATCTTACAACAGTATATGACTAAACTGGATGCTTATTACATGCAATTGTTAAACATTGAGAGGGGTAAGCGTTGACGCTTAGTGAGTTCATCAATAGATACAATATAACGTTATGCCATATATATACTTCAATATGGCAGAAACAAAGGGAAAAAGGAACAACAAAGGCATATGTGGATCATGCGACAGGCTTTCCATAACAATCAATGAGACATAACAATTTCGATACTTGATATACATCAATAACGCTTCGGGCCAAATGCCACAGATGACATACAATTTCTGATTAAACATTTTGGTAGATTTCAGGATTTCAGCCCTATCCAACCTTCTGCCAATTCCATAGTGGTAGAAGTCATTCTCTTACGAGACATGCTCTACATGGCCAGAGGCTACATACCAATACCACTGTGAATCTAAGTCCTTTCACTGATCATATGGCCAAAGGTACAGCTTTGCTATCAAAATAGCAGAAATAATAAC
This sequence comes from Lactuca virosa, assembly GCF_052849685.1. Lineage (NCBI taxonomy): Eukaryota > Viridiplantae > Streptophyta > Magnoliopsida > Asterales > Asteraceae > Lactuca > Lactuca virosa. The sequence continues at coordinate 269,594,150 of NC_136430.1, read as the reverse complement.
ACAAGGTGATAACACGGAAAAGCACAGAGCACATATAGCACATAACATACAATTGTTCCTATATATTGAACTCACCGTAAAATAACCGGGTATTAAAGTATTAATTTGGGCAGCACTTCGTCTTTAAATATGACTTTCTGTGACGAAACCGGGGATTTTAGCTGAAAACCGGCCTTACTCGGGCAGAGTTTCGGCTAGAAAATATAATTTTATTAGGAACTTCGGAGTGTCGGGACTTGCTTCGGGTGTCGGGGATGATACCGGGACTTCGGGGGGAGGGGGGGGGGGGTTAAAAGTGGGCTAAAGAAGGTTTAGATAGTGAGAGATATCAGAATTAGCAAACAAATCACGAAGGCTTTGTTTTCTATTCATAGGGTGAAATTTTCATATTCACGACGTGAACCATGTATGTTCACGTCGTGTCTTTGATCCTGGTCACCCCCTAGGCTTGTCGTGTGTCTTCTAGGCTCAAAAGGTGTCGTTCAACAAGTTCACGCCGTGAATTCTATGTTCACGTCGTGAACGCAGTCAGGTCTCGAAGTTTGTGCTCCGAACTTCAAAAATCCATATCTTTCGCATACGAACTCCGTTTTTGACGTTCTTTATATCCACACGTAGGTGAGATTATGCTCTACAACTTTCGTTTATGTGACAACCCGAAATTTCTATTATGTACAACCATTCAATTCAATAGAAGTCAGAACAGTTTCTACTAACTTTCAAGCTTTTTGGAATAAGTTTGAGTGTTTTAAAGCTCGTACTTTAGGAGATATCAGGAGAGAGGATGCCCTAGGGTTTATTGTGCAACAATAAAGTCCCAAAACTCCAAGAGTTTGGAGTTTACGGCCTAAACAAAGGTGTTTATGGCCGTAAACCCTAAAAGGGGTATAAATATGACACTTAGTCATTATTTACCACTTTTCACATTTTCAAGATCCAAAACCCATTTCTCTCTCAAGTATCATCCGACTTTTCTTCAAGATCTTCAACTTTGTAAGTGTTTCTATCCATAAAAAGTTGATATCTTACTTAACCTAGTGATCTTACATGATTCCATCCGTGAAATCATTCCAAAAGTGTAGATCTTCAAGTTTCACCAAGAACACTACATAGTAAGTACTCTTACTCTAGTGTATTATAAGACTTGTTACACTTCTAAACATCTAGAAAACACCAAGGAATCACAAGATCAAAGGTGTTTACGGTCCAAGAACACCTTGGACCGTAAACCCTAACAAAGGGGCCAAAGTGGCCCTAGTCCCTTACCAAGCCTTGGAAACTAGCCTAGACCCCTTCCTTGATGTGCTTAGTACTTGAAAAACATCAAAAGACCATAAACCATTTGGTTTACAGCCGTAAACCCAAAGACAAATGGTCCAAGGACCGTAAAATCCACAAAGGAGTGAAATGGTGCCCTAAACACTTCCTAAGGCTTAAACATGAAGTAGGAATGCTTCTTATGACCTCTAGAGCTTCAAAACACAAAATGGTAGATGTACCATGAGTTGACGGTCATAAACTCATGAGTTTACAACCGTAAACTCAAAGGGTTATGGTCACAAAACCGTAAACTCCAAGGGAGTTTACCCTTGAACCCTAAACTCAATAGCAAAGTCCTACGACACTTAGATGCAATCCTTAGCACTTATAACACTTAAATAAGGTGTTTTACATGTCCTAGGATGTCTTAACTTTGTTAATTAGTTGTTTAAAGACTAATTGGATACATATATGTGTTATTATATGTTAACTAGGATCATTGTGTGTGTACAAGTCTTCACTTGACACCTAGCATCCGATACATTTCGTTCATCCAAACCACTCACTACAGGTGAGTTCCTACCCCTTAATTAACCTTTTAAATTTTTTAAATACTTTTATGGGGGGGGGGGATACAAGTTAAACAATTATAGTTATTATATCAATCACATGTGATTAATAACTACCAAAAAAGTGGATTTCTTACTTTTCAAACTGTGTTACCAAACTGTTTTACTTCAAACTGTTTCACAAACTCTTTTTCATATCAAATGCTTTTGTCAAACCCTTTTACATGTCAAATATTGTTACTTAAACTCTTTTAAACTTATATTCTGTTAAAAGTGTATCTATATAGATATAGTTATATAAGTAGGATTGAAAGGACTTAAGACTGATAGCTCACCTTACTTCCTGTTCCTTGTTTGGTTGTGGACTTAGGGTATCAGGGTTATTTGTCCGAAGGTCGTTTGAATCCTAGTTATATATTATGTATATGTATATAGATATAAAAGGTTATTTCTTTCCAGTTCAATACCTTTGGGTAGCAAGGGTATACAAACATGTTCATACATACAAACAACATTACTAGTAAACTATAATAGGTATAGTTTAGGAAGTTACAAATCTATTACTAGACCAATGAAACATACAATGAGTCAGTTCATACATGTGTCATAACTTATAGTGATGAGAAACAAACATAACTTATAATGATGAGAAACAAACATAACTTATAGTGATGAGAAACAAACATAACTTATAGTGATGAGAAACAAACATAATACATAGGGAAGAGAAACAAACAATACCATACAGAGAGAACATACATACATGCTAGACAGTGGAAGAACACACAATACAGCTAGCACATACATTACATATACATTATTACAGTTATGTGAGCCACGTAACGAGGCATGGCACCACCTGCCATGACCGTTTTGTATCCAGAATCTCCTTAATTGGGGAGCGTATGAGTTTGTGTATAGATCTATACTGGATTGACTATCCTACACCTTGCTGCTCGCTATAGTGGGACTTGCAAGTCTACGGGTGCCAAACGTCATTTCTTATGACGTCTTACATCGTCGTTTTACTAGAGTCGGTAGCAGGATACATGCCGATCACATGGTACCTTAAATAACAATTGATTTAAGGTCGTTAGTACAACATTAGTTACTTAATTCAACACTACAGTACTATTTCATTTCCCCATTACATTCACTTTGTGAACATTCACACAATGAACAGTAATGTAAAAACTATATTTTTGGTTAATGATAGTCAGATTTGGGAAAATACATACTCTTACAAGAGACACACACACAGACACTAGATGCATTGGTAGAAGGCTACTTTTAGTAGGAAACATAGGGTTTTCTAGGAGAATTCAAACTTTTACAAACTTATACAAACATCTTACAAATGCTTTCATACAAATACAGACACTAATATACTTATGATCTCACCAGCTTTAAAGCTGATAAACTCTTTCAAAATAACTTTTATTCTCAGGTCACCAGTAGACAGGTACCAGTGCTAGGTTTTGGGAAGATGGAGCTCGTTCAAGACTGATCTTTTATTTTGATACATATTTTTGGTGTCTATTTAACTTGACAGAACACACTTGTATGAAATTATATTATTAATGCAATGGATGATGTTGTTGCTTGTTTACTACTCTGCATTGTTGTGATACTGTACATGACGTCCTCCAACCCCCCGAACGTTTCCGCCCTTACAGTTTTGGGGTGTGACAGTTTAGACTCCTTCGGCTAATTTTGAATTCATTTTTAATATTATATTTTTAACGTGCCGGGACAGGAAAAGTCTGTTAAAAATTCATAACATCTTCATCTGACGTCCATTTTCTTCTGTCTTTTTACCGTTGAACTACAATCGACGAGATCTTCGATTCTCGTTTAGGTTGTGTCGGCTAAAAATCGCTCGATCTTTATTTCGAGTTTTTAACTGTCTACTGTTATTCCGAAACTTAGAAAAATCATAACTTCCTCATACGAAGTCAGATTTTGACGTTCTTTTTATGAAAATTCTCGGTTTAACGAAAACTACGACTTTCATTTAGATCACTAGGGCTAAAAAGTAGTTTATCAAAAACTCACTTTTTACGTCATACGGCGTCGTGCCTGTTCGGTCGCGAAACTTCAAATAATCATAACTTCTTCGTTATAACTCGAATTTCGATGAGGTTTTTGCCTAAACGTTTCTAACGAGATTCTTTACAACTTTTAATAATATAATTTTACTTATTTTCAACTTTATATTTTCGTTAATTTCAATATTTGACATTAGATTGTAATCTCATAAGACTTCCAATATTTTCCGAGTGATTGTAAACATAGTTTTACTTCATTTCTAATAAAAACTATCTGTTAGAAATCAACGCTCAAATTCATATAATATTTCATTATATTTTTCACTTTTAAAATTATGTAACACGAAAACTGAACGTGTATGTTACATAACCTCATGCTTTTGAGGATTTCGTCCCCGAAATCACATCGATATAAATAACTCGGGATATTTTGCTCTTATCTCATTCTTATATTTTTCCCAATTTAATTTCGGCTTCGATGTTGTTTCCACTTAACGTGAACCAACTCCAAGACATATACACAAAGCATATTTTCTACTGTTTGGATTGTTCTCTCCGTCTAACGATCTCCTTCTTCAATTCTCTGACTGAAATTTCGTCACTACACGAGACATGGTTCTCTGAACCAATCAATTCACTTCGCATATCTATATTAGTTGGACTCAATTGTTTACAACCATTAAGGTCTGAACGAAAATCATCTTCTTAGTCATCACCGAAACGAAGGTAATGACATACTCGAACAAAAACGGAATCAAATTTCTAGCTTCTTGGTAACCTTGTGACTTTCCCTGATCCAAGTGTGAGTCTTGTGCTTCCAGTAGTATAGGCCTCTACTACTATTCACACCTACTCATACTCGTCCCATGTGTTGTCTCGCAGTTCCCAAGTCACCATTCAAAAGTTTTCACAAAACAACTTTTCACACCTGAGTGTGTTCAAACAAGTACATAGAACAATTTCTCCTAGACTCGACTAGGGATTTCATGTTTCTATCAAACATATCTTGGATTTCTTAAATTCATTTTCTAGAATTCTTTTATGCATAAGCTCGATCTAGCATATCCTAATATTTTTCCTAAGTCGAAAGGAATTTCACTTCCATATTCTTCATATAAATTCTTTCTTAGATAGTGTCTACTCTGCAAGACACACTATACCAGAATTTATTCTAGAAGTGTGGAGATAAATGATTTCCAACTACCTGCATCATCTTCTATCTCATGCAAGTCATTATGCATATTTTTTCATTTCATTATCCTTCCATAACATCGTCATTCATGTATATGCGTAAGTCTTCTTCTCATGAGTGTATCTTTTAAGTCTACTTCATAGGAGTCTATCCTAAGAAGTCCGCATTATAGCTGCATCTCAGCATGTTCTACTAGCTTCGACTCGGTTCTACTGTCATTTCTAACAACAACATATCTTCTCATGCAATACTATGGGTGTATATCTTCTTCTTTTATTTCTTCTAAATCTTACACAACATCAATTTCGATACTGTCGAAGTATTTATCACCATCTTCGGTCTTCCTACTTTATAAGCAATCATTGCTTCAATCTGGACAGCGGTGGAACAACTTCATCGTTTATACCAAAACATTCATTTCGTCTGAATGTACTTTGAACACACAAGATTCTTCCAACGGTGTTATTATTTCATCAATTATACTTTGAATGTACAATACCACTCTATAGGTATTAATACACTATTTACGATGCCACTTGATAAATATTATTTTACGATATCCCTCGATCGTTTATCTATAAAATTATCGATGTCGACTATCATAAGTCTTTTTATTACTTTTAAAAATTTCATGCCGGTTCTAATATAGAAAATTTTAAATCTGGAATACATAAAATTTCCTCTTCCATACTATGGTCGGCAACAGAACTTAAACTTTGTCAAGTAATAGAAATATAGGTAAGCAACCTAAGGCACACTATATCCATTTATCATTTAGAACATATTAGAATACAAGGCATATCTCCTCTAATATTCTAGTGCTTCTGGTCATTTAGGTATTCAACCTAAAATATACTAGGCACATATCGTACCATCATCCCTTAGCAATCCATGTTCAAGTCTATAAATTCTCAAAATTCCTAGTTCGCTTAAACTAATTCTATAAATATTTTGAAGTAACTTAATATTTTAAAAGACTAGGGTTTATCACTACCCAATACCCCACTTAAATCTTCCCTATGGTTTGTATCCATATACTTACAAATGACTCCGTTCATATAATGACAGTTTAAGTCTAAATATCAATCCGTGAGATTTAGTTCGCTTAAACTACTGCTCTGATACCATGATTGAAAGACCCTAACTATCGTACTAAAGACATTGTTACTCCAAAACATGCTACATTCATACTCAAAAATAATATTTTACATTGATAATTTGATTACAAAAGATTGGATACAAACCGACTAAGTTTTAGTATATTACATAACTACCCACGATATTAAAACTTGTATACAAATGTAAACTCGAGTACAAAAGTAATAGTATAAACTATTCTAAATCTTCCAACAGTATATGACTAAACTGGATCCTTATTACCTGCAATTGCTAAACACTGAGAGGGGTAAGCGGTGACGCTTAGTGAGTTTAATAATAGATACAATATAACGTTATGCCATATATATACTTTAATATGGCAGAAGCAAAAGGGTACAAGGAACGACAAAGACATATGTGAATCATGCGACAGGATTTCCATAACAATCAATGAAACATAACAATTTCGATACTTGATATATATCAATAACGCTTCGGCCCAAATGGCACAGATGACATATAATTTCTTATTAAACATTTTGGTAGATTTCAGGCTTTCGGCCCTATCTAACCTTCTGCCAATGCCATAGTGGTAGAAGTCATTCTCTTACGAGACATGCTCTACACGGACAGAGGCTACATACCAATACCATTGTGAATCTAAGTCCTTTCACTGATCATATGGCCAAAGGTACAGCTTTGCTATCAAAATAGCAGAAATAATAACACAAGTTGATAACACGGAAAAGAACAGAGCACATATAACACATAACATACAATTGTTCCTATATATTGAACTCACCGTGAAATAACTGGGTATTAAAGTATTAATTTGGGCAGCACTTCGTCTTTAAATATGACTTTCTGTGACGAAACCGGGGATTTTAGCTTTAAACCGGCCTTACTCGGGCAGAGTTTCAGGTAGAAAATGTGATTTTCTCGGGAACTTCGGAGTGTCGGGGATGATACCGGGACTTCGGGGGGGGGGGGGGGGTTAAAAGTGGGCTAAAGAAGGTTTAGAGAGTGACAGATATCAGAATTAGCAAACAAATCCCGAAGGCTTACTTTTCTATTTATAGGATGAAATTTTGAGATTCACGACGTGAACCATGTATGTTCACATTGTGACTTTGATCCTGGTCACCCCCTAGCCTTGCCGTGTGTCTTCTAGGCTCGAAAGGTGTCGTTGAACAAGTTCATGTCGTGAATTCGATGTTCACGTCGTGAACGCAGTCAGGTCTCGAAGTTTGTGCTCCGAACTTCAAAAATCCATATCTTTCGCATACGAGCTCCGTTTTTGACGTTCTTTATATCCATGCGTAGGTGAGATTAGGCTCTACAACTTTCTTTTAGACTCCGTCGGCTATTTTTGAGTTCATTTTTAATTTTATATTTTTAACGGGCCGGGACAGGAAAAGTCAGTTAAAAATTCATAACTTCTTCATCTGACGTCCATTTTCTTCTGTCTTTTTACCGTTGAACTAAAATCAACGAGATCTTCGATTCTCGTTTAGGGTGTGTTGGCTAAAAATCACTCGATCTTTATTTCGTGTTTTTAGTTGTCTTCTGCTATTCTGAAACTTAGAAAAATCATAACTTCCTCATACGAAGTCAGATTTTGACGTTCTTTTTTATGAAAATTCTTGGTTTAACGAATAGTACGACTTTCATTTAGATCACTAGGGCTAAAAAGTAGTTTATCAAAAACTCACTTTTTACGTCATACGGCGTCGTGTCGGTTCTGTCGCGAAACTTCAAATAGTCATAACTTCTTCGTTATAACTCGGATTTCGATGAGGTTTCGCCTAAACGTTTCTAACAAGATTCTTTACAACTTTCAATAATATAACTTTACTTATTTTCAACTTTATATTTTCGTTAATTTCAATATTTGACATTAGATTGGAATCTCATAAGACTTCCAATATTTTCCGAGTGATTCTAAACATAGTTTTACTTCATTTCTAGTAAAAAACTATCTGTTAGAATTCAACGCTCAAATTCATATAATATTTCATTATATTTTTCACTTTTAAAATTACATAACACAAAAACTGAACGTATATGTTACATGCAATTTTGCATGTTTAATTCTTTCATCTCTAAAATTGAGCCTAAAACTGTTAAAATTGCTCTTGGTCATATAGATTGGGTCCAAGCTATGTGGGAAGAACTCAATGAATTTCAGCGAAATAAAGTATGAAGATTGGTTCCCACTCTGAAGGATGCATCTGTAGTTGGAATGAAATGGGTGTTCCGGAATAAGATGGATAAATAAGGAAACGTAATTCGCAACAAGGAAATGTTGGTAGTTAAAGGTTACTATCAACAAGAAAGTATCGACTACGAAGAGACGTTCGCACCGTTTGCTAGTCTGGAACCATTTCGTATTTTTCTGCCTATGTTGCTCTCAAGAAATTTGATGTCTATCAAATGGATGTGAAATGTGTATTTCTGAATGGAGAGCTTGAAGAAATTGTCTATGTTGAACAACCTCCGGGTTTTTTGAACGAAAGATTTCCGAATCATTGTATATGGTCTTAAACAAGCTCCGAGGGCATGGTAAGAAACTCTGACTCGTTTCCTTAAGCAATCGAAATTTAAGCAATGTACTGTTGATCCTACCTTCTTCCGAAAGAAGGAAGGTAACCATCTAATGATAATTCATATTTACGTTGATGACATTATTTTCGGATCAACTAATCCCAGCTTAACAGCTGAATTTCGAAAACTAATGTAAACTAAATTTGAAATGAGTTCTATGGGTAAAACTAACTTTTTTCCTTGGCTTAAATATAAGACAAAGTTCAGAAGGTGTATTCATCAATCAAGAATCCTTCACTAAGACTTTATTTACAAAATTCGGAATGGTGGGTGATTCTAAAGTCAAAGTTCCAACGGCGTTCGGAACGAAACTCACTCCTTCTCTTGATAAACTAGCAGCTGATATCACTTTATATCGATAAATGATTAGGTATATGGTGTATTTAACTTCCATTCGTCCTGACATTATGTTTGCTGTGTGCTACTATGCTTGATTTCAAGCCAACCCTCGAGAACCTCATATGTTGGCAGTTAAGAATATCTTTCGGTATCGGAAGCGGACTACTTCTCTTGGTCTATGGTATCCATCGAATTCTGGATTTTTTGTGCAAGCATAATCCGAAGCTGACCTAGGTGGATGTGGACTTGATTAGAAAAGTACTTCTGTGGGTGTCCGTTTTGGATGGCAAGCTTGTTAGTTGGCAATCTAAGAAGCAGACATGTGTATCCTTATCAACTGCTGAAGCTGAATACATTGCAGCAACATCTTGTACATCCCAATTATTGTGGATTCAGAACTAGCTCAGAGATTATGGAATTAACATGAAGAGAATACCTTTGTATTGAGATTCTAAAAGTGCTATAATAATTTGCCACAATCCATTTCAACACTCCAAGACAAAGCATATAGCACTTAGATATCACTTAATTAAGGATCATGTCGAGGATGGGAACGTCGAAATCCATTTTGTTAGATCCTTAGATCAATTGGTTGATATCTTCACAAAGGCCCTACCTGAAACATCATTCAATCAGATTTTACTAGGGTTAGGAATAATTGAGGCAGACTCAGTTCTAAAACCATCTTCGTAATTGTCAAGGTTACTGTTCACATTCCGAATGGTTCTGAGCTACGAAATGTTTTGGAACTCACTTTTCACATTCCGAATGGTTCTGAGTTACGGAATGTTCTGACTTCACTTCACACTCCGATTAGTTTCGAGCTTCGAAATGCTTCGGATGCCAATGTTCATCTTCATTTCAGAATGTTGTATATCCTTTGTAAGTTAAGTCTCTTCCGACTGATTCCGAGCTTTTGAATGGTTCAGAAGTTACTGTTCATCTAAGTTTCTGAATTCTTTTGTCTTAGTTATTTTTCTTAATTTTTGTTTTTCTTCAAAAATCAAAAACCTCAAAAAATATTTTTCTTTTATTTCTGTTTTTTTATTTTTTTCAGAACATCAAAAATAACAAAAATATTATTCCTTTTATTTTCATTTTCTTTAGAATATTCAAAAATTCAAAAATACTTTATTTATTTCTGTATTTTCTTTTCAAAAATCAAAATCACCAAAAACATGTTATTTTCAAGGAATTGACATTCTTTTCTAAGGTTAATTTTCTCCATTACAATATTTCAAAACGAAGGGGCAGGTATGATTCCAAAACTGAATACTAGCTAAGCATCCCTAGAGGCATGCTGATGCATGTTCACCCAAGCCTCTTAGACTCTATGTTCGAAGCCTTCATGAAACTTTCATTCCGATCGTTTCTTCCCAACAGGCAATTAAATTACATAAGTCATTGAGCTACCTTACTTTTCTCACATTAAGTGAAGAGTTTACTGCTTAGTCATACAAATATAGCAGAGGTACGTTATCTTCTTCGAAACCAATCTATATATTCTCCATCATCTTCGTGTTCATAAACGTAACCCTTGAGACTCCCATAAATCACCACTTAGGTTTATGGTTACACAACATTTGTGTTTCTGATCTTGAAATTGTTATAACCATGATTTCGAGTGAAACCCAAAATCTGATTCCTACTTCTGAATTGACGGTGAACATCTTTTTGTTCTAGAAAGTTTAACCAAGGCATTGACGATTAAAACCTTATTGGTTAGTACCGTTACAAATTTGAAATCTCAATTTATCTTTTTGCATGATCTTAATGAAATGTTCTCGACCCAAGTCATTTCTTCCCAAAAGATCCAGATTTTTATTTTTTTCTTTAGATTTCCATTATATCCTGCCACTTTAAATAATATCCAAAGCTTACTTCTTATTATGGCTACACCGGTCAAACAAGTACTTCATTCACATCTACAGACTTATTTTGAGTTTCGGAATTTGGTTGAAGCTTAAGCCACACTTAAAGCCTACTAAAAGAAACCATTCACTATTTCTCAATAAACTGATGATCGTAATTCAACGGGAAACCACACAAGCATTTCAGAGTCTCTTTTGACTCAAAAGGAAGAGATCTTTGCTCGGGATCCATTTGATTTCAATGTACTCTTGTTTGACAACACAAAATCCATAAAATTAGATTTTCTTTATTTCTTTATCTTTGGCACACTCTGGTACAAAATCCTTGTGATTTTTCAAAGTTTGGTTCTAATTTCGATTGGTTACTATAATTCTGAGAACAGGTTATGCTTTCAAAGCTGGTGGTTTTTTTAATGATTCTGAATGTAACAATTCCGAAACGGTGGTATTCCAAGAGATCAAAATTCAAATCAGGCACGACTTTTGAATTCCCTGACACACACGTGTCAGTTACAACGGCGTCTGACATCTGTGGATGAGCTATGGCGATTTTATAGGCAAATCTTACGGCATATAGGAATATGGAATGGCAGTTTTCTCTCAGCAGTCATCACATACCATATAAAAGGGTTTTGGACGGTTTACTTTCTCTCACCTCAAACACAACACTCAAAACCTTCAAAGCAAAAAACTGTTCTCTCTCTCTCTCTCTCTCTCTCTCTCTCTCTCTCTCTCTCCTATTCATCATCTTCTTCAACGCATCAATGGTAGGTTCATCTGAGAACATCTCCTTTGCCGACCAATCAGCCTCAGTTATCGTTCTCTCTGTGAAGCCCAACCAGAACTTGATTATTGATCTTCATTCATCATGCCACATTGAAATGATCAGGCCAATGATCGAATGCCTTAAGTTCTCGCCACTGGCTCAAGTGTTAATAGTGACGGAAACTATTCCCTTAGTTAATCTCTCAAAAGGCATACTCATCTACTATCTACAGCAAAGCAGAGGACGTCATACACTTCGAGGTTGCTTCTCACAAAACCTCAATCATAAATCCCTATTTTAGCAAACTGTTAGTGCTTTCGTTACCTAAATTTCATGTGGCTCCAAAGTCGATTTCAACCACTGACCTAATGGAGATGTTCTATCAAGTGGGATACACTGGTGACATCACATTGCTATGAAAGTTCAGGAAACCCTTTCTTCCTCCATTGTGGAATGGGTTGTTCACTCTCCTATTCAAGAGTTTCTCAAAGAGGGTTGTTGGGTCAGATAGCGCTAACAAACTATTCTACACTCTCATATTTGGGTTATACCATGGAATAAATCTTGATTATGGTTCTATTCTGCGGGCTCAAGTTATTCAAAGCACCGTCTCTACTACTCACCACACTGAGATTTCATGTGCTCTATTTCGTTTTATTGTGGTCAACCGTGCCCTAGGGCACCTCAAAGTCCATTTAGTTAAGGATTCCATAATGGCAACAATTCCGACACACCAAAAGTCTACCTTTGTGTTTTCGGATGCAAGAAACTTTAATTTTGTTTGAACAATACCGGAAGCCATGTTGGTTTGAGTTCCTCTTGACAATGCAATTGTGAGGGAATATCGAAATTTAAGTTCTTCTGGGGTAAGTCCGATGCCAGCTGATCTTCGCTAGTTGATAGATGAGAGCTAAAAACCGAAGAGGGGAGGTAAAAGAAAAGCCAAGGTTGGTCCATCAGAAGTAGTAAAAACTCCCAAGAAGGAAAAGAAAGTTGCTAAGAAACCGAGATCTCCGTCTCCGGTTCTCCAAGACGAGTCACATGAGAGGCCTTTGACAGAGCCTCAAGAAGTTAACCCACTTCGGAATGAAGAGGAAGATACTGCTACCACTTCCGAACCGACTCCTACATATCAAATTCTGAGGGTATCTTCTCCCCCATCTTCATCTGTTCCCACTTCAGATATATTTCAAGAACCAATTACGAACCTCACTACTGCTACACCACCACCTGTTACTCAACCAACGTCACCAATAATCTCCACAATTCCAATTTCATCCATCCCTTCACTACATCAAATGAGTTATGTTGGAATTTCTCTTCCTCAGATCTCCATCCCATTAACCTGAAAGTCACCAACACACTGAAAGTCCCTGTATCCGAGTCTGTTTCAGGGGAGGTACATACTTCAGGCATTCATGTCAACGCATCTGATGCGGGGGAAAATATCCATACCAGTGTAACTTCCGAACAAGGCACTTCAACTAATCCTCCTTTTAATGATTCCGACGACATCTTGTTTGGAGACAATCAGGAGACATTTACTGATTTTGTCTCTATCCCTTTTACCATCAACCTCAACATTGATGAAGATGATGCTCCAATGACCAAAGGTCAGTTTAAAAAGCTCAACGAAAAGTTGGATTCAATTTTAGAGTCTACAACCTCTTCATCTTCGTCCAAGTGGGAATATATGCTGACATCTCACAAAGCCACTGTTGAGATGCTCACATCGTCAAACACCAAATTTATTGAAGAAGCAACCAAGGTAATCCAAGCCTCTCAGAAGACGATTTCCGAAACGACCGCATGTTGGAACCTGAAAGTGAACCTCTAGCAATCCTAAGTCCATATTCCGAAGGGTGTAAATTTCCGAAGTGAAGAGTGGTCCGGAACCTGTCCGGACCAAGTAAGTAGATGAGAAGAATGAAGGCATTTCGGAGCTAACACTCACGTCCGGAATGCATGCTGATCTGGAACATCTATGTTTGTCTTTTGTGCATTTATTACTTTTGTCTTGTACTTGATGTAACGTTTCATAGGATTTAGTCTATAGTTGTATTTGGACAAATCAGAATGTCAGATTGATCTCTTTTGTCTGGTCCTATGTAAACACTTGGGTTAATTCGCTGTAACATTCACTCCTATATATAGGAGCATTGAATACAAGTCAACAACGGATCTTTTTACTCACTTTTGGCATTCATACTAAGTTCTTTCAAAACATTATTGTTCTTCATTTATTAGCTTTACCTTGATCATTTATTCTCAACATCATTTATGTCTTGATCATTTGTTGAACATATTAACTTAGACTTGTCTGGTCTTTCCAGACTTGACTAGAACATATATTAGCAAGCAGACATTCATCTTAAGCATTCATTCAACGTTTGAGTTCCTAAACCTTGTCCCTGCGCATTGATCTTGTTCTCAAAATTGGTGTCAGATCTTGAGTGGTTGTCCTTTGAATCCATAAAGATCAGATTATAATTGGTTTGAAATTACCTTGGTAGTTCAATCATTTCTGTGGCAAGGATAAAAGTTCTTCTATATACCACTTTAGCTTAAAGATATCTTAACTTCAATGGCTGCTTCTAATCCTCAGCAAATGATTTCAATGCAAATCGCAAATAGTGTGGGTGGCCCTACTCATGCCCCATTACTAGTTGTGGAAGAATATGATCACTGGAAAGTAAGAATGGAAAGATTTTTACTGGCCAAAGATAAAAGTGAAGAAATCTGGAGATCCGTCAAAGAAGGTCCACATGTTCCTATAAGAATAGTTGTAAGAGATGCTGCTGCTCAGCTCATGCGAGAAGATGAAACTCGCCCAACTCCTCTAACTGCAGTTGATATCGAGAAGCTGCATGCTGATCAAGTTGCTTTCTCAGAAATGGTGTTTGGAGTTCCTCCCTCACTCTTCGAGCACTTCAAGTTGTGCAAATCAGCCAAAGAGATTTGGGATACTCTTCAGGATCTAATTGAAGGTTCGGAAAATATGAAAGACAAGCGCCTCACCTTTGTTGTCAACGACTTCGACACCTTCCTTACCACTCCTGGTGAATCAGTGGCCTCAGCCTCCAACCGTTACCGAATCGTTGTCAACAACATGACTGCTCATGGGATTGTCCGAACTCCTTTGAAGTACAATCTCAAATTCATAAATAGTCTGGGCAAAGGATGGGGAAACGTAAAATCTTTTCTCCAAAGCTATGGCTCCTTGAAAAAGTTGAAGCTCTATCAACTTTTTGATGAACTTCAAGGACATGAATCCAATGTTGCTCAAACCATAAGGGAACTCTCCGGCGGTCCTCTTGCCCTCATTAGTTCTTTTGAGTCAACCGTTCTGAACTCATCTACTCCGGATCCCTTCAAACCTACTGTTCCATCTGTTCAAACATCCGCACCTATTTTACCTACAAAAATCTATCCCGCTGATGATTCCGAAGCCATGGACTCTGAACTCCGTTTCGAACAGGAGTTCGCCCTACTCTCAATGAAATACAAATGTCCTTTCAATCCTTCTTACAAACCATATCAAAACCGATTCAATGCTCCTTACCATAACAATTCCCAATCATACTCACCTTCGGAACCTAAACCAACTTCCGAAAACCCTCCCGCATACAAACCAAACATCACTAAGCGAAACTCTACTCCGGAATCCTCTCAGAGTTCCAAACCGGACAAACCAAAAATTGTGTGTCATAAGTATGGACATGCAAATCATTTTGCGAAAGATTGCATGGCTGATGTTCCGTAGAAACCAAAAATCAAGGATTCTGCTTACTACGTCTGAAGAGCACAAGAGATGGCTGAAAGTGAGAAAGCCTTTGTAACAACGGTTTCAAGAGATGTTGAAGGGTATTGGTCATCCGGGGATGATGATGACATGGTAACTGGAAGAAACATGTGTTTGATGGCAAGACAAATGGTTGAATGTGATGAAGGATATTGGTATTCCAGTTCAGAAGATGAAGATGATGTTGTTGAACCTCACTACTGCTACATGGCCACTAATGATCCACCCGGTCGAAGCATCGTTCAGCAGGTAAAATCTATGATCTCTGATAATAATTTTGATTTATCTCTTTGTGAAGCTTACCTGACCCAAATCCAAACAGATATGAACACCATTTATAAAGCCTATGAGTCTGCCATAGAAGCCAGTGAGAAGAAGGATTGTGAACTAAATCGTCTTAGGTTACGTTTTGAAGATAAAA
Source organism: Lactuca virosa (assembly GCF_052849685.1). NCBI lineage: Eukaryota > Viridiplantae > Streptophyta > Magnoliopsida > Asterales > Asteraceae > Lactuca > Lactuca virosa. The sequence goes on along the minus strand of NC_136430.1, from coordinate 269,578,180 downwards.
AAATGAAAATCGAGTCTTTAGAGCATGAACTTGTAATGTCAAACGATGAATGTATCATTTTGAAAGATAAATGTGAAATCACCTATTCTGAATGAAATGTTTTAATTACTGATCACACACATCTCAATGCAAAAATAGATGCTTTGCATAATTCTGTAGACATACTTGAAGCAGATCTTCAGATGACTCATAACTTTCGTCATCCTTGGTCTAAAGCACCTGGCCTCGGAAGCGATTTTCCGAAACTAGTTGTTAGTCCCCTGAAGGAATTGCAAAATTTGACATTCATGGGAGAGGTTCCGAATATCAAACATTCGAACACCCCTGTTTCTCCCTTATCTCCACTTCGTGAGACTGCAGACCATTTTGAGTCCCTAATTCCTGAGTTTAAACCAATAGTTGTCAAGTGTCCTGATTCCACGCCTCTTCCGCCTCTGATAAACCTGGACCTGAATCGGCCCAAGGATTTTCATCACAGTCTTACAAATTGTGTAGACTATGTTCCTAAAAGTAATCACGTGAACAATTGTGTGATTGAAGAAATTAATCCGGTGACAACTGAAATTACTTTTGAGGTTGTATGGGCATCCTTAGATGACAAAGTTGAAGTCTCAAGCTGTGTGTCCTCTGATTCTTGCGAATCAGATTCCTTAGTTGTTTCAAAAAGTAAATTGGTTCCCATTACTCCTGATTTTAAGAATCCATCCGTAGGACAAACCTCAAAATCCTCATCTCATTCTCGAAGAAAACCTATGCTGAATAAGAAGGATATTGTCGATCCTAAAGTAGAAGCTCTAAATGCACATAAAAAGGAAGTTAAGACTAGACAAAATTCCAGGTTTCTTGCTAATTCCAAACCAAATTCATCGTAGAATTCTCATGCATCAACCCATAGTCAAAGCTCCTTTGCTCCCACTAAGATCCTCAAAAGACCTTCAAAACCTCTTAGTCATGTTGAACCTAAGAAAGTCATCAGATCTACTCAGCCTTAATCTCATGTAACTGCCAAGACCATTCGAAACACTTCATCAGATCCTCGGACAGTTTCATCTGTTTTTGTTGCAAAATCTGATGGCACAATTTTTAAACCAAATCTTTCAAAAACCAATGTGCCATCAAGAAAATCCACAAAAGCAAAGAAAACATCTTTTTCAAAATCTTCAAAGAAAAATCTTGTGTGGAAAGTCAAAACTCCCATTGATGAAACAACACTTCCGGAGGTTACAAATGTAATCACCACTCCGGAAGTCAAGGATCCGAGCAAACCATTCTAAAACTCCAAGTCATTGAATATGACTACTGGATAGATGAAAAAACACTAGCATTCTGTCTGTTTCCAAATAATTCCAAGAATGTCACCCAGAAACACAATGTTGTTCCTAAGTCACAATCAAAGTCCAAAGCTCGTGCATATGTCCCAAAGTCTAATCTGGAGCCTAAAAACTCCATTATTCACTAATTTTGTACGCACTTTGTGCTTCGGAGCAAGAAACAATATGGTATATTGATAGTGCTTGCTCCATGCACATGACAGGGAAGAAAGATTTTTTGCGAGATTTAAAGCTCTCTCCAAATGCTGGTTACGTGACTTATGGCAACAATTCCAACTCCCAAATTCCTGGTTATGGGACTCTCACCAATGGAAACTTTTCTATTTCTCATGTGGCTTATGTAGCTGATCTAAACCATAATTTGATAAGTGTTGCTCAGCTCACTGATTCAAATCGACGTGTGGAATTTCGTAAAAAGTACAACTATGTAATGACTGAAGATCGCAAAGAGTGTTTGATCAAGTCGCTTCGCAACAAGAACATGTAACCGCTCGACATCAACATGATTATTGGCCAACCGCAACTCTGCCTTCTCTCCATAGATGTTCCTGACGTCAGTTGGTTATGGCACCGAAGGCTCGCTCATTTAAACTTTCGGTACATGAATGATCTTGTATCCGGCAAAATGGTGAGAGGTTTACCTCTTCTCAAATTTGAAAATGATCATTTGTGTGCTGCTTGTGAGTATGGTAAGCAATCGAAGAAGGGTCATCGTGTCATCATCGAAAAGTCCATTTCTGAACCATTGGAGCTTGTACACATTGATCTTTGTGGACAATCCACTGTAGAAAGTCTTCATCATAAGAAATACATTCTTATGATTGTTGATGATTTTACAAGGTTCACTTGGGTTTTCTTCCTAAGGCTGAAATCCGAAACAGCCTCAGAGCTCATAAATTTTATCAAAGGAATAGAAGTTCTTATCAAACTCCCAGTTAGAAGAATCCGAAGTGATAATGGATCGGAATTCACTAATTCCACCATTGAAAAATTCCTCACTGAAAAAGGAATCGACCACAACTTCTCAGCTCCCTATACTCCACAGTAAAACGGCATAGTCGAAAGACGCAATAGAACTCTCATTGAAGTTGCTCGATCCATGCTGAACTTCGCAAATCTACCACTTTATCTTTGGGCTGAAGCCGTATCCACTGTGTGCTTCACTCAAAATCGAAGTATCGTCAATCGACGCCTCAACATGACACCGTATGAAGCAATGAATGGTCGGAAGCCAACAATCTCATTTCTACATGTCTTCGGATGACAACTTCGTTCGGAATTCTAGACCTACTCACATTACAACTCACATTATGGAGTCCGATGCTCCTCCGCCAGGATGTCCGAATCCTCAGACAATTCTTGGAGTTGACTTTGAAACTCTCTTTGCTCCTTCCGAAACCGCTCTTCATTCAGAATCTCAATCAAGACCATCTCTCATTCCAATCCCTGCTTCGGAAGCCCCAGTCTCACAAAGCGTTTCCGGCCCGATCCCAAGCCTTCCTCCATTTGATTCTAAACCATTTCAACCTTCTCAGGTTGAGGGGGAGAATGATGTTAATCCCTTTCTTGAATCAAATGTGGATGGCTTCCAAGATGCAGCTTTTGATTTCGATGATTCCAATCCGCTCAACAATGATGAAAATGAAAACTTCTTTGAGTTCCCTTCTGATGATGATGTCAACCTCTCTGGTTCAGAAGTTCAGGGGGAGCATCATCCCAACATTCAAACCATTCAAGGGGAGCAAATCAATTCCATTGTTGATATCGGTTCTACGGCTGCCCAAGAACTCCCACGATTACATGTCTAGACAAAGGATCATCCTCCAAACCAAGTTATCGGAAACCCCAATGCTGGTGTACAGACTCGTTCGGCCACTAGTATTCAAAATGAATGTCATTTCTCTACATTCATATCCATGGTTAAACCCAAATCCATCAAGGAAGCATTGGAGCATGCTGACTGGATTACAGCCATGCAAGACGAACTAGCAGAATTTGACCGAAATAAAGTTTTGACTCTCGTGCCCCCTCCTCAGAATCATCCCATTGTCAGTACGAGATGGGTGTTTCGCAACAAACTGGATGACACAGGAGTAATCATTAGAAATAAATCAACGCTGGTGGCTAAAGGATTCACTCAGATAGAAGGGCTCGACTACGATGCGACCTTTTCTCCTGTGGCACGTCTTGAAGCCATTAGAATCTTTCTTGCTTATGCAGCTCATAAAGGCTTCAAAGTTCACCAAATGGATGTTAAGAGTGCCTTTCTTAACGGTGAAAATGACGCTGAATTGTACCTTCAACAGCCCCCCGGATTCATTAATCTTTCCTTTCCGAATTACTATTATAAACTCCGGAAGGCTGTCTACGGATTCAAGCAAGCTCCTCGGGCATGGTACGAGACCCTCACTGATTTTCTCAAACGCTCCGGTTTTCAAAGAGGAATCCTAGACCCCACTCTATTCCGAAGATCAAATGGAAAGCATCTCATGCTGGTATAAATTTATGTGGATGACATCATTTTTGGATCTACGGATTCATCTATGGTTGCATATTTTGCTAAACTTATGGTCAATCGATTCCAAATGAGCATGAATCGGGAGTTAAGCTTCTTTCTTGGCCTCCAAGTCAAACAGACTAACAGAGGAATCTTCATTCACCAAGAGAAGTACATTTCAGAACTTCTCAAGAAATTCTCAATGGACACCTGTGCCTCTGCCAATGTTCCAATGGGCTTCGGACACAAGATCTTTGCCGATCCCTCAGGTGTTTCAGTTGATGAAAAGAAGTACCGTGGAATGATTGGATCCCTGCTCTATCTCACAGCAAGTCATCCGGATATTATGTTTTCTACATGCCTATGTGCCAGATTTCAAGTCAACCCAAAGATGTCTCATCTTTTGGCTGTGAAACAAATCTTCCGATATCTTAAAAGCACAAAAAGTCTCGGACTTTGGTACCCAGCGAATGAGAGCTTCCTACTTTAAGCCTACTCAGATTCAAACTATGGTGGTCTACAAATCGATAGAAAAAGCACTTCAGGAGGCTGTCAATTCTTAGGTGGTCGGTTGGCCAGTTAGTCATCCAAGAAATAGAACTGCATTGCACTCTCTATAGCCGAAGCCAAATACATTGTTGCTGCCAGCAGTACATCTCATGTTCTGTGGATGAAATCTCAACTTTTGGATTATGGTTACCGCTTTCAACGCATTCCTATCTATTGTGACTCTCAAAGTGCCATTGCGATTTCTCACAACCCAATTCAGCACTCAATGACCAAACACATTGATATAAGGTACCATTTCATAAAAGATCATGTACTAAATGGTAACATTGAACTTATTTTTGTTCCATCTGACGATGAGATTGCTGATGTCTTTACCAAGGCATTAGACGAAACCAAATTCAATGGTTTTCTCAACAAGATGGGTATGATGATACTGGATCCTCATTTCTTTCAAAAGACTTGTTCTCTTTGATAAACGTATTCGAAAGAAATCTAGTTCCGATCTCAAAATCCTTTTATCTCGGAACTACTTTCTCTCTGAATACTTAGGATCGTTTTACTTATCTTTGTTTCTAACCTTCACTTGTGTTCTTTAAGCTGTATAGCTCATCCTGATTGTTTGCCATTTAAAGTTCACATTGTCAAAAGCACATCGAAATTACTCCGGAGAAGACGTTACATTCCGAACTTTCAAAACTTTGCTCCGGAATTTCAAAAATTTGCTCCGGAATTTCAAAAGTTTGCTCCGGAATTTCAGAAGTTTGCTCCGGAATTACAAAAATTTGCTCCGGAATTTCAAAAATTTGCTCCAGAATTTCAAATTGCTTCGGAAGGTTTCTCAAATTTCAAACAAGAAAGTTTTACTACTTTTGCTCTGGAAACCTTAACCCTCACTCCGGAAGGCTGTCACAATCATGTTCCGAAACCATTTTCAAATTCACTCTGAAATTTCTTTAAAATCACCTTTCCGGAATTTTTCAAACGAACTGAGTTTTTGCTCCGGAATTTCCAAACAAACTGATTCTCTACTCCGGAATCAACACTCACTCCGGATCATCTTCGGATTCTGGACCTCCTTTAAAAACATGTATGTTCCGGAACAACTCATCCGGAATAACAACTCATCCGGAATACCAAAGGACAATAAGGTGAAACGTTTTTCTCAACGGTTACTTTCTAGGAAGATCCTTATCCAATCCTCCTCGATTTGCGTGACACGATTGCACGCCCCCATTAAAATAGTCATCGAATCGCCGGTTGCTTCTTCCATTTTTAGCCACAAATCACTTTACCTTTCACCTCCCAAGTCAAATCAATCCCTAAATTCGTCTGTCATTAAATGCGACCCATTTTCTCATTTGGATCGTCATCATTACTTTCACCGACCCGAATTCTCTCAATTGTTCTTCGTGTTCTTCAAGAACTCATCACCTGAAACAATGGCGTCTTCTCAAGAACCCACACAAACTGCGCCTAAGAAGTCGATTGCAAAGAAGAAAACTTCCAAAGGCTCAAAAGGTTCCTCGTCTTCTGCTGATCAAGAACCTTTTCTGAGAGACACTACCCAATTGTTTTCTCTAAACCCACTGGATTATGATGAATCGATAAGAGTGATGATCAAGTTCATAGCAAATCACCCCATCTCCATTCCCCTCACCAAAGTCCCTGAACCTGCACTACCACTTCATCACCTTCACCGTGCTTTCAACAGTATCAGATTCGTCGATGGTGCTCTAGAAACACCAATTATCGGAGACAGAATCGTTCCCATTTACAAATTGACCTTTCTCAAGGCGATTGGTGTCAAAGCAAACCCAAGGGGTTTCAAAGTCGTTGAACCAACGACTGAAGAGTTTCAGACGTTTCTCAACTACATCGGGTACTCTCAAGACTACAAAGCCAAAGACTTCAAGAAGTCTGCTGTGTTCGGACTATGGACTGTACTGATGCACCTCATCCTCATAGGGTTGTCCGGAAAGCATGGAGGAACGGACACCTTAAGCAAGGACTTGCTCAATGTCGTCTTCAGTATCTACTCCGGACGCGAGAATGCGCTTGATCTTCCGGAAGTCTTGTGGCAAAACTTTTGCAAGTTTGCTACCAAGAGGAAGCCGGATGAAATTTCAAGCCCTAGGTTCTGGGTACTGACGCTCGAACAAGTATTCAAGGAGCTTTCCTAACCATTTCCGGTGAACACCATTCCTCCGGAGGTATGTGTTACTTTTAAACTTGTAAAGGCTTATAGGATTCCGGACCAATCGTCTTTTGGTCCGGTCAAACGACTTCCAGACCACATGTTGGCCCTCATTCCTTCCGATTCCCCTTATTTAAAACAACACTTAGAGACTTCGGTTGTGTTCGACCCAACACAACCTACCCTTGTCTCTGTTGAGCCCATCTCGGAAGAGGTCAAACCTACTACGTCCAGACCTAAGATTAAGAAACTGGCCAAGCAAAAGGTTTCTCCCACAAAGCCCAAAACCAGAAAAAAGCCAAAGTCAGTGCCCCCTCTCAACAGGAGAGCTCCCATGACATTCCGGCTGAGTCTGGCCGTCCGCACACCCCACCTATCCACTCATCCGAGGTACCCCTCGATGTTTCAAAATCACCTGCACACAATCACGGGGAGTCTCCGCATAATCCACCCTCACCTTCCCAAAAAGGTGATGCCGGTGTTGATCATAGTTCCTTGCAGCCCCCTGGAACACACCCACGAGTCACCTTTGATGATCCAATTATCTCTTCCACACGCACACACTCTGGAACCACTGTTCTGGACCCTAAGCTTTCCGAAGCTGGAGCAGTCCCTCCTCCTCCGGAACCCTCAACTGGTCTGATACCCGGAAGGCGTACAGGACGACTAGGTATTAACGATCCCCAATGGGAATACTTCGGCAACAGGGCTGCATCCAAACGTCCAGATCTCACCAGAGCTCAAGTGGAGTCAACTCTTATCTCCATGAGGAACAGGGCCATCCAAAGCAACTTGCCCTATGTTCCTCCCACTGACGTCGATGCTATAAATGAGCTCACTTCGGAACTGCCTCCCATCACAACTCATCAAAGCATTTTCCATACCGACCCGGAAGAAGAGATCTCTGAATAAATCATACTGGATGAAGATGCAAAAACCATTCCGGACGCACATATTATGACTTTAATTCACTACAAATCAAAGGCATCCGTATCCAAGTCTGCTTATGACTTCGGATCCTCATCCTCTACCACTCCGGACGGAGGCTCAAACTCCAAATCAAGAATATGATGCTGCAACCAAACCGGGTCCTTCCACAAATCCTCCCTCACACCAACCTCCTCCGCAACACTCAGATTCTGATTCTGAATCGTCAGCTGGTGACTATGTTGACCCCTTTTCTCTCCTTGAGATATGAACCAACATCTCAGAAATAATGCAAAAAGTGTCATCCGTGGAGACATCCCAAACAGAGCTTAACACCAAATTGGATCAAAAAGTCTCCGGACTTGATTCCAAAGTTGATGCCATTCTCCAGTCACTATCCCAGCAGTCCGGACCATCTGTTGCGGAAATAGAAGCTCAACTTGATCAGTTGATCTCCATCCGGCCCAAGCACACAATAGAGGAAGTTGACACCAAGTACGACGTCTTGGTGGATAATTATCTCAACACCATCACTTCTATGCTCAAGGTCCATGATGATCTGGTGTCTGCTACCAACGACCTAATCAAGCAGACCCACATTCGTCATGATAAACATATTCAAAGGCTGGAGAAGGAGATCCAGAAAAAGGATGAAATGAACATGATCATTCAATAATTCCTTATTAAGCATCTTTCTAATAAAGACCCCACGACCGAAGCATACGATACTCTCACCCTTCAACTCTCCACAGGCCTTCAGAAAATCTTCTCAAAATTTGATGATCTCAAAGAAACTTTGCTGCTTGCACCGGTTCCGAAATTCACCGATGCAAGTGGGGGAGAAGACAAAAGTAATCAATGGAAACCCGCCTCAGAATTTGTTCTCCGGGATGATGATCTGGATTCCGAAGAAGAAGACGTTCAAATCGTCTTCGGAATTCTAACGATCACAGAAGAAGAAGGAAGTGAAGATGAAAATGTATATGTTCCGGATGAAGCTGGTCTTCAAGCTCACAAGTTGTCCATTCCAAAGGAAATTACTGAAGAACAAAAGAGGATTTGGTCTGCAGTCTCTTGGCCATCCTCTCTTCCGGACGCCTTTCAAATGGCTGTTAAAATGGCTAAGGCAAAATCATTCTTGACCGCTCAAGCCTTCCGAGCCACTCCTTTAGTTCAGCCTTCCATTCTGAAACCAATAATCGCTCCAATCGACCAGGGCTCTCCCCTCCGGACCCCTGATGAAATTCTGGAAGAACCTCTTCCAACTCCATCTCCGGAATTCACGATTGATGAGAATATGAAGCTGGTTATAGATGCTCTACAAAGAGACAAAGGGAAGAAACCAATGACTGCCGAACAACAAGTCCTTCACTCCGGACCTCCTCTCAAGCACAAACATGGATGGTCTTAGGAGGAAACTATTCAGGCATTAGAGCACAGCATCCAGATCCAAGCCCTAAAAGACAATCGTGATCCGATGCGTGGCATTTCCCCTCTTTGCCGTGAAGGCATTCTTCAGGCTCAGGAAATTGTTCCGTGCCTCTACTACGAACTTCCCACCAATGACTTCGATCATCTGGATCTTCCTCTCTCTTCTTACAGCAAATTCTACACCAAATTTTCCCCTCTTCATCCATCAGACGATCCGGAAGTAATCATCCGAACTGATCGAGAAAGGCTCAAGACCTTCTATGCTAAGAACGCTCAACCCCTCAAGGAAGTGTGGACAAGGAAGAGGATCACCAAAGTTCAAGGCTTCGGAAGAAAAATATTGGTGAAATTTGAGCTGAACTGTCCCTTATTCCGTTTCCACCTCCTCCGGAACAAGCCAACTCCCCGGACCGTTACTGATGCGGATTTTCCTTCAATGAATCTGAACGACATCCTCACCCTAGCTGCTTACTTCAGAGAAAATCAAAAGGATGACATCAGTATGGGTGCTTACCACGCAACTCTCAGCTTTCTAAAAGATTATGTTGCTGAGTTCTGTCGATGTGACTACGAGCTTGCACACCTCTATGAAACAGAACAATTTGTTGCCAAAATCGACTTCGTTCTTCCGGAAGCTGAAATTCTTGTAGATGGTCTGATTGAAGAACCGGTTCTAGGATTTTTCTACATCACCAGAAGAACTAACAAGAAGGACTTCTTCCGAGTCCTTGACAAACACCTGGTTCCGACCAAAGCTCTGAAGAAGTTCATATCCCGGGCGTCCGAGTCAGATGCTCCGAAACAGGTCAAGGAAAAGTTTGCAAGTCAATTGGCGTGGTACATTGCAATGCGAGAATGGATGTTCATAGCCTACACCTTTATCAAGGAAGACATGAACTAAACTTGATGGATTGCTAAGTTCACTTAGGGGGAGATTGTTGGAACCTAAAAGTGAACCTCTAGCAATCCTAAGTCCGTATTCCAAAGGGTGTAAATTTCCAAAGTGAAGAGTGGTCCAGAACCTGTCCAGACCAAGTAAGGAGATGAGAAGAATAAAGGCATTCTGGAGCTAACACTCACGTCCGGAATGCATGCTGATCTGGAACATCTATGTTTGTCTTTTGTGCATTTATTACTTTTTTCTTGTACTTGATGTAACGTTTCATAGGATTTAGTCTATAGTTGTATTTGGACAACTCAGAATGTCAGATTGATATCTTTTGTCCGGTCCTATGTAAACAATTGCTTTAATTCACTGTAACATTCACTCCTATATATCGGAGCATTCAATACAAGTCAACAATGGATCTTTTTACTCACTTTTGGCATTCATACTAAGTTCTTTCAAAACATTCTTGTTCTTCATTTATTAGCTTTACCTTGATCATTTATTCTCAATCATCATTTATGTCTTGATCATTTGTTGAACATATTAACTTAGACTTGTCTGGTCTTTATAGACTTGACTAGAACATCTATTAGCAAGCAGACATTGATCTTAAGCTTTCATTCAAGGTTTGAGTTCCTAAACCTTGTCCCTGCGCATTGATCTTGTTCTCACACCGCAACAGTTCAAAAACTACATCAAGAGGTGACAAAGTTTATGAATGATCTCAGAACCACTTCTAACAAAAATATTACAGACATAAATAAGGTGATTGAAGGCTTTCGCAAGTCATTGAAAGCTGAGAAGGAGGCCCTCTCGCTCATTCGTTCAGGCATCAAAGCTGAAAATGCTGACCTTACTTCCTCCATTGTCTCAAAGATTGAAAAGTTGCAAGAAGACTTGGAAGCTGAGAACAAGATAATGGATGAGTTGGCTGAGAAAACTCAGAAGGCCAAGGTCTATTCTGTGAAACTGAAGAGTGCTACCAAGCATATTGTTGATCTTGAAGACGAAAGAGCAATAGTCAAAACTTGTGTTTCAGAGATCAATCAATATTTCATGAGGCTTGTTGAGACTCGTGACTACTTGTTCACGGTCTCGGTTCAACAACAATTTTCTAACATTCTTCAATTAGTCTTTTCTATGCTCATTCAAATCGAAGGTGTTTTAGGAAGCATGGCTTCTCCGAAACAAGGGGGAGACAAGGACCAACAGCCAAAGACTAAAACTGAACAGAAGGATAATGTAGCTTCTGGTTCAAGCAAAGACAAAGACAAAGGCAAAGGTATCTTGGAAGACGACATTGATGATAATCCAAAGATGACAGAATCCGAAAGGATTGCCATGGAAAAATGTGACAAAGAGCTAAATGAACTTCAGGCTCTTCGGAATAAATTAGAAGCAGAAAAAGCTGAGGCTAAGAATGTGAAGATTGTACTTGAATCTCAAAAGTCATTATTTCCTCCTTGGACCATGGAGCGCATTCAGAGAGAAGCAATTAACAATCCAAGCATCTACTGGTTGGAGCCCTCGATCTCATTTGTATTGAACAATGATGTGGAATCTCAACTTGATTTTCCCATCAATCCAAGGGCATTTCTCTTTCGTTGTTTTGAAAACGTTGAGAAGTCTTTGATCTATTACAATGTTGTGAATCGGAAGCTATTTTTGTTTTACTTGAAGTATGCCAAACCTCAGTACGAGACTTGGAGCTTGAAGAGAATAGTGGTTGCGAAGCCTGTATCACCTGTTCAGACTGAAGTCTTTGTGAACATAGAGTTCAAGGGATTCAGAGGAGCTAATCAAATTCTAGATGAGTTTACTTTGGGAAGCCTGCCATTTCTAAACCCATATGTATGGATCTACTTGTTCCATATCATTATGAAAGACGAAAAGAAGTATAAGCCAATTATCCCACATTTAAAATGGATGCTCATATGCTACATCCTTCAAATTATGAAGATGGATGTTGAGATAGCATTAGTTTAGAAAAAGAGGCCCATTATGAAGCCGAAAGAGAAACCAAAGGACATTTAGAAGCTGAAGGTGGGAATTACCCGAGAAGAGTATTGGAGCATAGTCTATAAGAAAATGGATGGTGATGTAGTTCAGAACAACATGTTCTTTCTACGAGACAAACACCTTTACTCCACATCAGCTTTGAAGATTATCCTGTCTGTGGCTGAAGCAAACAAAGCGAATTCTCCTGCCGACCTTAAATGCTTTTTTGGATATGATTAGATGGTACTTATATGTCCAAAACACGCTTCTGAATATGATGCCTAAATTGTTTGACGTACAGAAAAGAAAACAATGAAGACTCTCCTTCTTAATTTGACACAAATGGGAGATTGTTAGATTTATAATGTGTTTTGTAAAATGTATGTTTATAGTTTCTTTTATTCTGAAATGGGCCTGTCCATGTTCGAATCTGCTATCTATTCTAGTCTATATATAGTGCATGCATGTAACATATTAGGGTTACGCTTTTAAACCCCAAAGCTTTTTGTAAGCTCTTATAGAAAAGTTTCGTCTTTGTGAACACTTATAGAGCCATTTTAATCTAATCATTCGGCACACTTTTGATCAATATTATAGCTTTTGGTTCAGGCCAACATAAAGAAAAAGGTAAAGGTATCTATGAAGATGACACTGATGATAATCCGAAGATGACCGAATCCGAAAGGTTTGCCATGGAGAAACGTGACAAAGAGCTAGATGATCTTCAGGCTCTTTAGAAGAAATTAGAAGCAGAAGAAGTTGAGGATAAGAATGCGAAGATTGTACTTGAAAGTCAAAAGTCATTATTTCCTCCTTGGACCATGGAGCGCATTCAGAGAAAAGCAATTGCCGATCCAAGCATGTCACACCCCAAAACCAAGAACGGCGGAAACGTTCAGGGGTGGAGGACGTCATGTTCAGTATCACAACAATTCAAAGTAGTAAACCAGCAACAACATCATCCATTGCATTAATAATATAACTTCATACAAGTGTGTTCTGTCAAGTTAAATAGACACCAAAAATATGTATCAAAATAAAAGATGAGTCTTAACCGAGCTCCATCTTCTCAAAACCTGGCACCGGTACCTGTCTACTGGTGACTTGAGAATACAAGTTATTTTGAAAGAGTTTATCAGCTTTATAGCTGGTGAGATCATAAGTATATTAGTGTCTGAATTTGTATGAAAGTGTTTGTAAGATGTTTGTATGATATTTGTAAAAGTTTGTAATTGTTTGAACTCTCCTAGAAAACCCTATGTTTCCTACTAAATGTAGCCTTCTACCAAGGCATCTAGTGTCTGTGTGTGTGTCTCTTGTAAGAGTATGTATTTTCCCAAATCTGACTATCATTAACCAAAAATATAGTTTTTACATTACTGTTCATTGTGTGAATGTTCACAAAGTCAATGTAATGGGAAAATGAGATAGTATTGTAGTGTTGTATTAAGTAACTACTGCTATACTAACTAACTTAAACCAATTGTTATTTAAAGTACCATGTGATCGGCCTGTATCCTGCTACCGACTCATAGAAAAACGACGATGTAAGACGTCGTAAGAAATGACGTTTGGCACCCATAGACTTGCAAGTCCCACTGTAGCGAGTAGCAAGGTGTAGGATAGTCAATCCAGTATAGATCTATACACAAACTCATACGCTCCCCACTTACAGAGATTCTGGATACAAAAACGGTCATAGCAGGTAGTGTCATGCCCCGTTACGTGGCTCACATAACTTAAGTAATGTATATGTAATGTATGTGTTAGCTGTATTGTGTGTTCTTCCTCTGTCTAGCCTGTATGTATGTTCTCTCCGTAATGTATTGTTTGATTCTCATCACTATGTATTATGTTTGTTTCTCATCACTATGTATTATGTTTGTTTCTCATCACTATGTATTTTGTTTGTTTCTCATCACTATGTATTACGTTTGTTTCTCCTCACTATGTATTATAACTCATGTATGAACTGACTCATTGTATGTTTCATTGATCTAGTAATAGTATTAGTATCTCCCTAAACTATACCTATTATAGCTTACTAGTAATGTTGTTTGTATGTATGAACATGTTTGTATATACCTTTGCTACCCAAAGGTATTGAACTGAATGTAAGAAGTAACCTTTTATATCTATATACATATACATAATATATAACTAGGATTCAAACGACCTTCGGACAAATAACCCTGATACCCTAAGTCCACAACCAAACAAGGAACAGGAAGTAAGGTGAGCTATCAGTCCTAAGTCCTTTCAATCCTACTTATATAACTATATCTATATAGATACACATTTAACATAATATAAGTTTAAAAGAGTTTAAGTAACAGTATTTGACATGTACAAGAGTTTGATAAAAGCATTTGGTATATAAAAGAGTTTGTAAAACAGTTTGAAGAAAAACAGTTTGGTAACACAGTTTGAAAAGTAAGAAATCCACTTGTTTGGTAGTTATTAATCACATGTGATTGATATAATAACTATAATTGTTCAACTTGTATTCCCCCCCCCCCATAAAAGCATTTAAAAACATTTAAAAGGTTAATTAAGGGGTGTGAACTCACCTGTAGTGAGTGGTTTGGATGAACGAAATGTATAGGATGCTAAGTGTCATGTGAAGACTTGGACACACACAAGGATCCTAGTTAACATATAATAACACATATATGTATCCAATTAGTCATTAAACAACTAATTAACCAAGTTAAGACCTCCTAAGACATGTAAAACACTTGATTTAAGTGCTATAAGTCCTAAGGATTGCATCTAAGGGTGGTTGGACCTTGCATTTGCGTTTAGGGTTCCAGGGTAAACTCCCTGGGAGTTTACGGTTTTCTGACCATAACTCATTGAGTTTACGGTCGTAAACCCATGAGTTTACGGCCGTAAACTCATGGTACTTTGACTATTTTGTGTTTTGAAGCCATAAAGATCATAAGAAGCATTCCTACTTCATGTTTAAGCCTTAGGAAGAGATTAGGGCACCATTTCACTCCTTTAGGGAGTTTACGGTCCTTGGACCAACTCTCCTTGGGTTTACGGCCGTAAAACCAAATGGTTTATGGTCTTTTGATGTTTTTGAGTACTAAGCACATCAAGGAAGGGGGTCTAGGCTAGTTTCCACGGCTTGGTAAGGGACTAGGGCACACTTTGGCCCCTTTGTTAGGGTTTACGGTCCAAGAACATCTTGGACTGTAAACACCTTTGATCTTGTGTTTCTTTGGTGTTTTCTTGATGATTAGAAGTGTAACAAGTCTTACAATACACTAGGGTAGGAGTACTTACTAGATAGAAGCTTGAAAAGGTGCTAAAAGACCAAGAACACTAGTGTGTGTTCTTGGTGTTCTTGGTGAAACTTGAAGATCTACACATTTGGAATGATTTCACAGATGGAATCATGTAAGATCACTAGATTAAGGTAGATATCAACTTTTTAGGGATAGAAACACTTACAAAGTTGAAGATCAAGAAGAAAAGTTGAATGATACTTGAGAGGATTTGAGTTTGGATCTTGAAAATGTGAAAAAGTGGTAAATAATGACTAAGTGTCATATTTATACCCCCCCCCCAATTTTAGGGTTTACGGCCATAAACACCTTTGTTTAGGCCATAAACTCCAAACTCTTGGAGTTTTGGGACATTATTGTTGCACAATAAACCCTAGGGCATCCTCTCTCCTGATATCTCCCGAAGTACTAACTTTAAAACACTCAAACTTATTCCAAAAAGCTTGAAAATTAGCAGAAACAGTTCTGACTTCTATTGAAGTGAATGGTTGTATAGAATAGAAATTTCGGGTTGTCACAAAGCATCTACTGGCTGGAGCCCTCGATCTCATTTGATTTGAACAATGATGTGGAATCTCAACTTGATTTTCCCATCACTCCAAGGGCATTTCTCTTTCGTTGTTTTGAAAATATTGAGAAGTCTTTGATCTATGACAATGTTGTGAATCGGAAGCTATTTTCTATTTACTTGAAGTATGCCAAACCTCAATACGAAACTTGGATATTGATGAGAATAGTGGTTGTGAAGCATGTATCGCCTGTTTATACTGAAGACTTTGTGCACATAGGATTCAAAGGATTCGGAGGGGCTAATCATATTCTAGATGAGTTTGCTTTGGCATAACTTCCATTTCTGAACCTATATGACTGGATCTCCTTGTTCCACATCGTTATGAAATACGGAAAGAAGTATGAGCCTATTATTGCGCATTTAAAAAGGATGCTCATATACTACATCCTTGAAATTGGGAAGATAGATGTTGAGATAGCATCAGTTCTGAAAAAGAGGCTAATTCTGAGGCCGGAAGAGCAACTAAAGGACATTCAGAAGCTTAAGGTGGGAATTATCCGAAAAGAGCATTGGAGCATAGTCTATAAAAGAAAGGATGGTTCTGTAGTTTAGAACAACATGTTCTTTCTTCGAGACAAAAACCTTTACTCCACAGCAGCTTTGAAGACTATCATGTGTATGGCTGAAGCAAACAAAGGGAACTCTACTACCGAACTTAAATGCTTTTCGGATATGATTAGATGATACTTATGTATCCGAAACACACTTCTGAATTTGATGCCTAAATTGTTTGACGCGCACAAAAGAAGACAATGAAGACTCTCATTCTGAATTTGACACAAAGGGGGAGATTGTTAGGTCTATAATGTGTTGTGTAAAATGTAGGC
Source organism: Lactuca virosa (assembly GCF_052849685.1). Taxonomy (NCBI): domain Eukaryota; kingdom Viridiplantae; phylum Streptophyta; class Magnoliopsida; order Asterales; family Asteraceae; genus Lactuca; species Lactuca virosa. Next base: position 269,561,712 of record NC_136430.1, on the reverse strand, counting down.
TTTATAGTTTCTTTTATTTCGAAATGGGCATGTCCATGTTCGGATCTGTTATCTAGTCTAATCCATATATAGTGCATGCATGTAACGTATTACGTTTACGCTTTTGAACCCTAAATCTTTTTATAAGCTGTTACAGAAAAGTTCCATCTTTGTGAACTCTTCTAGAGCCATTTCAATCTAAACAGTCGGCACACTTTTGATCAATATTCTAGCTTCTGGTTCAGGCCAAGATAAAGAAAAAGGGAAAGGTATCTTCGAATATGACACTAATGATAATCCGAAGATGACCGAATGCGAAAGGTTTGCCATGGAGAAACGTGACAAAGAGCTAGATGATCTTCAGGCTCTTCGGAAGAAATTAGAAGCAGAAGAAGCTGAGGCTAAGAATGCAAATATTGTACTTGCTAGTCAAAAGTCATTATTTCCACCTTGGACCATAGAGCGCATTCAGAGAGAAGCAATTGAAGATCCAATCATATACTGGCTGGAGCCCTCGATCTCATTTGATTTGAACAATGATGTGGAATCTCAACTTGATTTTCCCATCAGTCCAAGGGCATTTCTCTTTCGTTGTTTTAAAAATATTGAGAAGTCTTTGATCTCTGACAATGTCGTTGTCACACCCCCAAACCGGAGCGGCGGAAACGTCCGGGATGGATGACTTCATGTTAAGTATCACAACACATGCATCATAGTAATCAAAGTACAACAACCATTGCATTAATATTGTATAAGTTTTACATAGTGTTCAAGTCATTGTATATATGACATCAAAAGTTAGATAGCAAAAGATAGAAGACATGACTCTATACTGCTCCGTCTTCTCAAAAATCCCGGGGATGTACCTGTCTACTAGTTCCCTGAGAATACAAGTATTTTAAAAAAGAGAGTATCAACATTTGAGTTGGTGAGTGCATAAGTATTGATGTTTAGAAGTTTGTTGTTTGTTTCTTGAAATAGTAATCATGTTTATTGTTCCAGAAAATCCAATATTTTCTAATATAACTGAAAAGTAGTTTTAATACCATAAAAACGTTTTGTATAAGTGTTGTTGTACTATAAAGTAGTGTAACATAGTTTTAATTCACAATAAAACTATAAAGAGAATGTTTTATGTATTGTTTATGTTTTACAAGTTCTGTAATTGTACTCTTTGAAAACCCTGTAAAAATGAGTATGCCTGGCTCCACAAGCTGCAATTGTAAATTGTAATGTAATAGTGTAACTCGTATTATTGTAAAACCAGTACTTTGTATTCGTACTCTTTGGTTTAATTAATTATACACCAATCGTATTTGTTCATATCTTTTTGTGAGTTATTATAACCATGTTATGACTAGATTGGTGGATAAGGTGTCTAAGTCCATAACTTTATTCGGTATATACTTGACCCGACCTGGCATGCTTCATTTGGGTTGCACTTCACCCGAACTATTTGTATGGTTAAACCTTTGGGAATTGTATGTTTATGATTTTTTAATATATTATAAGTTATAATATATTAATATGAAATCATATTATTTAATTAGTATTTGATCATAAATTAATTTAGAATTAATTTGGTGATAAAATAGGTGACTAATTAAATATGGGCTCTTGTATTTATATAAGTGTGGGCTAATACTCATTTGGAATGGGCTTGGCATGCATGGGAGTCCATGGATAGTCCATGGAGGTTTTAACCCATGGATCCTTGGAAAGGAAGAGTCATGGGTATTAGGGTTTACATGGATGTAACCCTAATTCCCACACTATATAAAGGAGCTTATGGTGCTTGAAATGGGACTAGTTGTGTGTGTGCAAGAAGGTGGCCGATTTCTACAAGAAAACATACACTCTCATAGTTTTTCCAAGTTTGTGGTGATTTGTGATTTCCATTTGAGGCATCCATATTATTGGTGCTTGGCTCTCAAACTCCTAGGAATCAACTCACAATTAAAAGGTATGTAATTCATCTAGCCTTTATGTTTAAAGTTCCCCATGCCATGCTAGATAGGTTATGAACCTTGGAAAAACAAATTTGCATGTATTCATAGTAAAACATAGATCCAATGTTTCTAGGGTTGCATGTACAACATAGGAGTGTTTGGATGCTCAAAAACCCATCAGTGGTATCAGAGCCTAGGATTGTTTTCTTGAATACTTGATGCAAACTATTGAAAAATCGAAAAATTGAGTTGTCTGGGCAGTGGACTCGCCGAGTCCATGGGGGGACTCGACGAGTCCAAGTGAAAATTCATCCTACTCGTCGAGTAGGTTCCTGCACTCGACAAGTAGGAGGCTTTGACTGCAGTTTTTCGACTTTTGCTGCTGGAAATGGACTAGAAACATTACCCTAAACTATTTTGGTGTTTTAAAACTTGGTTTAGATGGTGTAATGGTTATGCTAATCTATTTACAATGGCTAATATCAAAATTTCATGTTTTATATGTGTTCATATGATTCTTATGAATTATTGTTAGATCATAGGAATTACTAGCTAAATTGTTTAATGATTAATTCTTGATCAATTATGTGTTTTAATGGAATCCATAATTTGTCCTCAAGTTATGGATTTCCAAAGGTCACTTTCTTTAATGTACATTTAAAACACATAAGCTACATAAAAATGAAGAGTCTTCACTTTTATGAACCATTAACTCATAACTTATGAAATGAAAATTTTTGAATAGTTTCAAAACTTGCCCTCAGATTTTGGAATTAGTAAAGTTACACACACATTAAAATACTTTAATTCCAATCCTAAGTATTTTAAAAGTTAATATTCAACCCTTATACTATTATAAGATTAATGGTTAATATTTATATATATGTATAGGATCAAGTCGTTTTACCATTAGTAGGCCTCATTCACAAAGCCGGTGTATAAGGGGGGTATAAGGTTGTTGCCTATAAAATGGCAGCTTAATTGGTGTCCACTCTCACCCACCGCTTCCTTGACTGGTAGAGGGTCGTTAGCCGAATGGGTAGGACAATGACTTTAACTCTCATTAAAAGTATAATGATTATTATAAAGTAACTAAATGTTTTATAAATTCCCAATCTTAGTTAATTTAGGAAAATGTGAAAAATGGTGCTAACCCATGAAATTCACACTTTGTACCTTACCAAGTCGTTGGTGGAGCGTGTGTGGTTAACCGGCACACTAACTTGGACTAGTAAGGATAACAAAGGGTGACTTAATGTTTATCATAGATCGGTGGAGCGCGTGTGGTTAACCGGCACATTGATTAGGTGATAATATTAAGGGTACCAAGTGAATTTGCATGGTTATTCACACCTTGTTTTGTGATCCTCGGCATCCCAGTCACAAAACTTGAAGGACACAATCGAGATTGAAACATGCCATTGAAAAGTTCAATGAATCTCAAAAGAATCTAGGAATTTCAAAAAAAAACCAATTAAAACCTAATAATCTATTTCGTTTTCATGGTGGAAATTGGTGAATCATCATTCACCTACCTTCAAATATGTTATAGCTTAAATTACGGAATCCCTCATCTAAGTTATAATATATTGTGTTGGGTCCTAGCCTTAATATTACATTTGGGTGTCTTATTAAGGACTTTTTATATCTAATCTAAACTTGTCTTTCTTCTTTTTAGATGTCTTCCAACAATGCTTCAGGTTCTAACCCTACCGACTCCTTCTCTCTCATGAACCTTTGTGTGAGAGTCATCTTCGATAGTTCCAACTTTATGGATTGGATCCAGAACATCAGGATGGTCACTCGTTACGAGGAAAAGGAATATGTCCTTGATAAGGAGCTTAAGGAACTCGATGAGACTATTGCTACTCCTGAGGAGATCGTTGAATACAAGACACATGAGAGAGATGCCACCAAAGTGGCATGCATCATGATGACGACGATGACAGCCGAGCTCTAAAAGTCCTATGAGGACTATTACCCTTTTGAGATGCACCAGGACTTGATGGAAAGGTACCATCAGAGTGCTCGTCAAGAGCGGTATGAAATAATCTCCTCCATGATAACAACCCGGATGAAGGATGGTGAACCCATCACTGGCCACATGCAGAAAATGCAAAGGTATGTGGACAGTTTGCTGAAATTAAATGTGAACTTCCCTGAGGAGTTGGCAATTGACATCTTTTTTCACTCCCTACCCTCATGTTATGATCAATTCCGGATGACATACCACATGAACAAGGAGGAAGTTACACTCAACAAGCTTCAGGGACTTCTGAAGACCGCCGAAAGTGGTCTTAAAGGTAAGTCAGTTGTTACTGCTCCTACTCCTACATCAACCCTTGTTTTGGCTATCGGGCAAGACAAAGGGAAGAAGAGGAAGACCCGTTCGAAGGGTACCAAGGGAAAGTCTCTTGATGGCTTCTCATCAAGTGGAACCAAAGGTGGTTCTGCTACTCCTTCTGCTATCCCTAATAATGATGATTGCTTCTATTGCCAGAATAAGGGGCACTGGAAGCGAAACTGCCCGAATACTTGCAGGATGTCAAGGATGGGAAAGTGAAACCATCCCATGCAGGAATTTACACTATATTGTCTAATAACTCACCATACTCTAACTCTTGGGTCCTTGATACAGGTTGTGGTATTCACATTTGTTCTAATTTACAGGGCCTAAGAAGAAGTGAGGATGTGGAGCACGAGAAGATAAACTTAATCATGGGGAATAGGAAGGTTTCACCTGTTACCAACATTGGAGTTTATACTTTGTTGCTAAGTAGTGGGTTAAAGTTAGATTTGGATAAATGTGTTTACTCGTCTGAAATGGCGAGGAATATTATTTCCTTTCATGGTTTGTACAAACAAGGGTTTACCCTTTTCTTTTGATAATGAAGTTGGTGGTATTAATGCTTTCTTTATTTTAAAGCATTACCTTGTGATGGTGTGTATGAAACTGTGTTGGTTGTAGATAACCTAGGAAATAATGTGTTGTGTATTGATTCCTCTACTAGCTTGGATAAAGCATCATTGTGGCATTGTCGTCTCGGACATGTAAGCAAGAAACGCATACGCCAACTCTAAAAGGATGGAGTCTTGGAGTCATTTGACAAAAAGTCAGATGATAGTTGTGAATCTTGTTTGCTTGGGAAAATGACAAAATCACCCTTCACTGGTACTTGTGAAAGGGGTGAAGGTTTGTTGGACCTTATACATACTGATGTATGTGGACCCTTCAAAACCGCCACAAGGGATGTTAATCGCTATTATCTGACTTTTACTGATGATTATAGTAGATATGGTTATGTCTACTTAATCAAGCATAAGTCAGAGACTTTTGAAAGGTTTAAAGAGTTTAAACAGGAAGTAAAAAATCAATTGGGCAGGAACATTAAGATGCTTCGATCCGATCGAGGTGGTGAGTATCTTAGTAAAGAGTTCCTCGACTATCTTAAGGAGTGTGGGATTGTCTCACAATTGACACCTCCCAGGACACCACAGCTGAATGATGTGGCTGAGAGGCGTAATCGGACCTTGTTTGACATGGTTCATTCCATGATGAGTCGAGCTTCGCTACCAATCTCTTTTTGGGGGTATGCCTTAGAGACTGCCGCCCACATCCTTAATCTTGTTCCTACAAAGAAGTTTGCCAAAACACCTCATGAGATGTGGACTGGGAAAGTTCCCAACTTGGATCACATCAAGATTTGGGGTTTCGAGGCTTTTGTGAGGCCCGAGACTCACGATAAGCTCGAACCTCGAAGTGAGAGGTGTATTTTCATCGGCTACCCACAAAAATCCTTTGGTTACCTCTTCTACAGACCCAGTGAGAATATGGACTTTGTGGCAAGGAGAGGGGTCTTTCGAGAGAGAGAGTTCATGAGCCAAGGAAACAGTGGGGGGCAAATTGACCTTGAAGAACTTCAAGAGTCAAGTGGTGAAGGAACCTCAAACCCTAGCAATCAACCTGAAGAGGAAACTCCTGTTGATCCGACTGACGAGTATATACCTCTGAGGCGTTCCACGAGAATTAGGAATGCACCTGAGCATTACTATGGCTTCCATATTACTGCGGAAGCTGATACACTTATCAATGATAGTACACTGGTAAATCTGGATGAACCTAACAGCTACATGGAAGCCATGGCAGGCCCTGAGGCTGCTAAATGGAAAGAGGCTATGGACAGCGAGATACAGTCCACATACGACAATTAAGTTTGGAACTTGGTTGACAATGTACCAGGTCGTAAGACAGTCGGGTGCAAATGGATCTTCAAGAAAAATACCGACATGGATGGTAATGTACACACTTATAAGGCGCGACTGGTTGCAAAGGGCTTTTCTCAAACTCCGGGAATTGATTATGATGAGACCTTTTCACCGGTAGCTAAGATTAAGTCTATTAGGCTTATGTTAGCCATTGCTGCATTTCATGACTATGAAATATGGCAAATGGATGTCAAAACTGCTTTCCTTAATGGGAAGCTGGCTGAGGATGTTTATATGAGTAAGCCATAGGGTTTTGTCAGCATAGAGTACCCTAATAGAGTGTGTAAGCTTGAGAAATCCATCTATGGATTGAAACAAGCACCTCGCAGATGGAATCTTTGCTTTGATGAGAAAGTCAAAGAGTTTGGCTTTTCGAGAAGTGAAGATGAGTCATGTGTATATGCCAGAGCTAGTGGGAGTATAGTTAGCTTCTTGGTGCTGTATATGGATGACATACTGCTCATAGGAAATGACATCCCAACTTTGTAGGAGGTGAAGTCCTGGCTTGGGAAGTGTTTTGCTATGAAGGACCTGGGAGAGGCTGCCTATATCCTAGGGATAAGGATATTAAGAGACAGGAGTAGAAGACTAATTGGACTTAGTCAGAGTACCTACTTGGATAAGGTGTTGAAAAGGTTCAACATACATAATTCCAAGAAAGGAGAATTACCGATCCAAAGCAACGCCTAACTGAGCAAGGCTCAGAGCCCGAGTATAGAGGCTGAGATAGATGAGATGAGTCGATTACCATATGCTTCCGTTTTTGGCTCGATCATGTATGCTATGACTTGTACCCGCCCTAATGTGGCCTTCGCTTTGAGCATGGTCAGCAGATATCAGGGGAACCCTGGCAAGGGTCACTGGACTGCGGTAAAGAATATTATCAAGTACCTGCGGAGGACTAAGGATTGGATCATTACCCTTGGTGGGAGTGATGACTTGAGAGTAGTAGGGTATAGTGATGCTAGCTTTCAGACTGATATGGATAACTTCCGCTCACAGTCGGGCTGGGTCTTTACTCTAAATGGATGGGCAATCACTTGGAAGAGTTCCAAGCAGGAGACGGTAGCTGATTCGACCTGTGAATCAGAGTACATAGCAGCGAGTGAAGCGGCAAAAGAGGCAATATGGCTGAAGAACTTCATCGGAGACATTGGAGTTGTACCAGCTATTAAGGAGCCTATGGAGATTTTCTGTGACAGCAATAGTGTGGTTCCCTTAGCCAAGGAACCGAGAGATCATGGAAGATCCAGACATATTGACATAAAATATCACTTCATAAGACATAAGATAGAAGAAGGTGTCTAAGTCCATAACTTTATTTGGTATATACTTGACCCGACCCGGCATGGTCCATTTGGGTTGCACTTCACCCGAACTATTTGTATGGTTAAACCTTTGGGAATTGTATGTTTATGATTTTTTAATATATTATAAGTTATAATATATTAATATGAAATCATATTATTTAATTAGTATTTGATCATAAATTAATTTAGAATTAATTTGGTGATAAAATAGGTGACTAATTAAATATGGGCTCTTGTATTTATATAAGTGTGGGCTAATACTCATTTGGAATGGGCTTGGCATGCATGGGAGTCCATGGATAGTCCATGGAGATTTTAACCCATGGATCCTTGGAAAGGAAGAGTCATGGGTATTAGGGTTTACATGGATGTAACCCTAATTCCCACACTATATAAAGGAGCTTATGGTGCTTGAAATGGGACTAGTTGTGTGTGTGCAAGAAGGTGGCCGATTTCTACAAGAAAACATACACTCTCATAGTTTTTCCAAGTTTGTGGTGATTTGTGATTTCCATTTGAGGCATCCACATTATTAGTGCTTGGTTCTCAAACTCCTAGGAATCAACTCACAATTGAAAGGTATGTAATTCATCTAGCCTTTATCTTTAAAGTTCCCCATGCCATGCTAGATAGGTTATGAACCTTGGAAAAACAAATTTGCATGTATTCATAGTAAAACATAGATCCAAGGTTTCTAGGGTTGCATGTACACCATAGGAGTGTTAGGATGCTCAAAAACCCATCATAGATGGCCTAATATGACGCTTTGTAGGCGTCAGAACTGTAACGACATTTGTTACTCATAGGCATACCAGCCTAACTATAGCGAACAGTCCGAGTGTGGGATTGTCAGTCCCGTATAGATCTATACACATTTGTCTCGCTCTCTGTCGGGAGCATCTGGTTATAATATCAGGACTTTAATAGTATTGCCTAAATGAATAAGCAACTGAACATTGTCTCACAAAAAGCATATTGACGATTACGTATATAATAATGATGAAAAGTCATTTTGAAATAAATGAACTGATAGTATGATCTTTCTCTAGTATACTTGAATGTAAAGTATTTGTACGAGAGTAATCTGTTAAACTTTGTATAACTGATTAGTGAAAATAGTTTGAGAGTTCCATAAATTATACCTATTATGATTTATATGTGTGTTCTATTTGATATGTTAATATTCATGAAAGTACTCCCTTTGCTCGACATGTTACAAAGGGAATATGAATCTGATTGAAATAACTTTTATATTCATATATATATATATATATATATATATATATATATATATATATATATATATAATTAAAATTTAAACGACATTCGGACAAATAACTCTACCCTCAGCCCACATCCAAACAAGAAAAAGGAAATAAAGTGAATTATTAGTCCTAAGCCCTTTGAATTATTAGTCAAAGTCAACCAAAGTCAACAAGCCAAACCGGTCAACTTATCTAACCCTTGTATATTAGGGTTTCTGTTATGCTTCTTATTGTACAACTCGCAAATCTTAATACAAAGTATCACTTAGAGTTTTCACATGCTCGGAAATTTTAAACCCTAATCAGGGCAAGTGATGAAACTACTCGATAAAACATTATTCCTTAACCCACGGGGGCATATAAAAAACATAACGAGACTTAACGGGATGTACAAACCTTGCGTTACGAAGCCAAACACTCAAAAAGGTCGCAAACGAGATCTCTCCCAAATCTCTCCAAGTATGTGAAATCTCTCCTAAATCTCTCTCTGTATGAGAAATCTCTCCAAGCGTGTGAAATCTCTCCAAGTATGTAAAATCTCCCCAAAATCTCTCTCTGTATGAGAAATCTCTCCAAGCGTGTGAAATCTCTCCCAAATCTCTCTATGTATGAGAAATCTCTCCAAGCGTGTGAAATCTCTCCCAAATCTCTCCAAGTATGTGAAATCTCTCCTAAATCTCTCTCTGTATGAGAAATCTCTCCAAGTGTGTGAAATCATTCCTAAATCTCTCTCTGTATGAGAAATCTCTCCAAGCGTGTGAAATCTCTCCCAAATCTCTCTCTGTATGAGAAATCTCTCCAAGTGTGTGAAATCTCTCCCAAATCTCTCTCTGTATGAGAAATCTCTCCAAGTATGTGAAATCTCTCCCAAATCTCTCTCGAAATCTCTCTCAACTTTTTATAATCACTCGGGGCATCCCGACCCTCGAATTAACCGGAAACAGCTCGAAAACGGAAGTCTACGCGAAAAATAGCCTTAGGGAGTCGAAACCTCTTAAGGAGCCGAACCCTCTTAAGGAGCCGAACCCTCTTAAGAAGCCGAACCCTCTTAGGAACCGAACCTCCCTTAAGGAACCGAAACCTCTTGAGAACCGAAACCACCTTCCTGAACCGAACCTACTAAGAGACCGAACTTCACCTTCGGTCCGAGAATGCCACCTTCGGTCCGAGAATACCTTCGGTCCCTTCTGATGAATCGCCTGCGAGATCTCTCGGTTCCAATACAACCGAACCCTACCTTCGGCCCGAGATGCGAAGCTGCTCAAGAGCGAACCCTACTCTCGGTTCCCATCTACTTTCGATTCTAATGGCTAGGACCGAACCTCCGACCCTGAACTTCGGAAATTCGCAACTTTTACCCGGTTTTCAATATTTTTACCGGTTTGAGCCCGTTTTTCGTGATTTTAACGCGGGATTTTCACCCAAACTCGTATTTTAACATAATAAACCCTAAATATCCATATTTTAATTATATTTTGCGGAAAATCCTTGCCTAAGAATAAAATCTAGTAGGTAAGATTTATGGGTGGAGTGTTGACTTACCCTTTGGGCAAAGACACAAGTTACCTACCATACCCACTCCTTGACTATTCCCAGTCACTACTCACCCATACCTGGTCATTCCATCGTCCTTTTCCCACTCTTTTCAGCTAAACACTTTGATTCAACGATAGAAAAATCCTTATCTCTCCTCCCATTTCACTCACACTCCACCAAGAAGCAAAAACTCATTCTCTCTCACTATCCCTCTCTAATCTCGAAAATTTCAAGGCTGATCACAAGTTCTTCATCTACTCCTAATCTTCGAATCTTCAAGCATCTTCTAAAGTGTTCTTGAGTTGAACACTCCCTTTCTTCATCATCCATCTTCTGAAACCTCACAAGGTGAGTTCATACCCCTACATTTTCATGTTTTCTTCAAGTTTTGGGGGGGAATACAAGTTAAAACACCAAAAACTTAACTAAACTCAAACAACATCTTTCATCAGAAAAGCGGAGTCTTATTCAATGACTGTTTTGACTATCTGAAACTTAATATCTCTCAAAACTGTTTAACATACAAATAGCTCAGCTTCATACCTTTAAAATGACTACTTGCACATCTCCATACGATATTTCTACGATTTGTGGTGATTTTTACAAAACGGCCTATCATTTCAGAAACGAATTCGGACCACTCTATGAATATGAACGTTTTCTCACAAGTTAAAGACTTCTAAAAATCATAATAAAAAGTATGAATAAACTAGACACAATTTGAGAACTCTCAGAATCTACGGATCCAGTTTTTGACTTCGTATGATTTTTCTATGATTTTTCTAAAACAGTGTAGAAAGGTCAAAAACTAGATAACAGCTTATAACCTTCATCACACTTTGTAACATGTTGAGCAAAGTGTTAATCTTTGAGGATTTTATATTTTACATGTGTTTCTTGTTGTGGTATAATTGTATAACAGAAAATACTCACTGAATTGTAAGAACCCTCCATCATTACCAATAGTACAAAACAAGGCAGGATAAACATACTTATATTTTTCCTACACATTCGACTTACCTAGAAAAGGGTTCTTATACACCACAAACAATTATGCTAAACTATAATAGGTATAGTTAGGTTACATATACATTAAAAACATTATGATAAACTATAATAGGTATAGTTTATGTTTCATTTACATTTCAAACTCATTACAAAGGACTTTCATTAACGGGGTACAAATACAAAGTACCAGGTTTACATAAAAGGGGTACATTACAAAGTACCAGGATCTTCATTAACGGGGTACAAATACAAAGTACCGGGTTTACACAAAAAGGGGTACATTACAAAGTACCGGGTTTTCATATAAACGGGGTACGAGTACAAAGTACCAGGTTTACACAAAAAGGGGGTACATTACAAAGTACCAGGATCTTCATTAACGGGGTACAAATACAAAGTACCGGGTTTACACAAAAAGGGGTACATTACAAAGTACCGGGTTTCCATATAAACGGGGTACGAATACAAAGTACCAGGTTTAAACAAAATGGTTTTATGGTATTAAAACTACATATCATTAGAATTGTTAGTTTTCAGCTATAATTGCTAAGTGTATATGTTAGAGTTATATAAAATTGCATTGAAATCGACTTAGAATTGGTGGGCCCTCCTCATCTCCTGTTCCTTGTTTGGTTGTGGACCTAGGGCAGACCCATTATATTCAACGGTTTATTTAACTTAAATTTTATATAACTTATTTAAGCTGGGTGATTATAGAAGGATTCTATGGGTCTTTATAGGGTACATTACCGCATAACATAGGAGCATTCATTTCACACTTAATAAAGAAAATATTGAATTTTCTGGAAACATACTATGTCGCTTTTACAAGGAAAACGGTTTCTTCCTCAAACAAAACTCTTATGAACTCACCAACTTAATTGTTGACACTTTTCAAAACTACATGTATTCTCAGGAAATTAGTGAAGCAGGAAACCAACAGCATTTTGAGGATGGGACGTTAAATCGTCAAACAGTTCATTTTGTCATCATAATGTAATTGATTTTGAAACATGTAAACATATACTATGATGTAACCTTTTCAATTATATTTATGATGGTTGTATTTACTTTGAGCACTATTATACTCGTTGTTGTGATACTATACATGAAGTCCTCCACCCACCGACGTTTCCGCCATCCTTGGTTTGGGGGTGTGACAGATTGGTATCAGAGCATTGTTTATAGTGAACTAAGTATATCGAACCACATAAGATATACAAACTATAAATGCATTGGGACTAAAGTCTCTGATTAAACATTTTCGAAAGACTATACTTTTAGAAATAAATATTTTCGTGTTAAGAGTATACATGCATGCATACATACTAAGGACAGCATCATACTAGAACAAAACAAAAGTGGTGATTGTTGAATGGCACAAGTAGGCTTGGGGATGTATAGTCAGGTCTGGGAATGACATAGCCTGATCAACTATGTCTATCCCAGGAAGTGATTAGCATATGCCCGGGAATGGTTGTGTTGTTGCAACAAGTCTAAAAACTTACCAACTCTATCTACAAACAAACATTGAAAAACATAAGTCAAACATTAAAATACTATAGGAGTATTTGGTGTTACTATAACCAACTTATGTGAAAACTAAAGACCCCTATTAGTAGGTCTATAATGACCGAGTGCATATGCCAAGGTTATACATAATTAAAGATATTATAGACTTAGAATCTATGACTATTGCTCTACTTCCTGTTCCTTGTTTGGTTGTGGACTTAGAGTAGAGTCATTTATTCGAAGGTCTGTTCTATCTCAGATTATGTATAACTGGTATGCACTATGTGATTTTATACGTGACTAATAAGGATCACCCCCTATAAGTAATTATAGGATTACACGTCTATTAATTATCTCTTCTACCCCTAATCTCGCACGAGCAACGTGATGGGTAAAACTTAACGCCGTACGAAACCTACTTCTACCCACTACCATAACTCTGTCTCATGAACGTTAGCAGAAATACCGAGAATAGTTCAGTAAAGTGCGAAATTTATACGTGTGTATATAAATGGTAAGGATATAACTAGAGTATATCAATAAAAATTGGCATGCATTTTATTTTATTAGGAGTTTACCACATATTTAATAACCTGGTATTACAAACGATTTGCTTATGGTAACTCTAAGATTACTTAATGTATACCTCAAGATTATGTGTAATTAAGAGACGATCGGCTTAGAAATCGTAAGTCTGCCTTAGGTCCTGTTCCTTGTTTGGTTGTGGACTTAGGGCAGACTCATTAAGTTCAACGGCCTATTAAACCTTAATTACACACAATTGGTATACATCGGGTGATCTTAGGGGTGGATCAGGCATGGAACAAATCACGAGTTTACATTCGAGTCATTTCTACTAAATTCATAAGTTTATTTATATAAACCTCTGCTATGAATTGTTTGCCACATTCAAAAAATCGGGAAATACTATACTTGAAAACTAATAACCTAGTTTTACGACGCCCGACTAATAACCATTACTAAAAGACTTATACGCACTAGCGGAATGCAAACCAATCCACCACCGCCGCCTCCCCAATATGATCATGTTATGTTCCAAGCTGCGGTCACAGCCACGGTGGCAGCTGCTATGTCCCAAATCAGCACTGATGGTACAGGGCGGACAGGGAGCGGTACTAATAACTCCACTCAAGGAGATAGCCAAGGGCGTTCTACAGAATGCTCCTTTAAGGACTTCACCAATGCCAGACCCGATTCATTCAATGGCAGCGGAGGAGTCATCGATTTAATGCAATGGTTCAAGAAGACCGAATCTGTCTTCGAGATCTGTGCGTGCCCGGAAGCGAACAAAGTCAAATTCGCAGCTCGCACTTTCTCCGGCCGGGCCCTTACTTGGTGGAACGGCCACGTTAAGTCACAGACGCTTACAATGGCTAACTCGATGAGTTGGGAGGACTTGAAGGCAAAGATGCTGAAAGAGTATTGTCCAAGGGGCGAGGTGCAAAAGCTAGAGCAAGAATTGTGGAACCTCAAAATGACTGACTCTGACCTTGCAACCTATACCGTCCGATTCTGTGATCTAGCACTCCTTTGTCCCGCTATGGTCACCCCGGAATGCAAAAAGTTGGAGCGATACCTCTGGGGATTGTCCCCCCAAATTCAAGATAGCGTGTTGGCCTCAAGACTAACTACCTTTGACAGTGCCAAGGAATTGGCACAACAACTCATCGACCATCGTGCCAGCCATGACACGGCGACAACCACCCCTGATCAAGCAAGAGGAGGGAACAACAAAAGGAAGTTCTGGGACAACAAGAAGGACCAACCAGCCCAGGACTCCACTAAGAAGCAACAGATCGTTGCTGTTAATGCTGCCACGACCCTCGCCACACCAGCACCCATATATCGATACGCTGGAACCCTTCCGAAATGCAACAAGTGTAACTTCCATCATACTGGGGCTTGCCGAGAGATGCATTGCAAAAATTGCAACAGAAAGGGACACACTGTCTGTTTCTGCAAGGCACCGGCGCAACCCATCAACCAGGTCCCCAACATTGGAGTAAGCCCATCTTGTTACAAATGTGGTGAAACGGGACACTTTAAGAGAGAATGTCCAAGGACAAGGAACGATGGTGACGGTGGAAGGGTGGTTATGATCACCGCAGGAGAAACTTCCCTAGAACCACCCGTGAATATCGGTACGCGCTTCTAACCACCCCACGTAGGTTTTAAATTTTACTAAAACTAGTGACAACTTAAGAGTTATCAACCGTAGGTCTCGCGAGTTCGACAAACCCGAATAAGTCTTAACATGTTTGTATATAAAAACTTAGGGTTTTTACTAGTGAATCTATGATGGCTAGTGTAAACATTATTGTCATATATCATTAAGATTCTATGGACTTAGAATGTGTGATTCCGCCTCATTTCCTGTTCCTTGTTTGGTTGTGGGCTTAAGGCGGGGTCACCCATCCGAATGCCTTTGCAATCTTAATGATATACGACTAGTTTACACCAAGCGATTATAAAAGATCTGGTAGGACTTATAACGCAAAATTCGTCACAAATTGTTGAAACATTCGTAATGCTGGAACTCGCTAACTACATTATAAAATATTCGGAGTAGTAATATCAAGAATAAAGCGGGGAGCATAAAGGCACAAATTGAATACACTATCATTCCAAAACAATAAACTCCTTTTAAATCGACTCAGTTCAAGCTACAATAAGAAATTCCAAGGTCGTCATTTAACACCAGGCGGATTGGTCCCTACCATATCAATTTCTTGTACTACGAAAAGTTCCCCCATCCTTTCTCCAAAATCTTGAAGTCCCAGTCAAAACACTAATTTCGGGACGAAATTCTTTCTAACGAGGGGATGATGTGACAACCGTCAATTTTTGGTTAAGTCAAAGTCAACCAAAGTCAACAAGTCAAACCGGTCAACTTATCTAACCCTTGTATATTAGGGTTTCCGTTATGCTTCTTATTGTACAACTCACAAATCTTAATACAAAGTATCACTTAGAGTTTTCACGTGTTCGGAAATTCTAAACCCTAATCAGGGCAAGTGATGAAACTACTCGATGAAACATTATTCCTTAACCCTCGGGGGCATATAACAAACATAACGAGACTTAATGGGATGTATAAACCTTGCGTTACGAAGCCAAACACTCAAAAAGGTCGCAAACAAGATCTCTTCCAAATCTCTCCAAGTATGTGAAATCTCTCCTAAATCTCTCTATGTATGAGAAATCTCTCCATGTGTGTGAAATCTCTCCTAAATCTCTCTCTGTATGAGAAATCTCTCCAAGCGTGTGAAATCTCTCCCAAATCTCTCTCTGTATGAGAAATCTCTCCAAGCGTGTGAAATCTCTCCCAAATCTCTCCAAGTATGTGAAATCTCTCCTAAATCTCTCTCTGTATGATAAATCTCCCCAAGTGTGTGAAATCTTTCCTAAATCTCTCTCTGTATGAGAAATCTCTCCAAGCGTGTGAAATCTCTCCCAAATCTCTCTCTGTATGAGAAATCTCTCCAAGTGTGTGAAATCTCTCCCAAATCTCTCTCTGTATGAGAAATCTCTCCAAGTATGTGAAATCTCTCCCAAATCTCTCTCAAAATCTCTCTAAACTTTTTATAATCACTTACGGCATCCCCACCCTCGAATTAGACGAAAACAGCTCGAAAACCGAAGTCTACGCGAAAAATAGCCTTAAGGAGCCGAAACCTCTTAAGGAGCCGAACCCTCTTAAGGAGCCGAACCCTCTTAAGAAGCCGAACCCTCCCTTAAGGAACCGAAACCTCTTGAGAATGGAAACCACCTCCCTGAACCGAACCTACTAAGAGACCGAACTTGACCTTCGGTCCGAGAATGCCACCTTCGGTCCGAGAGTACCTTCGGTCCCTTCTGATGAATCGCCTGCGAGATCTCTCGGTTCCAATACAACCGTTTTGAGCCCGTTTTTCGTGATTTTAACGCGGGATTTTCGCCCACACTCGTATTTTAACATAATAAACCCTAAATATCCATATTTTAATTATATTTTGGGGAAAATCCTTGCCTAAGAATAAAATCTAGTAGGTAAGATTTATGGGTGGAGTGTTGACTTACCCTTTGGGCAAAGACACATGTTACCTCCCATACCCACTCCTTGACTATTCCCAGTCACTATTCACCCATACCTGATCATTCCATCGTCCTTTTCCCACTCTTTTCAGCTAAACACTTTGATTCAAGGATAGAAAAATAATTATCTCTCCTCCCATTTCACTCACACTCCACCAAGAAGCAAAAACTTATTCTCTCTCACTATCCCCCTCTAATCTCGAAAATTTCAAGGCTGATCACAAGTTCTTCATCTGCTCCTAATCTTTGAATCTTCAAGCATCTTCTAAAGTGTTCTTGAATTGAACACTCCCTTTCTTCATCATCCATCTTCTAAAACGTCACAAGGTGAGTTCATACCCCTACATTTTCATGTTTTCTTCAAGTTTTAGGGGGGGAATACAAGTTAAAACACCAAAAACTTAACTAAACTCAAACAACATCTTTCATCAGAAAAGCGGAGTCTTATTCAATGACTGTTTTGACTATCTTAAACTTCATATCTTTCAAAACTGTTTAACATACAAATAGCTCAGCTTCATACCTTTAAAATGACTACTTGCACATCTCCATACGATATTTCTACGATTTGTGGTGATTTTTACAAAACGGCCTATCATTTCAGAAACGAATTCGAACCACTCTGTGAATATGAACGTTTTCTCACAAGTTAAAGACTTCTAAAAATCATAATAAAAATTATGAATAAACTATACACAATTTGAGAACTCTCAGAATCTACGGATCCAGTTTTCGACTTCGTATGATTTTTCTATGATTTTTCTAAAACAGTGTAGAAAGGTCAAAAACTAGATAACAGCTTATAACCTTCATCACACTTTGTAACATGTTGAGCAAAGTGTTAATCTTTGAGGATTTTATATTTTACATGTGTTTCTTGTTTTGGTATAATTGTATAACAGAAAATACTCACTGAATTGTAAGAACCCTCCATCATTACCAATAGTACAAAAAAAGGCAGGATAAGCATACTTATATTTTTGCTACACATTCGACTTACCTAGAAAAGGGTTCTTATACACCACAAACAATTATGCTAAACTATAATAGGTATAGTTAGGTTGCATATACATTAAAAACATTATGATAAACTATAATAGGTATAGTTTATGTTTCATTTACATTTCAAACTCATTACAAAGGACTTTCATTAACGGGGTACAAATACAAAGTACCGGGTTTACAAAAAAAGGGGTACATTACAAAGTACCAGGATCTTCATTAACGGGGTACAAATACAAAGTATCGGGGTTACACAAAAAGGGGTACATTACAAAGTACCGGGTTTTCATATAAACGGGGTACGAGTACAAAATACCGGGTTTACACAAAAAGGGGGTACATTACAAAGTACCAGGATCTTCATTAACGGGATACAAATACAAAGTACCGGGTTTACACAAAAAGGGGTACATTACAAAGTACCGGGTTTCCATATAAACGGGGTACGAATACAAAGTACCGGGTTTACACAAAATGGTTTTATGGTATTAAAACTACATATCATTAGAATTGTTAGTTTTCAGCTATAATTGCTAAGTGTACATGTTAGAGTTATATAAAATTGAATTGAAATCGACTTAGAATTGGTGGGCCCGCCTCATCTCCTGTTCCTTGTTTGGTTGTGGACCTAGGGCAGACCCATTATATTCAACGGTTTATTTAACTTAAATTTTATATAACTTATTTAAGCTGGGTGATTATAGAAGGATTATATGGGTCTTTCTAGGGTACATTACCGCATAACATAGGAGCATTCATTTCACACTTAATAAAGAAAATATTGGATTTTCTGGCAACATACTATGTCGCTTTTACAAGGAAAACGGTTTCTTCCTCAAACAAAACTCTTATGAACTCACCAACTTAATTGTTGACACTTTTCAAAACTACATGTATTCTCAGGAAATCAGTGAAACAGGAAACCAACAGCATTTTGAGGATGGGACGTTAAATCGTCAAACAGTTCATTTTGTCATCATAATGTAATTGATTTTGAAACATGTAAACATATACTATGATGTAACCTTTTCAATTATATTTATGATGGTTGTATTTACTTTGAGCACTATTATACTCGTTGTTGTGATACTATACATGAAATCCTCCACCCCTGGACGTTTCCGCCATCCTTGGTTTGGGGGTGTGACATCGTGCCATACAGGTAGTGTCTCCAGATATTCAGAGCAAATATCACTGCTCCCAGTTCAAGGTCATGAGTCGTATAGTTCACCTCATGTGTCTTAAGCTGTCTCGAGGCATAGGATATGACCTTTCCTCGCTGCATAAGAACACAGCCTAGCCCTTGGTTAGACGCATCACAGTATACTACAAAGTTTTATGTTCCTTCCGGAAGGGACAAGATAGGTGCACCACACAGGGCTCGTTTCAATGTTTGAAACGCGGTTTCTTGTTTCTCTCCCCACCTAAAAGTTACACCCTTCTGAGTCAGAGTGGTAAGTGGTTTAGCAATTCGTGAGAAGTTCTGAATGAATCTGCGATAGTAGCCAGAAAGACCTAAGAATTGACGGATTTCTATAGGCGTTTTGGGTGCTGACCAGTTCTCGACTGCCTTTATTTTGGACGGGTCTACGTGTATTCCCTCTTCACTGATCACGTGACCTAGGAAACCTACTTTCCTAATCCAAAATTCGCACTTTGAAAATTTTGCATATAGTTTCTCTACTCTCAATGTTTGTAAGACTTGTCGGAGACGTTGGCTATGCTCCTCCTCACTTCGTGAGTATTTAAGGATATCGTCTATGAAGACTATTACGAATTTGTCCAGGTAAGGACGGAACAATCTATTCATCAAGTCCATGAACACTGCGGGTGCATTCGTTAATCCGAAAGGCATCACTACAAACTCGTAGTGACCATAATGAGTTCGGAAGGCTGTTTTGGGAACATCTTCCTCTAAAACTCGTAACTGGTGATACCCGGATCTTAAGTAAATCTTTAAAAAGTAGCTTGCACATTGTAGCTGGTCGAACAGATCGTCAATACGAGGTAGAGGGTAACAGTTCTTGATGGTCAGTTTGTTTAGCTCGCGATAGTCTACGCACATGCGGAAAGATCCATCCTTATTCTTCACGAACAAGACCGGTGCTCCCCAAGGTGAGAAGCTTGGTCTAATGAAACCTTTGCTAAGAAGTTCGTTCAGCTGGCTAGATAGTTCCCGCATTTCTGCTGGTGCAAGACGATAAGGTGATTTAGCTACGGGGGTAGCTCCAGGAATTAATTCGATTCTGAATTCGACTTGTCTTTGAGGAGGGACTCCTTGAAGATCATCGGGGAAAATGTCGGGGAAATTACAGACTTCATGAATGCTCTTGAAGTCCATCACTTCTTGATTCTTGTCTACCACGTGAGCTAGAAAAGCACAGTACTCCTTGCGAAGATACTTTTGTGCCTTGATACAGGAGATGATTTGTAGGTTCGCATCGGGTTTGTCGCCGTAAATGATAAGGGTTTCGTTACTTGGCAGATTAAGGCGAATGGCTTTCTCGTAACATAGGATGTCGACAGGATTAGGACTTAAACAATCTATACCAAGGAAAAGTTATTTAGAGTAAGGGTACATCCTATGTATATGTTGTTAGTGCACTCAGTTTTCCCGTTGGCCATTTATACAGTGAAGGTATCTTTTAGTGGTTGGGAATTTTGTTTAAGTAGGTGTTCGGATTTATGGCTCATGAAGCTCTTCTCTGCACCACTATCAAAAATAATGCATGCGTATGAATTGTTGAGAAGAAACGTACCCGTGACCACAGTAGGATCTGCAACAGCTTCCTCATGACCAATAGCCAGTATTCTTCCCACACCACCAGCATTCTTCGCCCTTGGAGAATCCTTTTTGAAGTGTCCATTTTCACCGCATTCATAACATGCCCGACTTACTCCAATGCCAGGAACTTGCGTGATTGGTTGTGAAGGTGACCTACAAAATTGGGTAGTGTGCCCTTTTCTGTTGCAGTTCCTAGATTGCATCTCACAACAATTTCCATTGTGATGGAAATTACACTTGTTTCACTTTGGTAATTTACCAGCATACTGCTTTGCTGGTGTAGGAGTAACAGGAACAGCAGCAGGAACAGTAGCATGTATAGTAGCAGCATGACTTGCTACTATTTGTGCTTCTTGGAAGGCTCTTGGGAAGATTGACCCTTCCTTTTGTTCCAGGACTTTTTCTTGTTGTTGTTGTTGTTATTGTTTTTTTTTGGGTTGTTCTGGAGCAGCAATCATGAAGCCTTGACGAACTCCATGATCTACTAGTGACTTTACCAGTTGTTCGGCACTATCAAATGTCACAGGCTTTGAAGCTAACACACTTCCTTGGAGCTGAGGTGATAGCCCCCAGATATACCTTTCGATTTTCTTGCTCTCCAGAGGAACCATTCCAGGACATAGGATTGCTAGATCACTGAATCCATTGGTGTAAATTATGTTGGATTAATGTCTAAGTCCATAACTATAATTGGTAAGACTTGACCCGACCCAGCATGGTCCATTTGGGTTGCATGGTATCATGCATTTGGATAGACTATAATGAGAGAAATAACACTTAAGGTTGGTTAATATATTATAAGTTCTAATATATTAATAAGTTTATTTAATTAGTATTGATCAAGAATTAATTTGGAATTAATTAAGTGATCAAAAGGAGACTAATTAAATATATGGGTTGATTGTGTAAATCATTCATTCTTATATATGTGGGCTTGTGATCCAAGATTCCTTATGTTGGACTAAGTCCATGGGGTGACCCATGGATACTCCATGGAGGTTAAAATCCATGGAGCATAAGGAATGGGTAAAGTTATGAGTTACATGGTGTAACCCTAATAGCCACCATATAAAAGAATCCCATGGCTCAAGAAATCGTGCACTAGTGTGTGAGTGTGAGGGCTAGACGATTTTAAGGAGTGTTCAAGTTTCTCTCAAGTTATTCCAAGTGTATTTGGTGTTGTGTGAACCATTTGAGGTGTCACACTTGGGGCACTAGGCACTCAAGCTTCATGAAGACATTCTACATCAAAGAGGTATGTATTCTATCTTGTTATATTTATTATTTTGTATGCTAGATTAGGATAATACCTTGGATGTTCATAATTGTATGTATACTAGAGAAAACATAGATCCAAGGTATTTAGGGTTGCATGTACACTTAGGAGTGTTAGAATGCTCATAACCCAACAGTGGTATCAGAGCCTAGGCTTGTTTTCTTGTTATACTTGCAAAAGTAGCTGAAAAATCGAGTTGGATGCATATATTCGATTGTTTTGGCTGGAATTGGACTAGGAACATTACCCTAAGATGTTTTTGGACTTATAAACTTGTTTTTGATGTGGTAATGTTCATGCTAATCCAATTTCTAAGATAATTGTCATAATTTCAAGATTTGTATTAGTTTGTATGTTAATGCTAATTTCTTGAAGATTGATGATTTGAATTATCTTGTTCTTATGAGGTTCTTAGATTAATAGAAAAGTTGTGTGAAATAGTTGTTTTCAATCCATTTTAATCTAAGAGTTGATTCCAAAGTGTGTTTTTGTAACTTGTCCTCAAGTTATATGAAAAGTCACATTTAAGAATCATAAAACTCATAAAAGTTGGCAAAGGTTACAAAATGAAGAGTCTAGTTCTAATTAAATGGTTTTATGACTCCATAACTTGTCCTCAAGTTATGGAGGTTCAAGAGTCTCTTCATTAAATTAAAAAAAAAGTGTAACCTTAATAAGTTCCATAAGTTACAATAAAAAAAAGTTATTTTTTTTTATTAATTAGTTTAAAGTCTTCCATAACTTGTCCTCATGATATGGAACTTGAAGAGTTTTTTTTTAATTAAAACTACTTTAAACTCATAAGTTATGGAATTAATTAGTTTTGAATAGTTTCAAAACTTGCCCTCAAGTTTTGGAATTTGAAAAGTTTTCACTTATGAATACTTTAATTCCAAGTTAGCCCTTAGAATTTTAAAAGTTAAAATTCAACCCTTATACTTTATAATATTATAAGTTAATAATATTTATATATATATGTATAAGAGTAAAGTCAGTCTTACCGTTAGTAGGCCTCATTCACGAAGCCGGTCTATAAGGGGGGTATAAGGTTACTGCCTATAAAATGGCAGTTTAATGGGTGTCCACTCTCACCCACCGCTTCCTTGACTGGTGGAGGGTCGTTAGCCGAACGGGTAGGACAAGGACTATAATTCTCCTTTCATTAAAAGTATTAATGATAAATAGTAAGTAACTAAACTCTTATTAATACCCAATCTTAGTTACTTAGGAAAATGTGAATTTGGTGCTAACCCATGAAATTACACTTTGCACTTTGCTTAAGTCGTTAGTGGAGCGTGTGTGGTTAACCGGCACACTAACCTGGACTTAACAAGGTAGGCAAAGGGTAACTTAATATTTATCATAGTATCGGTGGAGCGTGTGTGGTTAACCGGCACACTGATTAAGAGGTAAATATTAAGGGTACCAAGTATATTTGCATGGTTATTCACACCTTGTTTTGTGATCCTCGGCATCCCAGTCACAAAACCTGAAGGGCACACTCGAGATTGAAACATGCCTTTGAACAGTTCAATGAATCTCAAAGATCTAGGACTTTCAAATCCAATTAAAACCTAATAAATTATTTCGTTTTTCATGGTGGAAATTGGTGAATCGTCATTCACCTACCTTCAAATATTTTATAGCTTGGATTACAGCATCCCTCTTCTAAGTTATAAAATA
Organism: Lactuca virosa; assembly: GCF_052849685.1. NCBI lineage: Eukaryota > Viridiplantae > Streptophyta > Magnoliopsida > Asterales > Asteraceae > Lactuca > Lactuca virosa. The sequence goes on along the minus strand of NC_136430.1, from coordinate 269,538,046 downwards.
GTTTGTTGAGTCCTAGCCTTAATATTTCATATTGGGTGTCATATTAAGGACTTTAAATCAACTATTTTGAATATCTCCCAAAAAGATGTCAGGTCTAGACATTTATGATCTTCCCAAATCTCTTGAACCAAGCTTTCCTAAATGATGTCCCATGGATATCATACTTCTTTCACCTCCTCCAATTATTCTCCCTAACCCACAAATTCCTAAAAAGTTTAAGGTCACTCAAGCCCTATTGGCAAGGCAAGGTCTAGGTGTGATCACATCTTGGAGATGTAGTCACATATTGACAAGCCGGGAGAGTTGGGTGCCAAAGTCTTGAGAAAGTTGGTGGCTCAACTACTTTCTAAGTCACATAGTGAGTTCTTTTGGGAATCCTATGAAACAGACTAAGACAAGACCCTTAATGATCTTATCTATTTGCTAAGATCAACTTCCTAAAGCGTTATGGACATTGACAATGATGACATTGGATATCCAGTAAAGCTCTCTCTTCCCAATGGAAAGGGATCGGCCATAGTCAACTCGGTTGACCCAATGGTAAAGAGAGAGGCGAAGTCTGAGATAGTCCCATTATCAAGGGTCCATTGGTAACTATTGCCAAAGGAAGGGGCATTGGTTACGAAGCTGCCAAATTTACCTAAGGATGTTAAAGTCAATAAGTTTGGCTCTACTTCAGTTAAAGTCCATTGTCTAACTCTATTAAGTACATGTTGATTCTGATCGCGAAGATGGATTTCAATCGCATGGTTCGGTGATCAGAATTTTGGGCTATTACTTAAGAGTTATGACATTTATATTGCTTAGGAATAGATAACAACAAGGTTTTCATATGGATTGTAAGGATAAGTTTTTCCGCAAAGTTTTAAAATAAAAGAAAAAGGTTTTGATTTTATTTATTTTAAGTATCCTTACAATGTCATTTGTGAAAAGTTGTTGCTTATAAGATTCCATTGATAGCAATATTGGAAAAATGGATTTGATTCTTTCGGTTGTGGTAGTGTCTAATATTACCAAATAAGGAAAGATTCTCATCACCCAAGGTTCAATTGGACCGAAACTTGGAATCATGCAAGTTGTATAGTATGATGAATGAGAACTTTCAGCTTGGAAAATTAAGACTAATTCCTTATGTGAATAAGGAAAGGACTAAGGGATCGAGTATACATTCTTGTGCACTGGTCAAGTCCACCACAAAAGATCAAGAAGACTATTCGTCATGATTTACTTAAGTTCAGTAAATATGGTTATACTTATAAGTTTAAGTATAAGTCTGTAGCATTAGAGAAGTTTCAATGTGAGACAGAACGAATAAGAAGAATCAAAGTATGGCAGAAAGATAAAAGTTTCTAAAATCTGAAAAGATGGGAGAGTACTTTAGTATCATGTTTATGATCATCTTAATGATTAAGATACCATATCACAACTGGTCCTCTAAAGTCATCTTAGTGCATTCTTATGACTAAGAAGAGGAGTCATGAATTGTTGAAATGGTTAAATAAAAAAAGATGAGTCATACTTCGTTCCAAAACAATTCTTAGAGTCATACTCCAAGATTGTAACTTGAGTGACATATCTTAAAGAGGGTTTGTTAACACTAGTCAATTGTAAGAGTAAAAGGTTATCTACTCTTGTACATTTGAAATTGGTAAGTTGTGATGTTTTGGATAAAACAGAGACCAACTTAGGCCAATTGTGTAAAGTGTTAGTCTTGATAAAGAATCTGCACTATCTCTTGAATATTTGACAAGGGAGTCTTATATGTCAAGAGGACAGTGGGAGTCTTAAAGCTCTTGAAAGTTTCAAGACTTAATCAAGAATAAAACCTAAAGTCCTTCACTAGCACACAACTTGAGGTTTATAACCTATCGTGTTGAAAATTTTGTCCCTATTCAAGTTGGCTTTGCATAGGAGTTCTGAGAGTTCTCAATTGGTTGCACAACTACTTGGAAGCAATGGCAGGCACCTGAGCTGCCAAATGGCAAGAATTTAAGATTGCACAAGTTTAATCAATATGAGTTTGGATTTGTCACTAATCTTGTCTTGTGATTATGGTTTTGACAAATTCACATGGATAAGAACACATACACTATTAAATCTAAGTGTCATAAGGTTTCTCTCCGATTCATGAAAATGATGGTGAGGAAACACTTTCACTAAGTAGATTTTAGCTAGATAGCAATTGTGATATTTGCATTCTCAAAGTCGTTAGTGGAGCGTGTGTGGTTTACCGGCACACTAACATGGACTTGTGAGAAGTGGCAAAGGTCTAAACAATTGAGACTATGATTACGGCATCCCTTTTCATAGTTCTAAAATTGTTTAGACACACATGTGAGCTATCTAAGAGAGGTGTATGATTTTGATAAAGTTTTATCAAAACAATCTAGTATCATAAATCTGAACTTTGGTAAGAAAGTCAGCTGATTTCTGAGTACATGTCAAAGCTAGTGGGAGCATAAGTGTTATGCTAATAATCATCATGTTAGTGGGAGCATGATAATTATGACAAAGGTTGCAAGTTAGCGATGTTAATTATAGAAAATAAAAGTTTCAATTCGTGAGGTTGCAGGGGTTGAAAAAGTTGTTTTGCTCTAATTAAGGGAGAGGAAATTATACTTCATTTCAATTCTAAAAGCTTAGATTGAGATTTTAATCGTATTTAATCAAGGATATATATATATGAATTTCATGTTGGAATGGCTCAACATAAGGAAATTCTATATATGGGTCCATTATTTGCGTTCTAAAATTCGATTATGATTATGGCATCCCTTTTCATAATCTGAATTTTGAGAACTTGGCAAATTGAAATGGAAATATTATAGCAAAAGACTGGTTTAGTCTTTATGTGAGACAACATGAATCGTGTCCCATATGCTTCGGATATAGGATCGATTACATGTGCTATATTCATCATTTCTAAAATTTTCCAAATGCCTGGGGCATTATGAAGGGAAAAGGTCTAGAATTGGATATGACTAAAATGATTAAGCAATTGTCGAGGACAATCTTAGGTTTACCAAAGATTGGTTGCTCAAGGACAGTTGGAAGTATAATGTTAATTCTGGAAGGACCATATTGACATAATCTGTAAGGAGGCAACTCTTGTTCAGAAGTGATAGTCAAAGTGGAATATGGAAATGTTTCAAAGTTAGAAATTAGTCAATCTGTGTAAGATTAGGAAACTTAATGAAAGAAGGATGTTTCCAAGGAGCTGATCTCCTTTGGAATTCTCTGTAATGATTGTTGTCAAGTCTTTCTGACTTCGTGCATAATCATTAAGAGGATCAATGGATATAAGTTTAGAATCTAACAGATTTCAATAAATGGCATGAATTTGGAATTCTTGCATTTGCAGTAAGGATTTGGGACTGTGAAAAGAGGATCATTGGAGTGATGTTCAATTGATCTATTTTACAAAGTAAAGATCATAGACAAACATAGTATGCATACTTGGTGTATGGCATGACTAGTGTTTAGAAAACATAGTGTACATGCTTGGAGCATGGGACAACTATTGTTTTAAATTCAAGTATAAAGTTGATAAAACCGAAACAATGAATAATGAGTAATCAGTATGGTGATAAATAAAAGTGTTTATTTATATTCATAGGGTTTGATACCATATTTGATTCATTTATTCTTGTGTTTCACTTTGCATGTTTTGACTTCCAGAATAACTAAGTCGCTCTTCCTGAATGATTAAGTTATTTAAACCATCCACAGTCGGTCATATGTTGGAAGTAGATATGAATCAAGACTGTCATGGGTTGGTTTGTAGAGGTCCAAGTTGGTGGACAAAGTGGTGCTACAACACTCATGAGTGCTCATAAGTTCTGAGTATTGGATTCAACTGGCGCTCATTTGAATCACTTCATGGATTTTATCACGAGTGATCATGAGACGATAATATCTTATATTCTTCAAACCTAGAGATATGAGTTGTTACTATGAGTTGGTTATACATTGATTGCACGAAAACGCATTGGTAACTCGATGTTATAAAACGTGCCTTTGTGTATGATTCAACAAGTAGTAGAACAAGCCATATGAGTCGAAGTTTATCCATTCCTTTTACCTTCGGGATAAAAGCGATATCTATGGGCCCCTCGATGATTTAAAGATGATACATGTGAGTGCTTGGCCAAGCCAGGACTGATTTGATTTGTTCAATCAGTCAGTCATCATGAATCGGAAATCGGGAAACAACAAATAGACAGAGAGAATGATTGATAATCCATGTCTCAGTCCATATGATATCTAGAATGGAGGAATATATGATCCCTTATCTAATGGACAAGTCATTGACAAAGGTCAGAGTTCATCGACAAGGTCAGAGTTCGACAGAAGCTTTTGAGAGCTACGATTGCTGATCGGTTCCTGAAGTCATACGCAATAATAGTTTTAGACTTATCCAAGTGTGAGACTGTTGGATTAATGTCTAAGTTCATAACTATAATTGGTAAGACTTGACCCGACCCGGCATGGTCCATTTGGGTTGCATGGCATCATGCATTTGGATAGACAATAATGAGAGAAATAACACTTAAGGTTGGTTAATATATTATAAGTTCTAATATATTAATAAGTTTATTTAATTAGTATTGATCAAGAATTAATTTGGAATTAATTAAGTGATCAAAAGGAGACTAATTAAATATATGGGTTGATTGTGTAAATCATTCATTCTTATATATGTGGGCTTGTGATCCAAGATTCCTTATGTTGGACTAAGTCCATGGGGTGACCCATGGATACTCCATGGAGGTTAAAATCCATGGAGCATAAGGAATGGGTAAAGTTATGAGTTACATGGTGTAACCCTAATAGCCACCATATAAAAGAATCCCATGGCTCAAGAAATCGTGCACTAGTGTGTAAGTGTGAGGGCTAGACGATTTTAAGGAGTGTTCAAGTTTCTCTCAAGTTATTCCAAGTGTATTTGGTGTTGTGTGAACCATTTGAGGTGTCACACTTGGGGCACTAGGCACTCAAGCTTCATGAAGACATTCTACATCAAAGAGCTATGTATTCTATCTTGTTATATTTATTATTTTGTATGCTAGATTAGGATAATACCTTGGATGTTCATAATTGTATGTATAATAGAGAAAACATAGATCGAAGGTATTTAGGGTTGCATGTACACTTAGGAGTGTTAGAATGCTCATAACCCAACAAATTACTATGTCTATACCTGTCATGGTAAGACCCTAAAGCTATTGCTCGAGCTTTTGTACTTCACCCCTAGGGCAGTACTCTTGCATCATTAACGATTTCAGATTTTCCCAACTCATGGAATTTGCCACTACAAGGGTTAGTGACTTTACATGCCCGTTCCACATGTTGGATAAGGTGTCTAAGTCCATAACAATATTTGAGATGCACTTGACGCAACCCGACATGGTCCATTTAGGTTGCACTTCACCCGAACAATTTGTATGGATAATCTTTTGAGAATAGTATGTTTATGATTTATTAATATATTATAAGGTATAATATATTAATATGAAATCATATTATTTAATTAGTATTGATCTTAAATTAATTGAAAATTAATTTAGTGATTAAAAAGGTGACTAATTAAATATGGGCTCTTGTATTTATATAGTGTGGGCTAATGCTTATTTAGTATGGGCTAGGCTTGCATGGGAGTCCATGGATGGTCCATGGGGCTTTTAACCCATGGATCCTTGGAAAGGAAGACTCATGGGTATTAGGGTTTACATGGATGTAACTATTTGATTAGTGTCTAAGTTCATAACTATTTTGGTATGTACTTGACCCGATTATGAGCATGGTCCTTTTGGGTTGCCTTCACCATAGCAATATGTAGGATGAATAAAGGAGAGAAAGGTTTAATTATGATTTATTAATATATTATGAGAATAATATATTAAAGGAGAAATCATATTGTTTAATTAATATTAGTCAAGAATTAATAAAGAATTAATTTTGTGGCTAAAAGAGATTAACTAAACTTAGGGGACTGGAATTGTAATTATAGGATAATTGCAATTGGGCTACGGATCACCTTGGAATAATAGGTTGGACGAATTCTATGGGGAAGCCCATTAGAAATCGTCCAAGGCATGTTCCAGAAGGGGTCCATGGGCTGCTTAGGGCTTAAGCAGTCAAATTAGGGTTTCCTTGTTGGATAACCCTAATAGCCTAAGTATAAAAGGAACCCTTGGGCACCAAAAACGTGGCTAACACTGGGATTAGGGTTTCTAGCCGTTTTTGGTGCCTCCCCTCTCTTCTCTCCATCTAATTGCTTAGTGGTGTTTGTGACTCCATTAGAGGTGCAACACTTGAGGCACTAAGCTTTCTGAAGCCAATCAAAGCAAGGAATTGATTGTTATTACTATATAACAATCAAAGGTAATTACTAAACCCTTATTTCAGTTCTTATATGATAGATCTAGGGTTTATAACTTTGGATATTCAATTGCATGTTCATTAGACAAACTAGATCCAAAAGCTATTAAGGTTTGCATGTACACCATAGGAATGATGTATTGCTCGAAACCCATCAGTGGTATCAGAGCCTAGGGCTGTTTGTTAGTGAATTTGATGCTTATTTGATCGAAAATTGGCTGAAAATCGAAATTTTTGAGGTTTTTCGACTTGACTCGCCGAGTCAACTGGGTGATTCGCCTAGTCCATAGTGAACTCGACGAGTCCAAGCCTGACTCGACAAGTCAGCGAGTCAGATGGAGATGATTTCGGGATTTTGACTTGTTTTGGCTGTGGATAATTACCTAAAACGTTTTTTATTAATAAAATCCGATTTTTATCAATATTTGGAGATTATCCTTGCCAAAATAGAAGATAATTGTCAAAATTTAGATAATCTTTTATTTTATTAGATAAAGATTGATTATTTGTAATTTAGATTTGAATTATCTTGTGAAAAAGTTTCAATTTTCCCCTTAAGGTTTTATAGTTTAAATTTGAACTTAAAAGTTTAGTTTTTGAAATTTGAATAGTTGAACCCTAATGTTTTGAAAGGTTTCAAAACTTGTCCTCTAGTTTTGGAATTTAAATTTTTTGACTAAAAGTTAATTTTTGAAATATTTAAATTCTAAACCCTAATGTTTTGAAAAGTTCAAAACTTGCCCTCAAGTTTTGGAATTTAAAAGTTGATTAAAAGATTAATTTTGAAATGTTAAATTCTAAAACCCTCGTTTTTTGGAAAAGTTCAAATTACACCCTTATGGTTTTATTAATTAATTAAAGTGTATAATTAAAAGAGAGTTAATAATTTCATAAAGTTTTGGTTTACATTTAACTAAATTAAAATTATAATTTATTAAATTAGACCACCTAGTATTTTAAAAGTATAAAATACACCCTTATACTATATGTAACATTAAAAGTCTAATATTATATATATATATATATATATATATATATATATATATATATATATATATATATATATATATATATGTATGTATGAGTAAACAGTCAGTCTTACCGTTAGTAGGCCTCATTCACGAAGCTGGTCTATAAGGGGTGTTTAAGGAAATTGCCTATAAAATGGCGATTGAATGGGTATCCACTCTTACCCACCGCACTCTTGACTAGTGGAGGGTCGTTAGCCGAACAGGTAGGATAGGACGAAACCTTCCATTATAAGTATAATGAAGTACAAAGTAACTAAATGCTTTTATAAATTCCCAAATCATAGTTACTTTAGGCAAAATGTGAAATTGTATGCAAATCCATGGAATTACACTTCACACCCTTGCCAAACGTTGGTGGAGCGTGCGTGGTTAACCGACACACTAATTTGGGGTTGACATTGGTAGTGAAGGGTGGCTCGATGTTTATCATAGATCAATGGAGCGTGTGTGGTTAACCGGCACATTGATTAGGTGATAGTATCATTGAGTGCATCACGTAGATTCGTATGGTTATTCACACCTTGTTTGTGATCCTCGACATCCCAGTCGCAAATTTGAAGGGCATAATCGAGATTAAACATGCCATTGAAAAGTTCAATGAATCTCAAAAAGATCTAGGAGTTTCAATTCATTTAAAACTTAAAACTTTTTTTTTCATGGTGGAAATTGGTAAATCGTCATTTACCTACCTTCAAATATTCTACAACTAGATTACGGCATCCCTCTTCTAGGTTGTAGAGTATTGTGTTGGATCCTAGCCTTAATGTTTCATTTGGGTGTTACATCAAGGATTCTTATCAACTAACTTGAATTTTCTCCCGTTTTGTAGATGTCTAAATCTTACAATGGTGTTCCCAAGTCCCTTGGAACAAGCTTTCCAAATGAAGATGACGTTCCACGATACGATCAAGGAAATGAGAGTCATGCTTCACTTCCTCCACCTCCTCCAATTATTCTCCCTAACCCACAAGTTCAAAGGCTTGAAAAGTTCAAGCTCAGTCAAGCCCTATTGGCAAGTAAACACAAAGATGGGAAACCTGTATGTGCACACGTCTTGGAGATAAAGTCACACATTGACAGGTTAAGGATGATGGGTGTCGAGATTTCAGGTGAGTTGGCTGTTGACTGGGTTCTTTAGTCGCTTCCTGAATCATATAGTGAGTTGGTAAGAGAGTATTATATGATGGAACACGACATGACCCTCATTGATCTCACCTATTTGCTTATAGCTGCTGAATCAGCAATGATTTGGCGTGCTGGTCAAGAAAATTTGTCTGGTGAATCAAACTCCCAAACTTCAATGGACACTGGCAACATTGGAAGTCCAGAAAGGACTGAGCATGAGATTGTCCCATGTGCTGTGCCAAAGGAGTCCATTTGCTTTTATTCCCTAGAGAAGGGGCATTGGAGACGAAGCTGCCCAAACTACCTGAGAGATCTAAGAGATGGGAGAGTCAAGGAATATGGCTCTACTTCAGGTAAAATCCATTATCTGACTCTGTAAGTTCCTATTTTTGATTCTTAATACATGATGTGATAAGATTACATTTTAATGTTTTGCAGGATCAAAGAAAAGAGAGGAAGCTTAAGGAAGAAGCGTGTTGAATCTGATCATAAAGAAGTGGATTTCGATCGCATGGATTCGAAGATCAGATTTTTGAGCTGCTACTCTAGAGTTAGGATAGATTGATAAGAAATATGTAATAGCATAGTTTTTCAGTTGAATTACATTGTAAGGACAAATTTTTCCGTAGTAAAATAAATTTTGTTTTTGTCTTACTTATTTATCCTTGCAATGGTGTGTATGACAAATTGATGTTTAATTGTTTCTATTATTAGCAATAATGGATTTGATTCTTAATTATGTTATTTGTGGAAATGTCGAGAATTTGCCAAATAAGGGAAGATTCTCATCGCCCAAGTTTCAATTGGACAGAAACTTGGAATCATACAACTTGGTTGCGTGATGAATGGGAAACTTCATATTTGGAAATTAGACTAATTCTTTGGCAAAGTGTCAAGAGAAGGACTAGGAGATCGAGTACACTAGGTTGTGCGTTGATCAAGTCCAACACAAGAGTGATAAAGATATTCGTCATGATTTACCAAAGTTTAGTAAATATGGTTATACTTATAAGATTAAGTATAATTCTGAGTTGATCGAAAGAGTTTCAATCAATAGCAGAAAGAATAAGAAGAATCAAGTAGGCAGAAAGATAAAAGTTTCTCTATTCTAAGAAGAAGGGAGAGTACCTTTTATTGTGTTTTGTGATAAGTCTTAATGATTAAGAACTATTTCTCAATTGGTCCTCTAAGTGAGTCTTAGTGCATTTGCATGTCTAAGAAGAGGAATCGAGAATTATGGAAATAGTTAAAATAAATAAGTCGATCATACTTCGTTCCAATATCAAGTCTTAGAGTCAAGATTCTGACATGAGTGACAAGTCTTAAGTAGGTTTATAACACTCGTCAAATGTGGAATTTCAAAAAGTTTTCATATTCTTGCACATTTGAAATTGGTAAGTTGTGATGTCTTGGATAAGACAAAGACCAACCAGGACCAATTGTGTGAAGTATTAAAATTGAAAAAGGCTACACTAACTCTTGAATATTTGTTTGTCAAGAAATGTTTCTTGACAAGAGAATCTTATATGTCAAAGAGTCAGTGGGAGTCTTAATGGTCTTGAAACGTTTCAAGAACAAATCAAGAGTAAACCTAGTTAATCATCAGTAGCGCATGACTTGAGGTTTATAACCTATCGTGTTGACATTATTTTGTTTCTGTGCCATTCCAATTAAGCTAAATATATATGTGAGTTCTATGAGTTCTCATTTGAATGCATAAAGACAAAGCACCTTGATCAATGGAAAGTACATTGATATGTAAGGGTAAACCACTTGGAAGACATGGTGGGCACTCGTGTTACCATGAAGCAAGAAATCAAGATTGAACAAGTTCAGTCCATATGGTTTTGGATTTGTCGCATAACTTCGTTTTGACAAATTCACATGGATAGGAACACATACATCATAAAATCTAAGTGTCATAAGGTTTCCCTCCTTCATGAAAATGATTGTGAGGAAATGCTTTCACTAAGAGAGATTTTAAGAAGATAGCAATTGTGAAAATTGTATTCCCAAATTCGATTATGATTACAGCATCCATTTTCATAGTTCGAATTGTGAGATTTGGCAATTGGTCTGAACATTTGGGACTTAGTAACATAAATTCTGAATTGTTTAGACACACATCTGAGCTATCTAAGGCAAAGGTGTATGAGCTTAAAAAGCTTAGATAAAGGCTTATCAAAGCATTAGGTATTAGAAATATGAACTTAAGGAATTCAATAAGCATTGTTTTCTAGAAGTTCAATTGTTTTCTGAATACATGTCAAAGCTAGTGGGAGCATAAGTGTTATGCTGGTAAGAAAATAATCATCATGTTAGTGGGAGCATGATTATTATGGTAAGTATTGCAAGTTAGCAATATTAATTATAGAAAACAAAGATTAACTTTGCAAAGTTCTAGGGGTTGAAAAGTTGTTTTGCTATAATTAAGGGAGAGAATATTATACTTCGTTTCAAAATTCTAAAGCTTAGATCAAGAAATGTTAATAAATTTAGTCAAGGATACATAGTGCATTCTCAAAATTCGATTATGATTACAGCATCCCTCTTCATAATTCGAATAGTGGGAACATGGCACATAAAATATTATGGCAGAAGGAGGATAAAGTATCACGTCTTTATGTGAGACAATATGCATCATGTCCAATACGCTTCGGGTATAGGATCGATTGCATATGCTATAATATTTAACCATTCTAAAATTTTCCAAATGCCTAGAGCATTAAGAGGGAAAAAGGGACTAGAATCGGTTTTGACTAAAATAATTAAACAACTATCAAAGGACGACCTGAGGTTCACTGATGTGACAACCCGGAACTTCAATCTTGTACAATTAATCAATTCAATCATTATTCAACTTCTTTTGTCGATTTCTAGTACTATTCAAGGGTTCGTTTAAATGATTCTAAGCTTGAGCATGACCAAGGTTGAGTCTAGGAATGAGTCACCAAGTCGTATGCTGTCAAAACAAGGCCATACGCACCTTTGGAGGGAGTGTACGGCCGCACACACATCTCCTGGCAGCACACTCATCCCTATATATATAAGGTGACCCCTTTCATTTGGCTACACTCGACTTTCTCTCTCTACTTTCTCTCACTAAAAACTTCATCCAAGAACACTCTAAGGGCATCAAGAACGTGAATTACTCCATCATTCAGCATGTTATAGTGGTAAGACACGTTGATCTAAGCTTAAAACTCTTCGATTTCTTCGTATTCTTCAAAACTTGATGGGTGTATGACCACGCACTCATGTGTGCGGCATCATACTCATGTGTGTGGCAGCACACTCCGGTGTACGGCAGCACACTCCTGTGTATGGTAGCAAACTCATGTGTGCGGCAGCACACTCCTGTGTGCGACCACACACACACATCCTACGACCACATACCCATTTCTAAGACCCTAAACTTGTACTACAACCAAGTATAGACCTAGGACACTTCATGGATGCGAGTATGGACCTTGAAAACACCTCAAAGGCGCCTTCCATCATGAGTGTATGGCCGCACACCCATTGGGCCACACACCCATGGCCATACACACCTTTAAGGTGGCCATACACCTCCCTCATGCAATCATTTGAGGTCCTAACACTTAGTGCGAGTAGTCCCAAGTTCTTAGAGTGGTTCTTCATCACATCTAGTGGTGAAATATCTTAATTTGACTCGTTTATGTGTCATTACATGTTATTAGGATCGAATCGTGTTCAGGGCTTCACCAGAACACCCGACTCTTCGTATCGATCCTTCAATCAAACCACTCGCTCGAGGTGAGTTCATACCCCTACTTTCTTCGTGTTTTTAATGTTTTCAGGGGGAGGATACAAGCTAAGCATAAATGCTTTCAAAACTCATGCAATTCTCATACTTTAACCCCTTTTGTACTGTGTTGAGCATAAGGGTCGTTTTTCACTAAAATTGCATAGTTTTCCGGATTCGCTATTCACTGCGTTACACATGCAAACTATAATCGGTATAGTTTGGGATTTTCTAAATATAACAAGTACAAGAATTTTCACTACTAAACATATGCTCTAAGACATGAATATTTTATAGTTACATCACTATTTTATCATTGTATCCATAACTATAATTTTCACTACATACGATATACATATGGGTTTTCGCTACGATAAAACGCTATGACACTACATGTAAACCAGATTGTACAATACTGTGAGGCGCTACTTCACTACTGTACCCTTAGGTGTATAGGGATAAATCCTATCATAGTATAACCAGAGTCTCCTGGAGGGAGAGCGTGAGATTTGTGAATAGATCTATTCGGGACTGACAATCCCACCCCCGAACTGCTAGCTACAGTTAGGCAGGCATGCCTAGGGTGACAAATGTCATTTAACTCGACGCCTGAAGAACGTTGGAAAGGTCTCTAGTCATATCAAGCATGGTTATACGACTCACATTATGTATAATTCACCCTTTAGTTTACAACCTGTCACCCTTCAATAGTTTTATTTATACTAAATAGAACTAACATAGTACGTGTAAAGGCTGAAGCCAGGGTTTTCAATCAACATCGTTTATGCAAGGATTTCATATATAATATACTTATACTTCATGATTAGCCTTAGCTAGTCACATGAAGTAGTATTTTCACATATCACTACAGTTTTCAGTAACGAACATTCATGGTTTATATGGAACGGATAACGCTACATTTTTCACTTAAAGAAAATATCGGATTTTCTTGACTCTATACAAAATACTTTTAACGAGATCATCAACAAGTTTTCATTACAAAATACCGCCTATGAACTCACCAGCTTTATGCTGATATTTTCAAACTGCTTGTATTCTCAGGAAATCAGTACACAGGTACCTGCTGGATTTATGAGAAGCTGGAGTAATAAGAGTCTTATGTTTATATTTTATATGTACTCTCTGATGTTATTCAAACAAGTTTCAAATTAATGTAAACATCTTCATATATGTATACACGGTGATGGTTGTGTTGCTATGGTTGCTATTTCACATTGGTTGTGATGCTATACATGACGTCCTCCGCCCCGGAACGATTCCGCCATCACGGTTTCGGGGTGTGACAGATTGGTATGAGAGCCCTTGTTTGTAGCGAACTACGTATACCGAACCTTACATGGTATACAACTATAAACATTAAGGGGCCTCAGTGCTCTACACTAAAACTATACTTTCAAAAATATAAGTATTTTTATAAAAGTATACGAGCATGCATACCTAACAGAATTCATGTCATTAGTGAAACAACACAAAAAGTATTTGGATGTTGGGACACTGCGGTCAAACCTGGGCAGTGATGTAATCATGTTTCGGGTGAATATAGCCTGATCAACTATATTCAGTCAAAACATGACCAACATGTGCTTGGGAGTGACGGTGGTGTTACAACAGCCCTAAAACTTACCAAAAACATTCACTAGAAAATACTATAGGAGTATTTCGCTAGAGCCAAATTCAGTGAGGAGATTCATTGTTAGTGTTACTACCTATCTATTTAGTAGCGATAACTTAGTTACATTAGTAAACTTTCTTGCTTATCGCTTGGTAGAAGACTTGTTTATCAGGATGAGATATATTTTGTTTCATGTATCTTGAGGACTTACCATCCTCTTCTTCCTGATTATTTCTAGAAGAAGATGCCTCCTCGACCAAGACCTAACCGAAGGAACGACACTCCGCCACCACCACCACCCCAGTTCGACCCCGTCATGTTCCAGGCAGCAGTTACCGTCGTTGTAACTGTAGAAATGGCACAAGTGAACTCTGGTGGGGTTGGAGGTGGAACCGACCCACAAAGACAAGACGAAAGTCAGGGACAACAAAAGGAATGTTCCTACAAGGACTTCATGACCGCGAAACCCAAGTCCTTCGACGGAAACGGAGGAGTCATCGCTCTGACTCGATGGTTTGAGAAGATCGAATCCATCCTCGAAATTTGCTCCTGTTCCGAAGCCAACAAGGTGAAGTTCGCCGCCTGCACCTTCACTGACAGAGCTTTGACCTGGTGGAATGGTCGAGTCAAAACCCTAACCCTGCCAGTGGCTAATGCCATGGGTTGGGAAAGACTGAAGGAACTTATGCTGGCTGAATACTGCCCGAGGGGCGAGGTGCAAAAGTTGGAGCACGAACTTTGGAACTTGAAGATGAAGGGTTCTGACATGGCTGCTTACACCGCAAGATTCTGTGATTTGGCTCTCCTCTGTCCGGGAATGGTCACCCCGGAAAGCAAGAAAATCGAGAGGTACATTTGGGGATTGACGCAACCAACCAAGGGGAATGTCTTGGCTGCTAGACCATCTACATTTGAAAGCGCCAAGGATCTGGCACAGACTCTGATCAATCATGGAATCGATCTGGATGAGGTGGCAGCTGTCTCCGGGCCACAAAAGGAGAGTGGTGAGAAGAAAAAGAAATCATGGAACAAACGCAAGGGTCAGTCTTCGCAGGAGCCCTCTAAGAAACAACAAACAATGGCAATTCATGCTGTTACTGCTCCTGCTGCTGCTCCAGCTACTGTTCCAACCACCCAAACTACCCAAACTCCTACCGGTGTTTATGCTGGGAAACTACCTTTGTGCAACAAGTGTAACTTCCATCATCACGGACCCTGCCGTGAGTTGAGTTGCAACAGCTGTGGGAAGAAGGGTCACACAGCTCGATACTGCAAGGTGCCAGCCCAACCAACCAACCAGACTACGGGAGCAGGTGCTGGTCAAGCTTGTTATGGATGTGGAGAGGTTGGGCACTTCAGGAGAAACTGCCCCATGGCAACAACTGGTGGCAATACAGGAAAAGTTTTGGCAATGGGCCAGAATGAAGCAGTCGCTGATCCTACCGTTGTTACGGGTACGTTCCTCCTTGACAACTCTTATGCATGCATTCTTTTCGATTCTGGTGCGGAGAGGAGTTTTGTTAGTCATGCATTCAAGCATCTAATCAAATGTAAATCGCAAGCTTTAACCGAAACGTTCACCGTCGAAATGGCTAACGGAAAGAAAGAGAGCGCTAACGACATATTCATAGGCTGTACTCTTACCCTAGACACTCACTCCTTTTCCATCGATCTTATGCCGGTGTCCATCAAGAGCTTTGATGTCATCATTGGCATGGACTGGTTGAGCTCCAACCGTGCTGATAGTCTTTGTTTCGAGAAAGCTATCTGTCTCAATCTTCCTTCTGGTGAAGCCCTCATGATTTACGGAGATAAGCTTAGCTCGAACCTTCGTATCATCTCGTGCATCAAAGCTCAGAAGAACCTGCGGAAGGAATGCCATGTGTTTCTAGCTCACGTCGTTGATGAGACGCAAAAAGTTAAAGACCTCGCGAGTATTCCCGAAGTCTGCAACTTCCCTGATGTCTTCCCTGAAGACCTCCCAGGAATTCCTCCCGAACGTCAAGTCGAGTTTCGTATCGACTTAATCGCCGGAGCTACTCCTATAGCTAAGTCTCCCTACCGTTTAGCGCCAGCAGAGATGCAAGAATTATCCAGCCAGTTCAATGAGCTGATCAGCAAGGGATTCATAAGACCGAGTTCCTCACCCTGGGGAGCTCCGATTTTATTTGTGAAAAAGAAAGATGGATCTTTTCGGATGTGCATTGACTACCGAGAACTGAACAAGCTGACAATCAAGAACCGCTATCCTTTACCCAGAATCGACGACCTTTTCGATCAGCTGCAAGGAGCCAGTTACTTTTCAAAGATAGATCTAAGATCAGGGTACCATCAGCTGTGAGTTCACGAGAGTGATGTGCCCAAGACAGCATTTCGAACTCGCTATGGACACTACGAGTTTGTAGTAATCCCCTTTGGTCTGACTAACGCACATGTAGTATTCATGGATCTGATGAATCGGGTGTGCCGCCCTTTCCTAAACAAGTTCATGATCGTGTTCATCGATGACATACTTGTCTATTCGCGGAGTGAGAGTGATCATAAACACTACTTGAGACAGGTGTTGGAAACATTAAGGTCGGAAAAGCTATACGCGAAATTTTCAAAGTGCGAGTTCTGGATCAGGAAGGTAAATTTCCTTGGGCACGTGATTAGCAAAGAAGGCATACACGTGGACCCTTCCAAGGTCAAAGCGATAGAGAATTGGTCTGAACCAAAGACACCCACAGAAATCCGACAATTCTTGGGTCTCGAGGGCTATTATCGCAGGTTCATCCAAAACTTCTCTAGAATCGTTAAGCCTCTAACTAGCCTAACAAAGAAAGGTGTAACCTTTAGTTGGGGAGTCCAGCAAGACACTGCATTTCAAACATTGAAGAAGGCCCTGTGCAGCGCACCTATCTTGTCTCTACCCGAAGGGACGGAAGACTTCGTGGTCTATTCTGATGCGTCCAATCAGGGCCTAGGCTGTGTGCTCATGCAGCGAGGAAAGGTCATCGCATACGCCTCGAGACAGTTGAAAACACACGAGGTCAATTACACAACTCACGATTTAGCGTTGGGAGCAGCGGTCTTTGCGTTAAAGATCTGGAGACATTATCTCTATGGAACCAAGTGCACTATCTTCACTGACCATAAAAGCTTGCAGCATATCTTCGACCAGAAGGAGCTAAACATGAGGCAACGACAATGGGTTGAGCTACTCAGTGATTACGAGTGAGAAATCCGCTACCATCCCGGCAAGGCCAATGTGGTGGCAGATGCCCTCAGCCGAAAAGAGTACTCAGGTCATAGAGTGTAGGCACTGACCATGACTATCCATTCCCATTTATCCGCGCAAATCAAGGAGGCTCAGCTGGAAGCCTTGAAACCAGAGAAAGTGGCAGATGAAGCATTACGGGGAATGGACAAGAACTTAGAGGTTAAGGGAGACGGAGTGTACTATTTTATGAACCGGATCTGGACCCCAAAGTTTGGCGGGTACAGAGAGGTTGTCATGAATGAGGCTCACAAGACGAAATACTCCATTCACCTAGGTTCAAATAAGATGTATCTGGATCTCAAACAGCTCTATTGGTGGCCAAACATGAAAGCAGAAATTGCAACCTTCGTGGGCAAGTGCTTGACTTGCGCTAAGGTGGAGGTGGAGTATCAGAAGCCCTCAGGTTTACTTCAGCAACCAGGAATACCTGAGTGGAAGTGGGAAATGATAACAATGGATTTTATCACTAAGTTACCTAGATCCCCGAGTGGGCACGACGCCATCTGGGTGATTGTCGATCGGTTGACTAAATCCGCCCACTTCCTGCCAATCAAAGAAAACTTCAAGATGGAGATACTTACATGGATCTACATTCAAGAGATAGTTCGCCTTCATGGGGTACCTGTATCCATTATCTCTGACCGAGATAGCACGTTTACCTTGAGATTCTGGCAAAGTGAGAGAACAATTCAGACATTGGAAGATATGTTGAGAGCCTGCGTCATCGACTTCGGCGCGTCATGGGACACTCATCTTCCCTTGGTTGAATTTTCCTACAACAACAGCTATCATACACAGATCAAAGCTGCGCCGTTTGAAGCCCTCTATGGCCGCAAGTGCAGATCCCCTCTGTGCTTGGCTGAAGTGGGTGACACGTAGCTAGTCAAGGGTCAAGTCCCTGACAGCACTCTTACTGATCCTGAAATTATCCGAGAGACGACTGAAAAGATTGTGCAAATCCGAGAACGACTAAAAGCCTCACGAGATAGACAAAAGAGCTATGCCGATAAGAGACGAAAACCATTGGAATTCCAGGTCGGTGACCGCGTCCTTATGAAGGTCTCGCCCTGGAAAGGCGTGATACGTTTCGGAAAACGTGGAAAGCTAAACCCAAGGTACGTTGGACCATTCGAGATCCTTGCTAGGATCGGTCCCGTAGCATACAAACTTCATCCTGTCTTCCACGTGTCGAACCTAAAGAAGTGTCTGTCCGACGAGACACTTGTGATTCCTCTCGACGAGATCGATCTGGACGAAAGTCTACGTTTTGTGGAAGAACCTATTGAAATCATAGACCGTGAAGTCAAACGTACCAAGCAAAGTCGCATCCCGATAGTGAAGGTCCGCTGGAATGCCAAGCGGGGTCCTGAATTCACTTGGGAGCACGAGGATTCAATGAAGCAGAAGTACCCCCATCTCTTTCCAAGTTCATGATTATACTTTATCCTTGAATTTCGGGACGAAATTCCCTCTAATGGGGGCATGATGTGACAACCCGGAACTTCAATCTTGTACAATTAATCAATTCAATCATTATTCAACTTGTTTTGTCGATTTCTAGTACTATTCAAGGGTTCGTTTAAGTGATTCTAAGCTTGAGCATGACCAAGGTTGAGTCTAGGAATGAGTCAGCAAGTCGTATGATGTCAAAACAAGGCCATACGCACCTTTGGAGGGAGTGTACGGCCGTACATATGGGTGTGCGGCCGCACACACATCTCTTGGCAGCACACTCATCCCTATATATATATAAGGTGACCCCTTTCACTCATTCCTTTCATTTTGCTGCACTCTACTTTCTCTCTCTACTTTCTCTCACTAAAAACTTCATCCAAGAACACTCTAAGGGCATCAAGAACGTGAATTACTCCATCATTCAGCTTGTTATAGTGGTAAGACACATTGATCTAAGCTTAAAACTCTTCGAGTTCTTCGTATTCTTCAAAACTTGATGGGTGTATGACCACACACTCATGTGTGCGGCAGCACACTGATGTGTGTGGCAGCACACTCCTGTGTGCGGCAGCACACTCCGGTGTACGGCAGCACACTCATGTGTGCGGCAGCACACTCCTGTGTGCGGCATCACACTCCTGTGTATGGTAGCACACTCCTGTGTGCGACCACACACACACATCCTAGGACCACAAACCCATTTCTAAGACCCTAAACTTGTACTACAACCAAGTATGGACCTAGGACACTTCATGGATGCGAGTATGGACCTTGAAAACACCTCAAAGGCACCTTCCATCATGAGTGTACGGCCGCACACCCATGGCCATACACACCTTTAAGGTGGCCATACACCTCCCTCATGCAATCCTTTGAGGTCCTAACACTTAGTGCGAGTAGTCCCAAGTTCTTAGAGTGGTTCTTCATCACATGCAGTGGTGAAATACCTTCATTTGACTCGTTTATGTGTCATTACATGTTATTAGGATCGAATCGTGTTCAGGGCTTCACCAGAACACCCGGCTCTTCGTATCGATCCTTCAATCAAACCACTCGCTCGAGGTGAGTTCACACCCCTACTTTCTCCGTGTTTTTAATGTTTCAGGGGGAGGATACAACCTAAGCATAAATACTTTCAAAACTCATGCAATTCTCATACTTTAACCCCTTTTGTACTGTGTTGAGCATAAGGGTCGTTTTTCACTAAAATTGCATAGTTTTCCGGATTCGCTATTCACTACGTTACACATGCAAACTATAATCGGTATAGTTTGGGATTTTCTAAATATAACAAGTACATGAATTTTCACTACTAAACATATACTCTAAGACATGAATAGTTTACAGTTACATCACTATTTTATCATGGTATCCATAACTGTAATTTTCACTACATACGATATAGATATGGGTTTTCGCTACGATAAAACGCTATGACACTACATGTAAACCAGATTGTACGATACTGTGAGGCGCTACTTCACTAATGTACCCTTAGGTGTACAGGGATAAATCCTATCATAGTATAACCAGAGTCTCTTGGAGGGAGAGCGTGAGATTTATGAATAGATCTATTCGGGACTGATAATCCCACACTCGAACTGCTAGCTACAATTAGGCAGGCATGCCTAGGGTGACAAATGTCATTTAACTCGACTCCTGAAGAACGTTGGAAAGTTCTCTAGTCATATCAAGCATGGTTATATGACTTACATTATGTATAATTCACCCTTTAGTTTACAACATGTCACCCTTCAACAGTTTTATTTATATACTAAATAGAACTAACACGCTACGTATAAAGGCTGAAGCCAGGGTTTTCAACCAACATCGTTTATGCAAGGATTTCATATACAATATACTTATACTTCATGATTAGCCTTAGCTAGTCACATGAATTAGTATTTTCACATATCACTACAGTTTTCAGTAACGAACATTCATGGTTTATATGGAACGGATAACGCTACATTTTTCACTTAAAGAAAATATCGGATTTTCTTGACGCTATACAAAATACTTTTCACGAGCTCATCAACAAGTTTTCATTACAAACTACCGCCTATGAACTCACCAGCTTTATGCTGATATTTTCAAACTGCTTGTATTCTCAGGAAATCAGTAGACAGGTACCTGCTGGATTTATGAGAAGCTGGAGTAATAAGAGTCTTATGTTTATATTTTATATGTACTCTCTGATGTAATTCAAACAAGTTTCAAATTGATGTAAACATCTTCATATATGTATACACTGTGATGGTTGTGTTGCTATGGTTGCTATTTCACATTGGTTGTGATGCTATACATGACGTCCTCCGCCCCGGAATGATTCCGCCATCACGGTTTCGGGGCGTGACAACTGAGGATTTGTCGCTTGTGAGTAGTTGGAAGTATAGTACTGGGTGGACTATATTGACATTATTATGAATAGATAAGATTCTATTAAGAATGAGGTGTCATATGGCAAATATGGAAATGTTTCCATTAATGGGAGTTGGATATTAAGAAATATGTCTAGATTAGAAACTTATATGCGAGAAAGATGTTCAAAGGAATGTACTTTGAATGTGAGACTTCACGTCTATGGAATTGTCATGTAACAATTTCCGATAGAATGCCTTGTAATTTCATTAGTCGGGTCTTGGTGACTTTTGTGCTATGACATGACGAAAGAATCATTGCATAAAATGTTACAATCTGACATATTCTAAAAGTGGCAAGAATTTTGTATTCTTATACTAATAATAAGGATTGGGGACTGTGAAATGAGTTTCATTGGAAAAGTTTTTCAATTGATCTATTCCGCAAAGTATGGACCATAGGAAACCAAAGTGTGCATGCTTGGAGCATGGGACAATTGTGGTTATAATTCGAGTAATAAGTTGATTTTTTGAAACAGTAAGCAATGAATAATGAGTAATCTATATGGTGTTTAAATAAAAGTGTTTTTATTTACGCTCAAAAGTTTTGGGGCCATATAGGATTAATATTATTATTGTGTTTCACTTTGCATGTTTTGACTTCCAGAATAATTGGGTTATTCGAACCTCCACAGTCGGTCATACGTTGGAAGTAAGTATGAAGGAAGACTATCATGAATCTGTCTGTAGATTGTCTAAAGTGTTTAGACATAGCACAAGTTTGCTGCAGAGTTCATGAGTGCTTTGATAAGATTAAAGTATTGGATTAAACCCACGCTCACTCGAATCACTTCATGGTTTTATTGTTGGGTTTTGAGCATTCTAACACTCCTATGGTGTACATGCAACCCTATAAACCTTGGATCTATGTTTTCTCTATTATACATGCAAATATTAACTATTCCAAGGTTTCATCCTAACTAGCATATTATGAAGCACCTATACTACAAAGTTCTAGTTAGATGACATACCTTTTGATGTAGCTTGATGTCTTCAAGCTTTAAGAGCTTAGCCCCAATAGTGTGGAAGCCTCAAATGGAATCACAAATCACCAAAACACCTTGGAAGAACTTGAGAGAATATGTATGCACACTAAAATCGGTCAACTCTTATTTTTCACACACTTGTGCCAATTTTGTGAGCCAAGGACCCCTTTATATATTATGGAGGATTAGGGTTACATCCATGTAAACCCTAATACCCATGACCTTTCATTTACATAGGATCCATGGGTTAAAAGCTCCATGGACCATCCATGAAAGCTTAGCCCAACCTAAATGAACTTGGCCCATTCCATATATATAAGAGTCCATATTTAATTAGTTTTTTTTGATCACTTAATTAATTCTAAATTAATTCTTGATCAATACTAATTAAATAATATGATTCCATATTAATATATTAGAACTTATAATATATTAATATAAATCATAAATATACTATTCTCAAAAGACTATCCATATAAATTGTGCCGGTGAAGTGCAACCCAAATGGACCATGCCGGGTCGGGTCAAGTACATACCAAATATAGTTATGGACTTAGACATTAATCCAACAGTCTCCCACTTGGATAAGTCTAAAACTATTATTGAGTATGACTTCAAAACCTAACTGGCAATCGTAGCTGTTAAAGCCGCTTTCGAACTCTAACCTTGTCAATGACTTGTCCATTAGATAAGGGATCATATATTCCTCCATTCTAGATATCATATCGACTGAGACATGGATTATAATCATTCTCTCTGTCCATTTGTTGTTTCCCGATTTTTGATTTATGATGACTAACTGATTGAACAAATCAAATCAGTCCTGGCTTGGCCAAGCACTCACATGTGTCATCGCTAAATCATCGAGGGGCCCACAGATATCGCTTTTATCCCGAAGGTAAAAGGAATGGATAAACTTTGACTCATATGGCTTGTTCTAGTACTTGTTGAATCATACACAAAGGCACGTTTTACAACATCGAGTTACCAAATGCGTTTTCGTGCAATCAATGTATAACCAACTCAGAGTAACAACTCATATCTCTAGGTTTGAAGAGTATAAGATATTATCGTCTCATGATCACTCGTGATAAAATCCATGAAGTGATTCAAATGAGCGCGGGTTGAATCCAATACTCAGAACTTATGAGCACTCATGAGTGTTGTAGCACCACTTTGTCCACCAACTTGGACCTCTACAAACCAACCCATGACAGTCTTGATTCATATCTACTTCCAACATATGACCGACTGTGGATGGTTTGAATAACTTAATCATTCAGGAAGAGCGACTTAGTTATTCTGGAAGTCAAAACATGCAAAGTGAAACACAAGAATAAATGAATCAAATATGGTATCAAACCCTATGAATATAAATAAACACTTTTATTTATCACCATACTGATTACTCATTATTCATTGTTTCGGTTTTATCAACTTTATACTTGAATTAAAAACACTAGTTGTCCCATGCTCCAAGCATGTACACTATGTTTTTCTTAAACAATAGCTTTGCCATACACCAAGTATGCATTCTATGTTTGTCTATGATCCTTACTTTGTGAAATAAACCAATTGAACATAATTTCAATGATTCTAATTTCACACTCCCAAATCCTTATCGAAAAATGTGAGAATTTGAAATCTGTTTAGATTTTAAACTTATATGCACTGACCCTCCTGTAATGAATATGTACAAAGTCACAAAGTCTTGTCAACAGTCCTTATAAGGTATTCCAATGGAGATCAACTCCATGGAAACTAAGTCTCATATTCAAAGTACATTGCTTTGGACATGCTTCTTGCATTAAGTTTTCTAATCTTACACATATAACTTCCACCTATGGAGACAACTCCATATTCTCATTTTGACTATCACTTCTGAATAAGAGATGCCTCTTTTCAGTATATGTCAATATGGTCCTTCCAAAATTAGCACTATACTTCCAACTATCCCTGAGCAACCAATCTTTGGTAAACCTCAGATTGTCCTCGACAATTGCTTAATCATTTTAGTCATATCCAATTCTAGACCTTTTCCCTTCTTAATGCCTCTGGGCATTTGGAAAAATTTAGAAATGACAAATATTATAGCACATGCAATCGATCCTGTACCCAAAGCAAATGGTACACGATTCATGATGTCTCACATAAAGACATGATTCTAGACCAGTCTTTTTCTACAATATTTTTATTTGCCATGTTTTCAAAATTTGACTATGAAGAGGGATGACGTAATCATAATCGAATTTTGAGAACGCAATATATAGAATTTCCTTAAGTTGAACCAATCCAACATGAAATTCATATATATATTCTTGACTAAGGATGATTAAGGTCTCAATCTATGCCTTTAGAACTGAAATGAAGTATATCCTCTCCCTTAATTATAGCAAACAACTTTTTCAATCCTTGCAGCCTCATGAATTGAAACTTTTGTTTTCTATAATTAACATTGCTAACTTGCAACACTAACAATAATTATCATGCTCCCACTAACATGATGATTATTAGCATAACACTTATGTTGCCACTAGCTTTGACATGTACTCAGAAATCAGCTGGACTTCTAGAAATCAATACTTTATTGACTTTCTTACCGAAGTTCAGATTTCTGATACGAGATGCTTTGATAAAACTTTATCAAAATCATACACCTTTCCTTAGATAGCATGCATGTGTGTCTAAACAATTTCAAAACTATGAAAATGGATGCCATAATCATAGTCTCAATTGTTTAGACCTTTTGTCATCTGCTTCAAATCTACTTGGTGCAAGTGTTTCCTCACCATCATTTTCATGAATCGGAGAGAAACCTTATGACCCTTAGATTTTATGGTGTATGTGTTTTTATCCATGTGAATCGTCAAAACCATAGTCACAAGACAAGGATAATGACAAATCCAAACTCATATGGACTAAACTTATGAAATCTTAACTTCTTCCCACCTGGCAGTACAGGGCCTGCCATTGCTTCCAAGTTGTTATGCAACCAATTGAGAATTTTCAGAATCCTATGCAAAGCCAACTTTAACTGGAATGGGCATAGAATACGTCAACACGATAGGTTATAAACCTCAAGTCGTCTGCTAGTGAAGAACCTCAGGTTTTATTCTTGATTAGTTCTTGAAATTCTTTTTAGGATCTTTAAGACTCCCACTATCCTCTTGACATATAAGACTATCTTGCCAAATATTCAAGAGATAGTGCGGATTCTTTATCAAGACAAACACTTCACACAATTGGCCTTAGTTGGTCTTTGTTTTATCCAAAACATCACAACTTACCAATTTCAAATGTACAAGAGTATGACACTTTTACTCTTACATTTGACAAGTGTTTTAAACCTTTCTTTAAGATATTTCACTCAAGTTACAATCTTGGAGTATGACTCTAAGAATTGTTTTGGAACGAAGTATGACTCATCTTCCTGATCTAACCATTTCAACAATTCATGACTCCTCTTCTTAGTCATAAGAATGCACTAAGATGACCTTTAGAGGACTAATTGTGATATGATTTCTAAATCATTAAGATGATCACAAACATGATACTAAAGTACTCTCCCATCTTTCCAGATTTGAGAAACTTTTATCTTTCTGCCTAATTTGATTCTTTCCATTCGTTCTGCCATACATTGAGACTTTTCCATTGTTTCAGAATTATACTTAAACTTGTAAGTATAACCACATTTACTAAACTTTAGTAAATCAAATAGTCTTAACAAGCTTTGTGGTGGACATGACCAGTACACAAGAATGTGTACTCGATCCCTTTAGTCCTTCACTTGACTCACACATCCATGTGAACAAGTAATTAGTCTTGATTTTCCAATGCTTGAAAGTTCTCATTCATCATACTATTCAACTTGCATGATTCCAAGTTTCGTTCCAATTGAAACTTGGGTGATGAGGAACTTTCCTGATTTGGTAAATTTAGACACTACCACAAATGAAAGAATCAAATCAATTTTCCAATATTGCTGTCAGTGGAATCATATAAGCAATAATTTTCCACAAATGTCATTGTAAGGATACTTCAAATAAATAAAATTAAACAATTTTCTTTTATTTTAAAACTTTGCAGAAAAACTTATCCTTACAATCCACATGGAAAATTGTTGTTATCTATTCCTTAGCAATATATCATAACTTCTTAAGCAACTGCTCAAAATTCTGATGCGATCGAAATCCACCTTCGCGATCAGAATCAGCATATACTTCCTTTAAGATTTCTCTCTATTCTTTGATTCTTAAAACATCAACATGTGACCCAGTCACATCATGTAATGAGGATCTTAGAATAGAACTTAACAGAGTTAGATAATGGGCTCTACCTGATGTAGAGTCAAACTTATTGACTTTAACATCCTTAGGTAAATTTGGCAGCTTTGCAATCAACGCCCCTTCCTTTGGCAAAATAAACATATGGACCCTTTGGTAATGGGACTATCTCAGACTTAGCCTTTCTCTTTACCATTTGGTCAACCGGGTTGACTATGGTCAATCCCTTTCCATTGGGAAGAGAATGCTTTTTCTGGATTTCCAGTGTCACCATTGTCACTGTCCATAAAGTTTTTGGGAAGTTGATCTTCTAATCAAATTTGCTTTACTATCGTTCCAAATCATTGTTGATTCAGCAGCACCAAGCAAATAGATATGATCATTAAGGTTTATGTCATAGTCTATTTCATAGTAGTCCCAAAGGAACTCACTATGTGACTTAGAAAGTGATTGAACATCCAACTTTCTCAAGACTTTGACACCCAACTCTCCCGGGTTGTCAATATGTGACTTCATCTCTAAGATGTGATCATACATAGACCTTGCTTGCCATTAGGGCTTGAGTGACCTTGAACTTGTGGGTTAGGGAGAATAATTGGAGGAGGTGGAGGAAGAGAAGTATGACTTCCATGAGCCAAACTCGGGAAGTCATATTCATTAGGAAAGCTTGGTTTGGGAAGATCATTGTTGTCTAAACCAGACATCAACAATGGGAGAAATTCACGTAAAGTTGATTTAAGTCCTTAATATAACACCCAATATGATATATTAAGGCTAGAACCCAACAAACTATTTTATAACTTGGAAGAGGGATGCCGTAATCCAAGCTATAAAATATTTTAAGGTAGGCGAATGACGATTCACCAATTTCCACCAAGATAAACGAAATGTATTATTATTAGGTTTTAATTGGTTTTGAAACTCCTAGATTCTTTTGAGATTCATTGAACTTTTCAATGGCATGTTTCAATCTCGAGTGTGCCCTTCAGGTTTTGTGACTGGGATGTCGAGGATCACAAAACAAGGTGTGAAGTAACCATGCAAATATACTTGGTACCCTTAATATTTACCCCTCAATCGATGTGCCGGTTAACCACACACGCTCCAACGATACTATGATAAACATTAAGTTACCCTTTGCCTACCTTGTTAAGTCCAAGTTAGTGTGCCGGTTAACCACACACGCTCCACTAACAGCTTAAACAAAGTGCAAAGTGTAATTTCATGGATTAGCACCTTATTCACATTTTCCTAAGTAACTAAGATTGGGAATTTATAAAAGGTTTAGTTACTTAGTATTTATCATTAATACTTTTAATGAAGGGAGAATTATAGTCTTTGTCCTACCTGTTCGGCTAACGACCCTCCACCAGTCAAGGAAGCGGTGGGTGAGAGTAGACACCCATTAAACTGCCATTTTATAGACAGTAACCTTATACCCCCCTTATAGACCGGCTTCGTGAATGAGGCCTACTAATGGTAAGACGACTTGCTCTTATACATATAATATATTAAACTTTTAATATTATAATAGTATAAGGGTGTATTTTAGACATTTAAAATACTTGGTGGTTTAATCTATTAATTAAACTATACTCTTAATTTAATTAAATTTAAACCATGTCATTATGGAATTATCAATTCTCTTTTAATTAAACACTTTAATTATCTATTAATAAAGTCCATAAGAGTTAACTGAATTATTCAATAAAAACATCATAATTCCAATTATTAAATTCAAAATTAAAACCATTTAATTAATTGTTTAAGTTATGAACCCAAGAGTTTTAGAATTCAATTCTTTTTTTTATCATAAAAAAACTTTTTCCAAATTCCAAAACTTGAGGGCAAGTTTTGTAACTCTTGAAAACTTTTGGATTCCATAACTTATGGAGTTAAATACTTGTTTTATGATGAAACTTTTCATGTTCCATAACTTAAGAACAAGTTATGGAATTCTTTAAAACATTAAGACTAAGTTTTGTAAATCCATAAAAAACTTTGAATCAATTTTTTTTAAAAACCTTTTCATATCCATAACTTATGCAGGTTTCAAAAACCTCTTTAGATCAAACTTTTAAAACTAATAAAATAATCATATCATTTTATCTTTTACTAAATTTGACCTAATTCAACTCATATAGCAAATGATTCAAATTTTACAAATAATTAGTTTTTCACAAAAACAAGTAATTATCTTAAAATTTGACAAACGTCATGTTTTTTTCCTTTTTTTTCCAACTTTGAAAATAAAACATTTGCATCAATATAACAGAAAACAACCCATGGCTCTGATACCACTGTTGGGTTTTGAGCATTCTAACACTCCTATGGTGTACATGCAACCCTATAAACCTTGGATCTATGTTTTCTCTATTATACATGCAAATATTAACTATTCCAAGGTTTCATCCTAACTAGCATATTATGAAGCACCTATACTACAAAGTTCTAGTTAGATGACATACCTTTTGATGTAGCTTGATGTCTTCAAGCTTTAAGAGATTAGCCCCAATAGTGTGGAAGCCTCAAATGGAATCACAAATCACCAAAACACCTTGGAAGAACTTGAGAGAATATGTATGCACACTAAAATCGGCCCACTCTTATTTTCACACACTTGTGCCAATTTTGTGAGCCAAGGACCCCTTTATATATTATGGAGGATTAGGGTTACATCCATGTAAACCCTAATACCCATGACCTTTCATTTACATAGGATCCATGGGTTAAAAGCTCCATGGACCATCCATGAAATCTTAGGCCAACCTAAATGAACTTGGCCCATTCCATATATATAAGAGTCCATATTTAATTAGTTTTTTTTGATCACTTAATTAATTCTAAATTAATTCTTGATCAATACTAATTAAATAATATGATTCCATATTAATATATTAGAACTTATAATATATTAATATAAATCATAAATATACTATTCTCAAAAGACTATCCATATAAATTGTGCCGGTGAAGTGCAACCCAAATGGACCATGCCGGGTCGGGTCAAGTACATACCAAATATAGTTATGGACTTAGACATTAATCCAACATTTATCATGAGTGATTAGTGAGTTGTTACTTGCTACTCGGTTGCACATTGATAATAAGTAAACGTGTGAGTTGCTACTTGCTGCTCGGTTGCACATTGATAATAAGTAAACGCATCAGTAACTTGGGGTTATAGAACTTATTGTTGTTTATGATTCGATTAGTAGGTGCAAGCAAGCATTTGAGTCGAAGTTTATCCATTCCTTTTACCCAAAGTGGGATAAAAGCGATATCTGTGGGCCCCTCAATGATTTAGTTATGACACCATAAGCGCTTGGCCAAGCCGGGACTAAGTTGATGTGTTCAATTGTAGTCTGTTGTCAGTCATCATAAATCAGATGTTGGGAAACAGTATAGAGAGAATGATTGAAATTCATGTCTTGTGTATATACGATATCTTGAGAATGGAGGAATATATGATCCCTTATCTAAAGGACACGCTTATCTGATAAGATCAGAGTTAACAGCGACTTTTGAAAGCTACGATTGCTGATCAGGTTCTGAAGTTATGCAAAATAGTTATTAGACTTATCCAAGTGGGAGACTGTTGGATTAGTGTCTAAGTCCATAACTATTTTGGTATGTACTTGACCCGATTATGAGCATGGTCCTTTTGGGTTGCCTTCACCATAGCAATATGTAGGATGAATAAAGGAGAGAAAGGTTTAATTTTGATTTATTAATATATTATGAGAATAATATATTAAAGGAGAAATCATATTGTTTAATTAATATTAGTCAAGAATTAATAAAGAATCAATTATGTGGCTAAAAGATATTAATTAAACTTAGGGGACTGGAATTATAAATATAGGATAATTGCAATTGGGCTATGGATCACCTTGGAATAATAGGTGGGACGAATTCTATGGGGAAGCCCATTAGAAATCTTCCAAGGCATGTTCCAAAAGGGGTCCATGGGCTGCTTAGGGTTTAAGCAGTCAAATTAGGGTTTCCTTGTTGGATAACCCTAATAGCCTAAGTATATAAGGAACCCTTGGGCACTAAAAACGTGGCTAACACTGGGATTAAGGTTTCCAGCCGTTTTTGGTGCCTCCCCTCTCTTCTCTCCTTCATCCAATTGCTTAGTGGTGTTTGTGACTCCATTAGAGGTGCAACACTTGAGGCACTAAGCTTTCTGAAGCCAATCAAAGCAAGGAATTGATTGTTATTACTATATAACAATCAAAGGTAATTACTAAACCCTTATTTCAGTTCTTATATGATAGATCTAGGGTTTATAGCTTTTGATATTCAATTACATGTTCATTAGACCAACTATATCCAAAAGTTATTAGGGTTTGCATGTACACCATAGGAATGATGTATTGCTCGAAACCCATCAGTAGTATCAGAGCCTAGGGTTGTTTGTTAGTGAATTTGACGCTTATTTGATCGAAAATTGGCTGAAAATCGAAATTTTTGAGGTTTTTCGATATTACTCTGGGATTAGGCTTTCCTGCTTGATGAAAGATAAGTAAAAATGACTCTACAATCCTTTCTATGAGTACTAAATGGATACAAGTTATATAAAACCTAGAGTAAACAAGCAATCAGATGTGTGTATCTTCCCTAAGCCCACAGCCAAACAAGGAACAGGAAATGAGGCGGAAGCCACACATCCCATTGGTTGTTAGATCTTCGTTGTATGTAACCCTGGTGTATTCACTTGGTACTCAGGGAGTTAACTGTAATGGTTCCTTTATATTTGATGAAAAGATTCCTTAAGAAAACCCTTATTTCTTTTAGTAAAAATGGTGACCACAGTGGTTCCTTCTATAATCACTTAATTTATACTATCTATATATAATCTAATATCGACTAGATAGTTAATTGTGTGAATCTGCCCTAAGCCCACAACCAAACAAGGAACAGGAAATGAGGCGGAAAGCACACATCCAACTACCTATCGGGTATTAATTATATATAACCCTGATGTATAAACTAAGGTATTATAGAATTAACCACCTAAGGTCCTTTAAGTTATACTGGTTTAATAAAATGGATTAAAACCTTTACTGGTTAAGTTTCTAGTTTTTAATACCAATGTTCTATCTGCAAAGTATGTTTTGTACTAGAAAATTGTATATTGAATTAGTGTCCTATGACCTGACCCATACATGGTACCCCTTACGATTTCTTGGTGTATACAGAACATATATATAGCTAAGATCGGATAGATAGTAGGCTGGGTGAATCTGCTCTAAGCCCAAAACCAAACAAGGAACAGGAAATGAAGCGGAAAGCACACATCCTACTACCTGTCGGACCCGATTAATATATATCCCTGAATTCATACACTAAGGAATCATAAAGTTAGCATTATAGGCCCCCTTTATACTGAATGTACTAGACTTGACTGTTCTAGTTGTCGTTTGTAAAATGTAAGTTTTTCCCTAGTTTATAACTATCTTGACTTGAAAATAGTTTGCATTAACTTTCAAGTGGAACTGTCACAAAATGAAAGTAATGGGAAATTATAAGTACCCAGTTGTCTTTTGAATTGGCATCATGCAGTACTAATTACCTTAAAACATGTTTGTTTTATTAAGGTCATAATGTGATGAATAGTCCCCATACTATACGCTCTCCCTGCAAGAGATTTTGGGAACGAAACACGACTTCAGCAAACCTACTGCTGAGCCATGAAGAAGGCTCACATTAAAGATATATGATCATGTATACCCAATTTTACTATCACCTTTTGTTTAGAACAATGAGTTAGTGATTTATTGGTATACTTAGATCATGTAGTTGTTCTTATGCTATAGCATCTTAGTATGTTCGTTCTGTTATAGTATCTTAGTATGTTCTCTCTGTTATCATGTATTGTATCTTCCTCCCTGTTTCTCTTTATAGTATGTTCTAGTATCTAGTATGAACTGAACCCCTAAACTATACCTACTATAGTTTACTAGTATGTTTACTTGAACTGTTATTGAAAAGACTCATTTATCTACTAAGTTATG
Source organism: Lactuca virosa (assembly GCF_052849685.1). Classification (NCBI taxonomy): domain Eukaryota; kingdom Viridiplantae; phylum Streptophyta; class Magnoliopsida; order Asterales; family Asteraceae; genus Lactuca; species Lactuca virosa. Next base: position 269,505,684 of record NC_136430.1, on the reverse strand, counting down.
TTTGTACTTTAAAAAAAACGGAGTTTTGTTAAACTATAAAGTAACATAACTTTAAAAGAGTTTTTGAAATGTTTTGATCACTTATAAAAGACATAAGCAATATTTTGAAAGATGTTTTATAACAAACATTTACACAATTATCATTGTGTTTAACTTGTATCCCCCCCCTTAAAAGCATTTAAAACAGTTTAAAAGATTGATTACAGGGGTATGAACTCACCTTATGTGGGTGATTCAAACGAATATGCGCGTAAGGATGAGAAGTTCCACGAATGAAGTCCCGAGACACAAACGAGTCCTAAATGACATATAATGGCATATATTGGCATGAATATAGTGTTTAGAAGCAACCACATCAAAGAAACACCTTTAGGGACTAGGAAACACTTGGACCAAGTGTTAGAATCACATGTGATTCATCTAAAGGATGTTTAAGGCCATCATTTGAAGTTTACGGCCATGGGTTTACGGCCATGGAGCTTTGGGTCGTAAACTCATGGTAACAGGGTGCATAAGAGGGTGTTTGAATGGTAGGGAAGCTTGTGGGACTATTGCTCTACAAGAGAATGAGCAAAACTAACATTTTTAGAAGGTGTTGAGGTGTTTACGGCCACACCAAAAGTATATGGCCGTAAACTCTCCAAATGGTGTCTTTTTGGGTCTTAAAGGGAAGGGTTCTCAAAGGTTCATGTGTCCCAAAGGATAGCTAGTGTCTAGAAGTGTTTAGGACTCAATACTTGACCACAATTAGGGTTTACGACCAAGGGAGATTCTATGGCCGTAAACTCTTGGTAAATATGCCTAAATTGTTGTTCCAAGACTATGATCTAGTGAATATCATGCCTAACTAGATGATAGATGGAAAACTCACACTTTTGAGGGCCTTTGAGGAGTTTACGGCCACCAAGAACAAGTGTGTGTTCTTGGTGTTCTTGGTGAAAGTTGAAGATATTTTGAAGATCGGGAATGAAAATTTCGATGATACTTGAGAGAGAAATCAAGTGTTCTTGAGGTGAAAGTGTAGGAATGAAGGAAAAAGTGAAGGGAAGGAGACTTATAGGGGAGTTTACGGCAAACCTTGAGTTTATGGCCGTAAACTCATGTGTGATGGCCGTGAACTCCTTTGTGGTGGTACTACTGGGGTTGCGCTCCTCTGATTGGCATAATACCCACTCGTAGACCTTGCGCTTTGCCTTACTGTTCATGATAGGATTCATACTTGGTCCATCTATCATTACCTCGTGTATACAAGTCGTATATAATTAGGATTAGTAATACGGTCGAATGTGCGACTCTGCCCCAGGTCCACAACCAAACAAGGAACAGGAGATAGAGCGGAAACACACATACTAGATCTGTGTAATCATAATCATATACTACCCTCGCGTATACACTTAATAGTGATAGGTGGGCTGTATTCGTCCTTAGCCTCTGTGCTTGAACTTGGTCTGCTGGACGAGTGGTATTTCGGAAAGGTCTGCGGACATACGACGGCAAGGCTTCGGAGGACAAAGTACGCTTCGCACGAGTACTTCGGGGTTTAGAATACGAAAGACAAAACTGAGGTTTAAGTCGGACTATCGCTACGAATGAGGAAGGTTTCGTGAATTTCACGGTCAAGGCGATAGAAACATATGAACTTAGTATGGTGAGGACCACGCCAACTCATGACGAATGATAGTAACGGACTCTTTACTGAAAAATGTTTTGGCCGATTTGAAAGAACGTTTGTTATACGATGATGTACTTCCCTAGTGTGCTCGAAAATGTACTCTTTGTAAATGTTCTAGTGATTTCTGTTTTCCCATTGATGTTAACACTTCTACGTATCGTACCGCGATGTACGCGTACATACTTTGAAAGTGCTTCGATAACTAGTGTCGATATTTTATACTACGATCCTCCTTGGTACCACTACGATCGCCTGGAATATACAAGTTATGAATAATCAAGATGAATTGGACGGTCGACTGAGTAACTCTGCCTCAAATCCACAACCAAACAAGGAACAGGAATTAAGGCGGAGTCACTCACTCTAAGTCTGCAAATTCTTAGCTATGCACAACCCTGATGTACATACTCACCCATCATAGCTTCTCTGAACGGATCTTTTAGTTCTCTTGAATATTGTGACTTGTTTCTATAAGTCAGTTATTATAATTACTTTTAAATGTTTTCACCGAGTTTTAATCTTATATAAATATAAATTAATTTTTAAAGTATTTACTATTTCGAAAACGTACCGCCGCTCATTGACGACTCTAGGGTTGATTCTTATGCGGTGATCATCAGAATTCGTCCATCCGCTCCTGAGTTCTTTGTTATCGGGTAGTCTCTCTGGTAGTGTCCAGTCTCACCACAGCCATAGCAGGCTTGGTTTTCTTTAGCTTTGGGGACTTGGGAGATCGGTTGAACCGGTGCCCTGCAGAAACGGATTGTGTGTCCCTTTCTGTGGCAGTCCAGGCACTTAATTTCCCAGCATACTCCTGTGTGGTGATAGTTGCACTTTCCACACTTCGGGAGAGTTCCAGTATATCGATTGGCAGGTGCTGGAGTAGCAGGTGTTGGGGCGGCGTACATAGTACTCGTTTGTTCCTCCTGTGGGGGTTCATGTGTTGTTCGCTTCTTCTTCCTCTTGTTCCCCGACTTCTGTTTATAGTCCTCTCCCTTTGATGGCTCGGGAAAGGGGACTACCACGCCATGGCGGACTCCATGGTCGATGAGTCGCTGAGCCGGGCGTTTGGCACTATCAAATGTGGTTGGGTTAGAAGACACACATCTCCTTGAATCGGGGTAGTTAGACCCCATATGTATCTTTCTATCTTCTTGCTCTCCGGGATAACCATCCCGGGGCATAGTGCTGCTAGGTCGTTGAACCTGTTGGTGTAGGTCACTATGTCTGAGCTGACCATAGTGTGCTCCCACAATTCTTGTTCCAGCTTTTGAACTTCGCCCCTCGGGCAGTATTCTTCCAGCATCAACTCTTTTAGGTTTTCCCAACCTATTGAGTTAGCCACTGATATGGTCAGTGACTTAACATGGCTGTTCCACCATGTCAGGGCTCTGTCGGAGAAGGTGCAGGCAGCAAACTTCACTTTGCTCCCTTCTGGGCACGAACAGATTTCGAAGACCGAATCTGTTTTCTCGAACCATCGCATTAGAGCGATGACTCCACCATTTCCATTAAAGGAATTGGGTTTGTAGTTCAGGAAATACTTGTACGAACACTCCCTGGGGTGTTCGTGAGAACCTCTGGGGTTGGCTAAGTGGGTAGCGCTACCAGATCCGAAGGTACCACCTTCGCCGAAGTGAGCTACAACAGTCGCTACTGCGGAGGATATCGCTGCTTGGAGGGCAGCAGAATCGAGCTGTGGCATTTGAGTTGTAGTTATGGGAGTAGTGTGCCTGCTTGATCTGCGAGGATGCATCTTTGCTAAAAGAATACAAAGATGAGATGGAATAAGTCTAAAGCAGTTGATATAAGCCGAAAGCTGAAATACAAGGTTATCCTAGTTCTGAGTGTATCGGGTCCTGACTTCTACAGGGTTCTGGAAACAATTCATAAGAGAGTCTATACCAAATAAACTTTATGAATCAGAAGTGGCTATCCTCGAATGAATATTTGTAACCTGAATAACTATTAGTAGCTGAACGAAAGAAAATAATCCTAACACATAACATGAGCAGTGTCTCCACTCGCTCACTAAGTTAAAACAGATTATTATTTATTAGTGTGTCGCATAAGACGTTGTGGTTACTTCAGCTGATCCCTCTTTGAAAACTTCTCATGAACATGATCTTGTTCCTCCTTGACTCTTCTGTTGACCCCTATGAGGAAGTGGTTACATTTATCCGGGTTTGTCGTGCGACAAATGGAAGTGTCTAAAGAATCTATGAGATTTAAGTGATACATTATCGGGTGATCCTTACAGAGTCCTCCTATAATTCTACAATGTATACAAGTTGTATATAATTTAAGATTAAATAGACCTTTGAATAAGTGATCCTACTCCAAAACCACAACCAAACAGGGAATAGGTAGTGAAGCGTAGGTCACAAATTCTAAGTCTATAAAATCTTAATTAAATAAAACCTTGGGAGTATACATTGCAAGATTATAGACCTATCCGTAAGGGTCTTTTAAGTTATCACATAAGTTGTTTATATAGTGCCCAAAATACTCCTATAGTATTTTAATGTAATGTACTTGGTATGTTTTTAAACTTGTTGTCGTGTTATAGTATCATAAAATACTCCCATAGTATCTTATCTTTATGTTCTGATCTAGAATTTCCTTGAATAGAGTTTGGTAAGTTTTAAGACTGTTGCAACACCACATCACTCCCAAACACATGTCGGTCACATCTCAGATGAATATAGTTGATCAGGCTATATTGATTCTAGCTATGATTACATAATTGTCCAGGTTTGACCGTAGTGTTCAACCTTTAAATACTTCTGTTCTGTTCTTCTTGTGATACTTGTTCTAGTATGTATAGTATCACAAGACATGAATCCTAGTAAGCATGTAATAAACAGCCATTTCATTAGAAAGAAAATGTTTACAAAGTATGCGATTCACATAATATAGAATCCATAGCAAATAAGAAAAAGACATGAAGCTATACTGCTCCATCTTCTGAATCCCAGAGCGCGTACCTGTCTACTAGTCTCCTGAGAATACAAGTTATTTTAAAGCGTAGATCAGCATTTAAGCTGGTGTGTTCATAAGATTTTAGTGATGTAATGTAAGTTGTAAGAAAGTTATAGTAAGTTGTAAGTTCTGTTTAAAAAAGTTCGCCTATTCCTCCACAAAATCCTATATTTCCTGCTTGATGAAAGATAATTAAAAATGACTCTACAATCCTTTCTATGAGTACTAAATGGATAGAAGTTATATAATGTTGGGTTTTGAGCATTTTGACACTCCTAAGTGTACATGCAACCCTAAATACCTTCGATCTATGATTTTTCTATTATACATGCAAATATAAATATCCAAGGTATTACCCTAACTAGCATACAAAACATTGATACTTGGGTAATAAACTAGATAGAAATACATACCTTGTTGATGTATCTTGACTCCATGAAGCTCGAGAGCCTAGTGCCCCAAGTGTGACACCTCAAATGGTTCACACAACATCACCAACACATGGAATAACCTATGAGAAGAAGACACTCATGCTCAAATCGGCTAGCCCTCATATATGTATCACTTATGCCAATTTCTTGAGCTAAAGGGGTCCTTATATAGTGTGCACATTAGGGTTACACCATGTAACCCATGACTTTACCCATTCCTTATGCTCCATGGGTTTTAACCTCCATGGAGTATCCATGGATCACCACATGGGTTAAACCCAACATAAGGAATCATGGATCATAAGCCCACATATATAAGAATGAATGATTTACACAATCAATCCCCATATATTTAATTAGTCTCTTTTTTATCACTAAATTAAGTCCAAATTAATTCTTGATCAATACTAATTAAATAACATTATTTCATATTAATATATTAGAACTTATAATATATTAATATGTCACAAATGTCTTCTCCTCACAAACGGTCTATCCAAATGTTCCGATGCCATGCAACCCAAATGGACCATGCCGAGTCGGGTCAATTACATACCAATTATAGTTATGGACTTAGACACTAATCCAACAGTCTCCCACTTGGATAAGTCTAAAACTATTATTGCGTATGACTTCAAGAACCAACTGGCAATCGTAGCTCTCAAAAGCCACTGTCGAACTCTGACCTTGTCAATGAACTCTTACCTTTGTCAATGACTTGTCCATTAGATAAGGGATCATATATTCCTCCATTCTAGATATCATATGGACTGAGACATGGATTATAAATCATTCTCTGTGTCCATTTGTTGTTTCCCGATTTCCGATTTATTACGACTGACTAATTGAACAAATCAAATCAGTCCAGGCCCGGCCGAGCACTTACATTTTTCATCACTAAATCATCGACTCATATGGCTTGTTCTACTACTTGTTGAACCAGACACAAAAGCACGTTTTATAACATCGAGTTACCAATGCGTTTTCACGCAATCAATGTACAACCAACTCATAGTAACAACTCATATCTCTAGGTTTGAAGAATATAAGATATTATCGTCTCATGATCACTCGTGATAAAATCCATGAAGTGATTCAAATGAGCGCGGGTTGAATCCAATACTCAGAACTTATGAGCACTCATGAGTGTTGTAGCACCGCTTTGTCCAACATCTTAGACCTCTACAAGCCAACCCATGACAGTCTTGATTCATATATACTTCCAACATATGACCGACTATGGATGGTTTGAATAACTTAGTCATTCAGGAAGAACGACCTAGTTATTCTAGAAGTCAAAACATACAAAGTGAAACACAAGAATAATCGAATCCAATATGGTCTCAGAACTTATGAATATAAATAAAACACCTTTTATTTATCACCATATTGATTACCCATTATTCACTGTATACTGTTTCAACTTTATACTTGAGTTAAAAAACACTGGTTTTCCCATGCTCCAAGAATGTACACTATGTTTTTCCTAAACAATAGCTTTGCCATACACCAAGCATGCATACTAAGTTTGTCCAAACATTAGTTATGCCATACACCAAGTATGCACACTATGTTTTTCCTATGATCTTTACTTTGTGAAATAGATCGATTGAATATAATTCCAATGATTCTCATTTCACATTCCCAAATCCTTACCCCAAATTCAAGAATTCCAAATTCCTGCCATTTACCTAAATCTGTTAGATTCTAAACTTATATGCACTGATCCTCTTGTAATGATTATGCACAAAGTCACAAAGACTTGTCAACATATATTACAAAGTATTCCAATGGAGATCAACTCCATGGAAACATCCTTCTTGCATTAAGTTTTCCAAATCTTACACAGATTGAATAACTTCCACCTATGGAAACATTTCCATATTCCCATTTTGACTATTACTTCTGAACAAGAGTTGCCTTTTTCGGAATATGTCAATATGGTCCTTCCAAATTAACATTATACTTCCAACTGTCCCTGAGCAACCAATCTTTGGTAAACCTTAGATTGTCCTCGGCAATTGCTTAATCGGTTTAGTCATATCCAATTCTAGATTTTTCCCCCTTAATGCCCATAGCATTTGGAAAATTTAGAAATGATGAAGATTATAGCAAATGCAATCGATCCTATATCCGAAGCATATGGGACACGATTCATGATGTTTCACATAATGACATGATACTAGACCAGTCCTTTTGCTATAATATTTCTATTTGCCAAGTTCTCATAATTCAAATTATGAAAAGGAATGTCGTAATCATAATCGAATTTTAGAACGCAAATAATGGAATCATATATAGAATTTCCTTATGTTGAGCCATTCCAACACAAAGTTCATATATATCCTTGACTAAAGATGATTAAAACCTCAATCTAAGCTTTTAGAATTGAAATGAAGTATAATTTCCTCTCCCTTAATTATAGCAAAACAACTTTTGAACCCCTGCAACTCCACGAATTGAAACTTTTGTTTTCTATAATTAACATTGCTATCTTGCAACCTTTATCATAATTATCATGCTCCCACTAACATGATGATTATTAGCATAGCACATATGCTCCCACTAGCTTTGATATGTACTCAGAAATCAGCCGGACTTCTAGAAATCAATACTGTATTGACTTTCATACCAAAGTTCAGATTTCTGATACGAAATGCTTTGATAGAACTTTATCAAAATCATACACCTTTCCTTAGATAGCACACATGTGTGTCTAAACAATTTCATAACTATGAAAAGGGATGTCATAATCATAGACTCGATTGTTTAGACCTTTTGCCATCTGGTTCAAATCTACTTGGTGGAAGTGTTTCCTCACCATCATTTTCATGAATCGGAGAGAAACCTTATGACCCTTAGATTTTATGGTGTATGTGCTCTTATCCATGTGAATTGTCAAAACCATAGTCACAAGACAAGGATAATGACAAATCCAAACTCATATGGACTGAACACAATCTTAATTTCTTGCCACCTGGTAGCTCAAGGGCCTGCCATTGCTTCCAAGTTGATATGCAACCAGTTGAGAACTCTCAGAACTCATATGCAAAGCCAACTTTAACTGGAATGGACACAGAAATAGAAATATGTCAACACGATATGTTATAAACCTCACGTTGTGTGCTAGTGTTAAACTACAGGATTTTTTTTATTCTTGATTAGATCTTGAAATTCTTTTCAGGATCTTTAAGACTCCCACTGTCCTCTTGACATATAAGACTATCTTGCTAAATATTCAAGAGATAGTGTAGATTCTTTATCAAGACAAACACTTCACACACTTGGACTAAGTTGGTCTTTGTTTAATCCAAAACATCACAACTTACCAATTTTAAATGTACAAGCGCAGGACACTTTTACTCTTACATTTGACAAGTGTTTTAAACCTTTCTTGAAGATATGTCACTCAACTTACAGTCTTGGAGTATGACTCTAAGACTTGTTTTTGAAACGAAGTGTGACTCATCTTCTTTATTTAATCATTCCAACAATTCATGATTCCTCTTCTTAGTCATAAGAATGCACTAAGATTTCCTTAGAGGACTAATTGTGATATGATTTCTAAATCATTAAGATGATCACAAAACCTGATACTAAAGTACTCTCCCATCTTTCAACATTTGAGAAACTTTTATCTTTCTGCCTAATTTGATTCTTCTCATTCGTTCTGCCATGACTTTACCCATTCCTTATGCTCCATGGGTTTTAACCTCCATGGAGTATCCATGGATCACCACATGGGTTAAACCCAACATAAGGAATCATGGATCATAAGCCCACATATATAAGAATGAATGATTTACACAATCAATCCCCATATATTTAATTAGTCTCTTTTTTATCACGAAATTAAGTCCAAATTAATTCTTGATCAATACTAATTAAATAACATGATTTCATATTAATATATTAGAACTTATAATATATTAATATGTCACAAATGTCTTCTCCTCACAAAAGGTCTATCCAAATGTTCTGATGCCATGCAACCCAAATGGACCATGCCGAGTCGGGTCAAGTACATACCAGTTATAGTTACGGACTTAGACACTAATCCAACATATAAAACCCAGAGTAAACAAACAATCAGATGTGTGTATCTGCCCTAAGCCCACAGCCAAACAAGGAACAGGAAATGAGGCGGAAGGCACACATCCCATTGGTTGTTAGATCTTCGTTGTATATAACCCTGGTGTATTCACTTGGTACTCACGGAGTTAACTGTAATAGTTCCTTTATATTTGATGAAAATATTCCTTAAGAAAACCCTTATTTCTTTTAGTAAAAATGGTAACCACAGTGGTTCCTTCTATAATCACTTAGTTTATACTGGCTATATATAATCTAATATCAACTAGATAGTTAATTGTGTGAATCTGCCCTAAGCCCACAACCAAACAAGGAACAGGAAATGAGGCGGAAAGCACACATCCAACTACCTATCGGGTATTAATTATATATAACCCTGATGTATAAACTAAGGTATTATAGAATTAACCACATAAGGTCCTTTAATTTATACTGGTTTAATAAAATGGATTAAAACCTTTACTGGTTAAGTTTCTAGTTTTGAATACCAATCTTCTATCTGCAAAGTATGTTTTGTACTAGAAAATTGTATATTGAATTAGTGTCCTATGACCTGACCCATACATGGTACCCCTTATGATTTCTTGGTGTATACAGAACATATATATAGCTAAGATCGGATAGATAGTAGGCTGGGTGAATCTGCTCTAAGCCCAAAACCAAACAAGGAACAGGAAATGAAGCGGAAAGCACACATCCTACTACCTGTCGGACCCGATTAATATATATCCCTGAATTCATACACTAAGGAATCATAAAGTTAGCATTATAGGCCCCCTTTATACTGAATGTACTAGACTTGACTGTTCTGGTTGTCGTTTGTAAAATGTAAGTTTTTCCCTAGTTTATAACTATCTTGACTTGAAAATAGTTTGCATTAACTTTCAAGTGGAACTGTCACAAAATGAAAGTAATGGGAAATTATAAGTATCCAGTTGTCTTTTGAATTGGCATCATGCAGTATTAATTACCTTAGAACATGTTTGTTTTATTAAGGTCATAATGTGATGAATAGTCCCCATACTATACGCTCTCCCTGCAAGAGATTTTGGGAACGAAACGCGACTTCAGCAAACCTACTGTTGAGCCATGAAGTAGGCTCACATTAAAGATATATGATCATGTATACCCAATTTTACTATCACCTTTTGTTTAGAACAATGAGTTAGTGATTCATTGGTATACTTAGATCCTGTAGTTGTTCTTATGCTATAGCATCTTAGTATGTTCGTTCTGTTATACTATCTTAGTATGTTCTCTCTGTTATCATGTATTGTATCTTCCTCCCTGTTTCTCTTTATAGTATGTTCTAGTATCTAGTATGAACTGAACCCCTAAACTATACCTACTATAGTTTACTAGTATGTTTACTTGAACTGTTATTGAAAAGACTCATTTATCTACTAAGTTATGTTTGTACTTTAAAAAAAAAACGGAGTTTTGTTAAACTATAAAGTAACGTAACTTTAAAAGAGTTTTTGAAATGTTTTGATCACTTATAAAAGACATAAGCAATCTTTTGAAAGATGTTTTATAACAAACATTTTCACAATTATCATTGTGTTCAACTTGTATCCCCCCCTTAAAAGCATTTAAAACAGTTTAAAAGATTGATTACAGGGGTATGAACTCACCTTATGTGGGTGATTCAAACGAATATGCGCGTAAGGTTGAGAAGTTCCACGAATGAAGTCCCGAGACACAAACGAGTCCTAAATGACATATAATGGCATATATTGGCATGAATATAGTTTTTAGAAGCAACCACATGCAAAGAAACACCTTTAGGGACTAGGAAACACTTGGACCAAGTGTTAGAATCACATGTGATTCATCTAAAAGATGTTTAAGGCCATCATTTGGAGTTTACGGCCATGGATTTACGGCCATGGAGCTTTGGGCCATAAACTCATGGTAACAGGGTGCATAAGAGGGTGTTTGAATGGTAGGGAAGATTGTGGGACCATTTCTCTACAAGAGAATGAGCAAAACTAACATTTTTAGAAGGTGTTGAGGTGTTTACGGCCACACCAAAAGTGTATGGCCGTAAACTCTCCAAATGGTGTCTTTTGGGTCTTAAAGGGAAGGGTTATCAAAGGTTCATGTGTCCCAAAGGATAGCTAGTGTCTAGAAGTGTTTAGGGCTCAATACTTGACCACAATTAGGGTTTACGGCCAAGGGAGATTCCATGGCCGTAAACTCTTGGTAAATATGCCTAAATTGTTGTTTCAATACTATGATATAGTGAATAAGATGCCTAACTAGATGATAGATGGAAAACTCACACTTTTGAGGGCCTTTGAGGAGTTTACGGCCACCAAGAACAAGTGTGTGTTCTTGGTGTTCTTGGTGAAAGTTGAAGATATTTTGAAGATCGGGAATGAAAATCTCGATGATACTTGAGAGAGAAATCAAGTGTTCTTGAGGTGAAAGTGTAAGAATGATGGAAAAGTGAAGGGAAGAAGACTTATAGGGGAGTTTACGGCCAGCCTTGAGTTTACGGCCGTAAACTCATGTGTCATGGCCATGAACTCCTTTTTGGTGGTTCTTAGGCTTGAATGTTGCACAATGACTCTAGCAGGTACATTCTAACACTCATTCCTTAAGTGTACTAGGCTTAAAACTCCTTAGAATGACCTTTAACCATGCTAGAACTCATTAGAAATGAGTCTGACACTCAGTTGAGTTGAATGGTTAGACTTTACAAGGCAAGAATTTTCGGGTTGTCACAGGCATACCCCCAAAACGAGATTGGTAGCGAAGCTCGACTCATCATGGAACGAACCATGTCCAACAAGGTCCGATTACGCCTCTCAGTCACACCATTGAGCTTTGGTGTCCTGGGAGGTGTAACACCCAAATTTTCGAATAATTTTTCACAATTTTTAAAACATACTTTCATTCATAAAATAATAATAAACTTAATGTATCCACTGTCATCATAGAAAAACATATCCCAGAATCATATAAACAAAAGCTCCATGAGTGTGTACAGATCATGCCGGCGCCTTCCCGCGATCATCACTGGTACCTGAAAAACATACACAAAACTCTGTAAGCATAAATGCTTAGTGAGTTCCCCAAAATACCATATAAACACATATCAGCCACTCAAGGCTGTAACTCTGATGACCCTCTGGTCGAATATGTCTGTGGGACCCTCTTGGTCCCATAACTCTGTGGACCCACTGGTCCTAACTCTGTAAACTCTGAATCATGCATATCACATATCACATAGAATCACAACACATAAATAGCATACAAGATACACTGTCACATAACTCTGATTACCACTCTAGGTAAAGTATAGTGAGAAGACTCACCTCGGGAATCTCGGTAAAATCTCGATATCAGAATACTGCCCTAGCCTCCACCTAGTCACAATAATAAATTTCACTAAATAAATGTCTCTTCACAATTTGGATATTCTCTCATGCAAATCCCTAGAAGGGTAAAACACCATTCTACCCCTCTACAGGCCCAAGGCCCATTTGATGACAAACCCTAAAAGTCAACCCAAAAGTCAACTGTCCATTTTGACCAGACTCGCCGAGTGCATACGACGACTCGGCGAGTCCCATCGTCCCCACAGACTCTTCCCTTTCTAAGCCTCACTCGACTCACTGAGTCACCCCTCAACTCACCGGATCACCACTGGAGTTAGACCTCGGGGCAACCCGGTCCGACTCGTCGAGTCTACATATGGACTCGGCGAGTTTCCTCCATGGACTTGCTCATACAACCTCCTGAGGTCAGATCTGCTTAGCCAAATCATAGATCTAACCCTTAAACACTCAAAAGTCACGTAAAGGTGCAACCTTTACGTGCATGCAACCCAATTCAAGCCTCAAATGGAGAAATAACACTAGAAATGGCAACCTAGTCTCCAATTGCTTATTTTCTTGCAAAAAGCTAGAAGGTAATGACTCTAGGGACCTCTCATGGTCCAGATCTGATGTCATAACCCCAAAGAGGACCTCATACTCACTAGATCTTTCATAAAATGAGGGTAAAAACCATAAAATCAAGAAGTCCATCAATATAACACGAAATGGAAAGGTTTATACCTCCAAAGATGATATCACGAGATGATTAGCTCATATCCAGTCCCCTTCACACTCTAGATTTGTGCTTCTATCTTCCTTCAAGCAAAACCACACAAAAAGATGAAGAAATAGCCTCCTCTTGCCCTCAAACTCACTATCTCAGCTCTCTAGGGTTTCTCTGGAACAAGGTGGCCACAAATGAAGGCCATAAAGGTCTTTAAATAGGCTCCCAAACGGTTGAGGCATCAACTCGTCGAAAATGCGCCAATAGATCAGACTCTACTCGACGAGTTGAGGCATCAACTCGTCGATTTCCTCAATAAAACAATAAATAAATAATTAAATTAGCATACCCGAACTCAGGATGTTACAGGAGGTTTCAATTGTGAGACAATTCCACACTCCTAAGATAGTCGAGGAACTTTGTACTAAGATACTCACCACCTCGATCGGATCGTAGCATCTTAATGTTCCTGCCCAACTGATTTTCTACTACCTGTTTAAACTCTTTAAACCTTTCAAAAGTCTCAGAATTATGCTTGAGTAAGTAGACATAACCATATCTACTGTAATCATCAGTAAAAGTCAGATAATAGCGATTAGCATCCCTTGTGGCGGTTTTGAAGGGTCTACATACATCAGTATGTATAAGGTCCACAACTGTCATCTGAATTTAGGTCAAATGACTCCAAGACTCCATCCTTTTGGAGTTGGCCTATGCATTTCTTGCTTACATGTCCAAGACGACAATGCCACAGTGATGCTTTATCCAAGCTAGTAGAGGAATCAATACACAACACATTATTTCCTAGGTTATCTACAACCGACACAGTTTCATACACACCATCACAAGGTAATGCTTTAAAATAAAGAACATTATTAAAGAAAGCATTACTACTACCAACTTCATTATCAAAAGAAAAGGTAAACCCTAGTTTGTACAAACCATGAAAGGAAATAATATCCCTCGCCATTTCAGACAAATAAACACATTTATTTAAATCTAACTTTAACCCACTATTTAGCAACAAAGTATAAACTCCAATCTTGGTAACAGGTGAAACCTTCCTATTTCCCATGATTAAGTTTATCTTCCCGTGCTCCACATTCTCACTTCTTCTTAGGCCGTGCAAATCAGAACATATGTGAATACCACAACCTGTATCAAGGACCCAAGAGTTAGAATATGTTGAGTTATTAGACAATATAGTGTAAATACCTGCATGGGATGGTTTCACTTTCCCATCCTTGACATCCTGCAAGTACTTTGGGCAATTTCGCTTCCAGTGCCCCTTATTCTAGCAATAGAAGCAATCAGCATCCTTAGGGATGGCAGAAGGAGTAGCAGAACCACCTTTGGTTCCACTTGATGAGGAGCCATCAAGAGACTTTCCCATGGTACCCTTCGAACGGGTCTTCCTCTTCTTCCCTTTGCCTTGCCCGATAGCTAAAACAGGGGTAGCTGTAGGAGTAGGAGTAGTAACAACTGACTTACCTTTAATACCACTTTCGGCGGTCTTCAGAAGTCCCTGAAGTTTGTTGAGTGTAACTTCCTCCTTGTTCATGTGGTATGTCATGCGGAATTGATCATAACACGAGGGTAGGGAGTGTAAAATGATGTCAATTGCCAACTCCTTTAGGAAGTTCACATTCAGTTTCAGCAAATGATCCACATACCTTTGCATTTTCTGCATGTGGCCCGTGATGGGTTCACCATCCTTCATTCGGGTTGTTATCATGGAGGAGATTATTTCATACCGTTCTTGACGAGCTCTCTGATGGTACCTTTCCATCAAGTCCTGGTGCATCTCAAAAGGGTAATAGTCCTCATAGGACTTTTGGAGCTCGGGTGTCATCGTGGCCATCATGATGCATGCCACTTTGGTGGAATCTCTCTCATGTGTCTGGTATTCAGCGACCTCCTCAGGAGTAGCAGTAGTCTCATTGAGTTCCTTAAGCTCCTTGTCGAGGACATATTCCCTGTCCTCGTAACGAGTGACCATCCTGATGTTCCGGATCCAATCCATAAAGTTGGAACCAACGAAGATGACTCTCACACAAAGGTTCATGAGAGAGAAGGAGCCGGTAGGGTTAAAACCTGAAGCATTGTTGGAAGACATCTTAAAAGAAGAAAGACAAGTTTAGATTAGATATATAGAGTCCTTAATAAGACACCCAAATGTAATATTAAGGCTAGGACCCAACACAATATATTATAACTTACAAGAGGGATGCCGTAATCTAAGCTATAACATATTTGAAGGTAGGTGAATGACGATTCACCAATTTCCACCATGAAAACGAAATGAATTATTAGGTTTAATTGGTTTTTTTGAAATTCCTAGATTCTTTTGAGATTCATTCAACTTTTTCAATGGCATGTTTCAATCTCGATTGTGCCCTTCAAGTTTTGTGACTGGGATGCCGAGGATCACAAAACAAGGTGTGAGTAACCTTCCAAATTCACTTGGTACCCTTAATATTATCACCTAATCAATGTGCCGGTTAACCACACGCCCTCCACCGATCTATGATAAACATTAAGTCACCCTTTGTTATCCTTACTAGTCCAAGTTAGTGTGCCGGTTAACCACACATGCTCCACCAACGACTTGGTAAGGTACAAAGTGTGAATTTCATGGGTTAGCACCATTTGACATTTTCCTAAAGTAACTAAGATTGAGAATTTATGAAACATTTATTTACTTTATAATAATCATTATACTTTTAATGAAAGTTAAAGTCATTGTCCTACCCGTTCGTCTAACGACCCTCCACCAGTCAACGAAGCGGTGGGTGAGAGTGGACGCCCATTAAGCTGCCATTTTATAGGCAACAACCTTATACCCCCCTTATAGACCGGCTTCGTGAATGAGGCCTACTAAAGGTAAAACGACTTGATCTTATACATATATATAAATATTAACCATTAATCTTATAATAGTATAAGGGTTGAATTTTAACTTTTAAAAACCTAGGGATTGGAATTAAAGTATTTTAATGTGTGTGTAACTTTGCAAATTCCAAAACATGAGGGCAAGTTTTGAAACTATTCAAAACTTTTCATTTCATAACTTATGAGTTAATGGTTTAAAAGTGAAGACTCTTCATTTTTATGTAACTTATGTGTTTTAAATGTACATTAAAGAAAGTGACATATGGAAATCCATAACTTCAGGAAAAATCTGGATTCCATTAAAACACATAATTGATCAAGAATTAATCATTAAACAATTTAGCAAGTAATTCCTATGATCTAACAATAACTCATAAGAACATGAATATCATATCAAAAATTCAAGAATCATATGAACACATACAAAACATGGAATTTTGATATTGGCCATTGTAAATGGATTAGCATAACCATTACACCATCTAAAACAGGTTTGAAAACATCAAAACAGTTTAGGGTAATGTTTCTAGTCCATTTCCAGCATCAAAAGTCGAAAAACTGCAGTCAGATCCTCCTACTCGTCGAGTGCAGGAACCTACTCGACGAGTAGGATGAATTTTTACTTGGACTCGTCGAGTCCCCCATGGACTCGGCGAGTCCACTGCCCAGACAGTTCAATTTTTTGATTTTTCAACAGTTTGCATCAAGTATTCAAGAAAGCAATCCTAGGCTCTGAAACCGCTGATGGGTTTTGAGCATCCTAACACTCATAAGGTGTACATGCAACCCTAGAAACCTTGGATCTATGTTTTACTATGAATACATGCAAATTTGTTTTTCCAAGGTTCATAACCTATCTAGCATGGCATGGGGAACTTTAATCATAAATGCTAGATGAATTACATACCTTTTCAATAGTGAGTTGATTCCTAGGAGTTTGAGAGCCAAGCACCAATAATGTGGATGCCTCAAATGGAAATCACAAATCACCACAAACTTGGAAAAACTATGAGAGTGTATGCTTGCTTGTAGAAATCGACCACCTTCTTGCACACACATAACTACTACCATTTCAAGCATCATAAGCTCATTTATATAGTGTGGGGAATTAGGGTTACATCCATGTAAACCCTAATACCCATGACTCTTCCCTTCCAAGGATCCATGGGTTAAAAGCTCCATGGACTATCCATGGACTTCCATGCATACCAAGCCCATTCCAAATGAGTTTTAGCCCACACTTATATAATATAAGAGCCCATATTTAATTAGTCACCTTTTTTATCACCAAATTAATTCTAAATTCATTTATGATCAATACTAATTAAATAATATGATTTCATATTAATATATTATAACTTATAATATATTAACAAATCCTAAACATACAATTCTCAAAGGTTTAACCATACAAATAGTTCGGGTGAAGTGCAACCCAAATGGACCATGCGGGGTCGGGTCAAGTATATACCAAATAAAGTTATGGACTTAGACAACTTATCCAACAATAAGATGACTGTCAATTTCATTGGTATATTAGATACATAGAGTTCGGAAAATCTGACCTTGAAGTAGGTCTACAATATACCAACTTAACGGAAAATTTTGACAACATACTGACCTATCGAAAATGAAATTTCGAGGTCGTACTATGCACATGAAAACATCAATAGTATATATACGTAGACTTAAACCATATTAAAAAGAGTGAGTAGAGTATGCTCTAATCGCGAGGATTGTTGTTTGGATTCCTATTAGATTCAGCCTTGGATTTACCCAATTGACGTTCTATTACAAACATACGCCTTTCTAGCGTCGCTTGACGTTCTCGAAGTTCTCTAACTTCAGTTCGGTTTGTAGCTAGTTCCCTTTGCAAGGCTTCGGTGTGATTTCTGGTTAACTCTTGGTCTTCGCTCAAGTGACGGAGGCGAACTGTGTTGATTACTGAGGTAGCACCGACTTCCACAACTCGATGGATAGCTGCCCTTGCTTGCTCGTCGTTACGAGCAACTCGACGTATTATCACAGGGAGGGCTCTGTCTGCTGAACCTCCCTCATTAAGGTTGTAGAAACTACGGTCTCTATTGTAAGGATGGTCTTGACCCTGTTCATGACTCCAACTATCTAAGTTCACTGCCCACTACGGTGTCAGACCTTGGAAGTTTTTTCGGGGATTGAGATTTTGGGCAACTCGGGGTGGATTATAGACTTCTGATTCTGAGTCAGAATCTTCTGGAAAGTCTTCTTAGGAGTCTTCTTCTATTGGAATTATAGGGTCATCTTCAATCCAACCTTGGTTAGGAGGGTACGGGTCTCCCGGTAGATGTAATCCAGCCATGTTATCTATGCGAGAAAGGGGTGTAAGAGACATCTAATAGACTTACTAAAAGTCAAGTGAACAATTTCAAGTTTTCATATAAGAAACTTACAGTTAATCAGTTAATGTATTATGTATGGTATGA
The DNA here is from genome assembly GCF_052849685.1 of Lactuca virosa. Taxonomy (NCBI): domain Eukaryota; kingdom Viridiplantae; phylum Streptophyta; class Magnoliopsida; order Asterales; family Asteraceae; genus Lactuca; species Lactuca virosa. The sequence goes on along the minus strand of NC_136430.1, from coordinate 269,487,103 downwards.
CTCATAATGGGTCCATCTATAACCACAAAGTATATACCAATTATATATAACTTGGTTCGAATAAACCTTCGAATAAATGATCCCACTCTACACCCACATCCAAACAAGGAAGAAGAAGTAAAGCTAAACCACACATTCTAAATCTATAAAACCTTAATTGTATATGATCGTAATATATACACTTAGTACTTATAGATCTACCAGTAAGGGTCCTTTGTTTTCACATAGTTGGTTTATAGTATTATAGTGCCTAAAATACTCTTATGGTATTTTAAATTTTATGTTTTGTTCTAGAGTTCTTCTGTATATGTAGAGTTGGTAATTTTTAGACTTTTCGCAACACTACCATCACTCCCAAACACATGTTGGTCGTATCTCAAATAAATATAGTTGATCAGGCTATATTTATCCCAGCTATGACTACATAACTGTCCAGGTTTAACTGCAGTGTCCAACATCCAAATACTTTTATGTTGTTATGACTGTGATGTTTTTCTTGTATGTATGAGTGTTAGTATACTTCTTATAAAATACTTAGATTTTATAAGTATACTTATAGTCAGAGCTCTTTAGCCCCAGTTTATTTATAGTTGTATATCTTTTATGAATTGATATACTGAGTTCACTATAAACAATGCTCTGATACCAATCTGTCACACCCCCAAATCGGAGCGGCGAAAACGTCTGGGGTGGATGACTTCATGTTAAGTATCACAACACATGCATCATAGTAATCAAAGTACAACAACCATTGCATTAATAATGTATAAGTTTTACATAGTGTTCAAGTCATTGTATATATGACATCAGAAGTTATATAGCAAAAGATAGAAGACATGACTCTATACTGCTCGGTCTTCTCAAAAATCCTGGGGATGTACCTGTCTATTGGCTCCCTAAGAATACAAGTATTTTGAAAAAGAGAGTATCAACATTTAAGTTGGTGAGTGCATAAGTATTTATGTTTAGAAGTTTGTTGTTTGTTTCTTGAAATAGTAATTGTGACAACCGTCAATTTTTGGCCAAGTCAAAGTCAACTAAAGTCAACAAGTCAATCCGGTCAACTCATCTAACCCTTGTATATTAGGGTTTCCATCATGACTCTTATTGTACCTACTCGCAATCTTAATATAAAGTATCACTTAGAGTTTTCACGTGTTCGGAAATTCTAAACCCTAATCAGGGTAAGTGATGAATCTACTCGATAAAACATTATTCCTTAACCCTCGGGGGCATATAACAATCATAACAAGACTTAACGAGGTTTACAAACCTTGAATTACGGAGCCAAACACTCAAAAGGGTCACAAAAGAAGTCTCTCCCATTCTCTTCCACTCTAACTCTCCCAAAACTCTCTAAGTAGGAGAAATCGCTACAAGTGTGTGTAATCTCTCCCAAATCTCTCCAAGTATGTGAAATCTCTCCCAAATCTCTCTTTGTATGAGAAATCACTCCAAGAATGTGAAATCTCTCCCAAATCTCTCTTTGTATGAGAAATCTCTCCAAGAATGTCAAATCTCTTCCAAATCTCTCTAAGTATGAGAAATCTCTCCAAAAATGTGAAATCTCTCCCAAATCTCTCTCTGTATGAGAAATCTCTCCAAGAATGTGAAATCTCTCCCATATCTCTCACTGTATGAGAAATCTCTCCAAGAATGTCAAATCTCTTCCAAATCTCTCTAAGTATGTGAAATCTCTCCCAAATCTCTCTAAGTATGCCAAATCTCTCCAAGTATGACAAATCTTTCCCAAATCTCTCTCAACTTTTTATAATCACTCGGGGCATCCCGACCCTCGAATTTGACGAAAACAGCTCGAAAACGGAAGTCTACGCGAAAAACAGCCTTAAGGAGCCGAAACTCCTCTTAGGAACCGAAACTCCTCTTAGGAGCCGAACCTCTTAGGAGCCGAACCTCTTAGAGCCGAACCTCCTGAGAACCGAAACCCTATCAACTGAAATGGACCGAGCGGTCGGTCTATTTCGGTCCTCTGACAAATCCGAACCGAGACTCTCCCCTTCCCACCTTCGGCCCGAGAGGGCTTGACCTTCGGTCCGAGAAGCGACCCGCGCAGCCGAACCTCCACTCTCGGTTCCTCTTCTACTCTCGGTTCCCATGCACTACCGAGCCTCGCCTTCGGTTCTAAGCTCCTAAGGAGCCGAACCTTCGCATCCTTGGCCAGAACTTCGGATTTTGACAGTTTTTACCCGGTTCCCAATATTTTTAGCGTTTTGAGTCCGTTTTTCGAGATTTTAACACGGGATTTTCACCCAAAATCATATTTTAATATATAAAACCCCTTATTTCCTAATTAATCATGTTTTGGGGCATAATCCTTATCCAAGAAGAGTGGGAGGGATATTACTGGTGGAGTGTTGACTTTGCTTTAGTGTATGACACAAGCAACCACCCATACCCACTCCATGACCAACCCACAACCCTTCCCACCATACCTAGTCACTTCCTTGTACTTTTCCATCAATCTCCAGCCATTCCCACGTCCTAAGAGCTGGACAACCCACCCTCTCTCCTCACACTTCCTTCATTCTCTCATTTTTCCTCCAAGGATCACACTCCAAATTCTCTCACCATTCTCTCTCAATTTCGAGACTTCCAAGGCTGATCATCAAGCTTTCTTCCACTCTTGGTAAGTATAATTCATTCTTCTTATGATTATTACACATCCTTCTACTCAAAATCATAGGAATCTTACACAAACATCGTCACCTTCATGTTAGGTTCTCGATTCATCAAGGCATCTTCTAAGTGTTCTTGAGTTGAACACTTCTCTTCTCCAACATCCATCCTCTAAGAACACATAAGGTGAGTTCATACCCCTATATTTTCATGTTTTTCTTAAGTTTTAAGGGGGGGAATACAAGTTAAAACACCAAGAACACAACTAAACTCATTTAACAGCCTTCATCAGAAAAGTTCAACTCCATTCACGGACTGGTTTGGTCAACTTAAATATTTTAGCTTTCAACACTGTGTTAGGTGCAAATAGTTCAGGTTCATACCTTTAAAATGACTATTTGCACATCTCCATACGATTTGGCTACGATTTATGGTGATTTTTACAAAATTGCCTATCATTTCAGAAACAAATTCGGACCAGTCTCTGAATATGAACATTTTAACACAAGTTAAAGACTTCTAAAAATCATAATAAATATTATGAATAAACTACACACATTTTGTGAACTCTCAGAATTTACGGAATCAGTTTTTGATTTCGTATGATTTTTCTAGGATTTTTCTAAAACAGTGTAGAAAAGTAAAAATCTAGATAACAGCTTATAACTTTCATCACACTTTGTAACGTGTTGAGCAAAGTGTTAATATTCGAAAATTTCATATTTTACATGTGTTTTTGTTGTGGTATAATTATATAACATAAAATACTCACTGAATCGTAAGAATCTCCATTATTACCATTAGTACAAAAATAAGGCATGATAACACATAGTTATATTTTGCTATACATTCGACTTACATAGAAAAGGGTCCTTATACATCACAAACAACACGCTAGAACTATAATAGGTATAGTTTAGGTTCACTACCACTACCACCATTTGATAAACTATAATATACATAATTCAGGTTCACTATCACTACCACTATATTGGTGAATTATGATATGTATAGTTTATGTTCACTACCACTACCACTATTTGATAAACTATAATATGCATAATTCATGATCACTATCACTACCACTATTTGGTGAATTATGATATGTATAGTTTATGTCCACTACGACTACTTGACGAATTATGATAAGCATAGTCTCGGTCTTTGGCTTTTAAGACTACATTCTATCTAGCATTGTTAGTTTTCAGACATAATTACTAAGTGTATATGCTAGAGTTATATAGAACTTAGTCATGATCGACTTAGAATTGGTGGGTCCGCTTTATTTCTTGTTCCTTGTTTGGTTGTGGGCCTAGGGCAGACCCATTACATTCGACGGTCTATTTAACTTAAATTTTATATAACTTATATACACTTAGAGATTATAGAAGGAAACTATAGGAAATTCTAGGATGCACTATTTATTAATATAGAAACTTACGATTGACTCTTTAAGGAAAATATCGGATTTTCTTTGGAAACATATCTCTATTAAGACTACATTACGTCTAGAATTGTTAGGCTTCAGCTATAATTGCTAAGTGTATATGCTAGAGTTATATAAGAATCTAGTCACAATCGACTTACAATTGGTGGGCCCGCCTCATCTCCTGTTCCTTGTTTGGTTGTGGACCTAGGGCAGACCCATTATATTCAACGGTTTATTTAACTTAAATTTTATATAACTTATATACACTGGGCGATTGTAAAAGGAATCTATGATTCCCTCTAGGGTTCATTATCGCATAACATAGAAGCATTCATTTCACTAAATAAAGAAAATATTGGATTTTCTGGAAACATACTTTGTCGCTTTTACAAGGAAAACGGTTTCTTTCTCAAACAAAACTCTTATGAATTCACCAACTTAATTGTTGACACTTTTTCAAAACTACTTGTATTCTCAGGAAATCAGTGAAACAGGAAAACCAACAGCATTTTGAGGATGGGACGATAAATCGTCAAATAGTTCATTTTGTCATCATAATGAAATTGATTTTGAAACATGTAAACTTATTCTATG